>NC_080030.1:84264664-84570089 GCF_030020395.1 Manis pentadactyla
TGACAGCTTATCCACAGTTCCTTAAATAAATGTATTTTCCTTCTTGGTTAGTGTATATATCTACTTGGAATATCTATGAATAGCTACTGTTTGGCCCATCTTCTGTGCTTGTTAGCAAGGTGAAAACACAGCATTAAAGTAGAATTTATATCCCCAACTTATTTTCAAATCATGTGCCCAGAAAAGAAAAAGGAAAAAGCACATATGGCAAGAAGGTAGCAGTTTGTAAATCAAGTTGAAGAATATATGAATATTCACTGTACTCTTCTTCTTTTCTGTAGGTTTTAATTGTAAAACACAAGCTGAGGGGGAAAATCTTCAAGAATAATTATCACACCACCACCTCTCTCATCAATAATTATTTAATAGTCTTGATTAAAAACAAATCCCTTAATTGGGAAAGTTTAAATATGAACTGGATATTAGATATTTTGAAATTATTATAAATTTTCTTAGGTATAAAAATGTTATTGTGGTTTTATGAGAAAATGCCCTTATAAGGACGCATGTTGAAATATTTGGAGTATTTAGGGTGAAATGTAATGAGGTTTGTAATTGAATTTCAAGTAGCTCAGAAAAACGAATTGAATATTTCAGTGAAAAAGATATAAAGTGCTTTACAAAAGTAACCATTATACAGCTTTGCAAATAACTTGTCTAGTTCTTCCCACGTAGGAGTGGGATGGTAGTGGGCAGCGTAAACATTGTACCAAACGACTGCAGACTGAGGAGCAGTCTGGGAGAGGCAGGAGGAGTAGTGGCATTGTGCTGGAGGGCCCTGAGGATTATTTTCCCAGAGTTTTAAGTGTAACATGGTAAATTGTATGTTAAATGAAAGTCAGCACAGTCTGATCATAAAAATAGTAATTTTTTAAAAAAGCATTAGAGATAAGAAATAAAAATGTTCCCTAAGTTTTTTCAGTTTCTTGATGGAAGTATTTATGAATTTTGGTTTGTCTAAAAATACAAGTGACAGTTATTTCACAGATATTATTAGGCTCATGTTGTCTTTATTCAGTCAATTGCCCTTTAATAGAAACATTATCCTACTTATTCCCAGTGTTACAAAGATAATTGGTCACTTTTCAAAATGCTTGGACTTTATGGAGGTTTATTTTAAAAGGTATTTTTTTTGGAACTTCAGAAGATTACTAAAGAAACCAAATAGATTCATATTCATTAATTTGTGATATGTATGATGCTTTATATTAAATATTGAAAAAAACAAAATAAATTTATTCTATGAGTTTAATTAATTCAACAAACTTTATTCCTGTGGCAGTTTATTTCTGACATTGAATTTGGTCATTTTAAAATATTAAGATCCTTTTAATACTTTAGTACAAAAAAAGTTGGCTTTCTTTGTTTCTCAAATAATATTCAAGGAAAAACTTATTTACATTGTACTTCTAACATAATTTCCTAGGTACTTATAAAGCATTTCCAAAATCAGGTTAATGAGCTGCAGGGTAAACAGGAGTCTCTTGTAGTTTCTCAAGTTCGAGAAGAAATTCTACAGAAAGAGGTAAGAAATAACCAAAATATTGGGCCAACATAAACATTTCTTAACTGTTTCAATCATATTCATCTTTATGTATAAATGCTTAACTTAAATGTAGAAATAGATATAACCTGAAAATACCTGTCACCTGTCAAGAACATATTTGTAACTTCTTTATGGAAAGAATGCTTTCTCCAGATGAAGCTCAAATATTTAACTGATTAACTTATATATTTGTATTTGTTGTTGAGATTTTCTGAGCAGTGGCGAATTGAATGGTTAAGGCCATTTCTACATTAAGTACTACACTATTTAATTTGGTAAAGAAATAGGAAAAGCAATCATGGCAGTGATGCTGGATTACCCAGGACAGTATCACCACAGGAAATAGATCTCCCTGGAGATACACCATTTTTATGACTCTAAGATCCTTTTGTTTCTAGAAAGTCCAAAAAAACAGATAAACTGTGCTTTCTATTCTTTGAAGCATATACACCATTTTTTATTACTAAGGGATTTATTAAATTAGCACAAGCAAACCATCCAACTAATTGTATTATGAAATAATATATTTGTGAGTTTCCCTCACTGATTTCTTGTTTCATACCATTATGATCAGAGAAGATACCTGATATGATTTCAGTCTTCTTGAATTTGCTAAAACTTGTTTTGTGGCCGGCCTAACATATTTTCTGTTCTCAAAAATGTTATGTGTGATTGAAAAGAATGTGTCTTCTGCTGTTGCTAAATTGAATATTCTATGTCTGTTATGTTCATTTGGCTTATGATGATGTTTAAATCCACTGTTTCCTTATTCTGTCTCTGGGTGGATTATCCATTGTTAAGAGAGAGGTATTAAAGTTCATAACTATTATTGTACTGCTGTTTATTTTTCTTTCTAGCATTGATAGTTTTTGCTTTATATAGGTGGGTGCTCCAAAGTTGGGTGCATAAATAATGGATATGATTGGTGTATCTTCTTGAAAGATTTACCCCTTTACCATTATATAATGACCTCCTTTGTCTCTTTTTACCATTTTTACTTTAAAGTCTGTTTTATCTAATAAGTATGGCTACACCGGCTTTCTTTTATATACCATTTGTTTGAATATCTTTTTCCATCCCTTCACTCTTAGTCTATCATTGGATCTTGCTTTTGTGTTTTTTTTTTTTTAATCTATCCTCCATTTTGGGTTTGTTTTTTTTACAGGAGAATTTAATCCTTTTATATTTAAAGTAATTACTGATAGGTAACAATTTTCCGTTGCTATTTTGTTCATTATTTTCTAGCTATTTTATAAATCCATTATTTCTTGTTTCATATCCTTCCATTTTTTGGTGTGTTTTGATTTTGGTATCAGTATGCTTTTACTTCTTTATAGTCATCTGTGTAAATACTAAGGTTTTTCCCATGTGGTTACCATGAGGCTTACATAAAATATATGTAACATAATCTTAAATTATAACACCCTCTTTTAAGCTGGTAACAAGTTAACTTCAATAGAATTCCTAAACTTTACATTTGTACTTCTCCCTCTCCCAGTTTAGGTCATTGATGTTACAGTTTATATCTTTTTTACCATTTAATAGCAGATTATTGTAACCATAGTTATTATTACCACAGTTGTTTAACTCTTAAATTAGAGTTATAAAATCTAACTTACTCCATATATACCATTACCAATGAGTTTCACGCTACCTTCTTAAGTTTTTGCAGCATTAGTTATCATTCTTTTATTTCCCCTCAAAGAATCCCCTCTTTGTAAGGCAGGTATAGTGGTGATGAGCTCTTACAGCTTTTGTCTGTTCAGAATCTATAGTTCTGAGGAACAACTTTCCTATGTATAGAATTCTTGGTTCACAGTTTCTTTCAATATTTTGAATCTATCACCTCATTCTCTATCCTGAAATGTTTCATTTAAGAAATCCACAGTCTTATGGTAGTTTCCTTGTATGTAATTTTTTTCCTCTTGCTGCTTTCAAAATTCTTTGTCTTTGACTTCTGACAATGATGGTGTGTCTCAGTGTAGCCCTGTTCAGGTTCAACCTCTTTGGGGTCAGTTGGGCTTCACAGATCTGGATATCCACTTCTCTCCCCAGATTTGGGACATTTCAGCCATTATTGCTTTAGGTATACTTTCTGACTCTTTCTCTTCCTCTGGAATTACCATAACATGGATATCGTTTTCTTTTAATTGTGTCCATTCAGCCCCATAGGCTTTCTTCATCCATTTTTATTTTCCTTTTTGCTCCTCTGACAATTTTAAATTGCCTGTATTCTGGATTGTGGGCTCTTGTCTTCTACGTAGTCGAGTCTGCTGTCCAGGCTCTCTTGGATTCTTTAGGACAGTCATTGTATTTTCAGCTCTAGGATTTCTACTTGTTTTGGAGTTTTTGATGGTTTTGATTTCTTTGTAAAACTTCTCATTTTGTTCATGTATTGTTTTCCTAACTTTGTTTAGTTGTCTGTATATTCTTGTTCTTTTCTAAATTTCTTTAAGAGTTCTTTGATAGTTCATAGATGTCCATTTCTTTATGGTCAATTCCTGGAGCTTTATTACTTACCTTGGTGGCGGTTTCCAGATTTTCATGGTCCTTGATTCCTTTTTTGTTATCTGCATATTTGAGAAACCAGTCTTCTCTTTAATACGTTACAGGTCTGACTTGGCAGAGACAGTTCTTCCCAGTCGGCTCAGTTTGGGCTTCTGGGTGTGTCTGCTAGTAACATTCCTGGGCAGGAGGAGCGTGCCCTGGGGGCCTGTTTTTGGGTGAGGCCACTGCCCCAGCTCTCAGGCTGGGTGAGTGGGGTGCCGGCTGAGCACAGCTGGGTGAGATTTCTGCCTCGGTTCCCTGCCAAAGTGAGGCAGGAGGAGGATGGCCTAGTGTGAAATTCTTGGTTGGATTTTGTCCACTGGTAGAAAACGCTGGTTGCCTGAGTTCTCTGGTCAGGCTCACTAGCCTCTCATGACTGAGGTTATATTCAGCAGTAGGTGGGGTTATGGGCCCCATCAAGGCCTGCTCAGCTCGGTGTTTGGAGACCCAAACCAGGCAAGACCTGTGCCGTGAATTCTCTGGCCAGACAGAGTGAGTGAGAGTCTGTGCTCTCTTCAGGTGCCTTTGTAAGCAGGGCTGTTGCAGGTTTGCACAGCTTCCCGTGTGTTCTGGTTGGACCCCGCGGTCCCGCAGGCTGAGAGCTGTACGCAGCAGTAGGCAGGGCCTTCAGTCAGTCTCCTTCCTGGTTCAGGCGGTGGGAGACCCAGCTCCAATACCAGTGAGGTTCTTTGTCTGTGGTCCTGTCCCAGCCAAGCAGCCTAAGTACCCTGGGCAGACAGGTCACTGGCTTTGCTCTGCAGACTGTCAGCTCTGACTTCCACACTCTGCTCTAATGTCGCTGGGCTACCCAGCTTTCCAGATGCTCCATCAACTTCCTGGTCGGGTGGGGCTGCGACCGTCACTTAGAAGTGGTCCAGACCATGACTTAGCTCACATGCCTGGGAGGGTACAGACCAGGCGCCAGGGCTGGCAAATCTCTTCATTCAAGGACCCAGATCAGGAGACCTACACCCTCACCCCACTACCTTGTCAGACAGCACCACTGACTTGGTTCTACACGTGAGCAAAACTGCCAGTTGGGATCGCTGTCCGGGTGATGCAGGTCTGCCATGGAACTCAGTCTGCCATGACCCCAGTGCCAGGGTTCTCACCAGCCCCTCCCTACTTCTCCATCACAGTCAGATTCCCAGTAGTCAGTCCTCACGGAGTTCCCCATAATCTCCATGGGGCAAGACCAGAGTTGGGGCTTCCAGGAAGTAACACACATGCTGCGGAGCTGGATCTCCATCCTGGGCTCTCCTTTCCACCTGGAGGAGCCACAGGCTCGGGAGATCTCCGTCGGTGAGGTGTGCACCAGCCTGGCGGAGGGGCGGTGTGGGCAGCATGCAGCTGCTGCTCCTACTTTTCTAATATGGCCTGTCGTGGTCGGGCTGGTGCAGGAGTGCTTCAGCCCCAGCCTCGTGTTCCAGGATTCTCTTGGTAGTGGTGTCTTGTCCATGAATAGCTGTTAGCTGTTCTTGTGAAGGGGAGCAGGAATAACCTATGTCACCATCGTGACAACACCCATCCCATCTTTATATCTAATATGTCTTTATTACCACTTTTGCTATACATTTGTATAATAATCAAATAGTAATAATAAGCATTTGTTTAGTATGTACTAGGCACTGTGTGAAGTGCTCTGAGTTTCTCACCATAACCCAGAAGTATTGTTGTTATTCTCCTTTTATAAATGAAGACATTGATACTATGAAAAATGACAAAACTTGTCTGAGGCTTACCAAGCAATATGTAGAAGTGCCAACATTAGAATCTAGGGCCTCTGATTCTAGCTCCCAGGCTCCTAATTACAGTTTACCAGTGCCTTCCCGTTGGACATTCAGGCTGTTGCCATTTGGTACCACATAGTTTTTTGGTAGTATCAAGTAGCAGGAAGCATTCTTGATCATCATGCATTTTTTGCCTATGTGCCCATTGACCTCCAGAAACTAATAAATTCACTGAACTACAAGGATTTTCTTAAAAATATTCAACTTTATACTCTTTAAGAGTTACCTTTAAATGAGTACAAATGAAGGGACATTTTGTCTTTGTCTAGAACCAAGTTTCTAAATTTATGTGATTTACAAATGAATAATCAGTGAAAGGTGAATTAATTAATTAATTCATGAATAATTGTTAAACACTCTCTGCCATGCATAGGTACAGGTGGTGGGAATACTGAGAACAAAGTAGACAAATTCCTGTTCTCATGGAGCTTACACTTTACTTGGGGAATCAGACAATAAATGTAAGGTTTGATAAATAAAAGTAACTGAGACAACATGTATAAAGTACTTAGCATAGTGCCAAGCACATGATAATGTCATGACTTAGTACTACTTGCATTTAAGCATCAGTTTAAACATAGCTGCGTCCAGTGAACAGGCCTCCACTCTAGGTTCTGTGTCCCTCCCGCATCCCCATCTCTCCACAGTAGCTCACCCGATGAGAATTCATATCCATCCGACTGCTCTCACTGGACTAGAACTTCCCTTCTGGTGTCCCAGGAGTGGGTTTCCTATGGATCACGAGATAGTAATAGCTGGAAGTGTTCTTATGACAAACTCAGAATCATTTTTTAATCTTTGTAAAGTTGACAGAAAAGTTGATATTTGACCAGTATGTGTATGACAATGCTTCTGACAACTTCCTTAGTTCAATAATCCTTTTGTTTTGTTTTGTTTTGTTACAATTTTTAATAATCATTGTTTTAGCATATAAGATTTTTACACCCGGCACCCATCACCACAGCATGTTCTGTAAGGCCTCTCCCTGGCCCTTCTGCAAACCATCCCAATTCACATCTGCATGTTTCTTTTTTTCACTGAGGATGCCATCAGGAGGATGTTCCACATTTAAAGTATTTAGACTTAACTCTGATTTAATTTGCTTGTATTTTCACATTTTTTTAACTTACTTAGGAGAAGTATGTGGGGTTTTTTGTTTTGCTTTTTACTATTATTGCTATTAGGTAAAACATTGAATTTGTTCATTTTAACCATTTTCATTTGCTTGTTTTTTACTTTGCCTTTTTATGTTAACAATTACCAAATTACCATAATTATATAGCATAAAGAAAATGCAATTAATTGTTTCACTAAACCCAATTTAGAGATTCCTCACATCTTTTCCATTTTACTCCTGGTGCCCCAAAAATATTACCATTTTCTCTGTGAGCCATGGTATGAAAAAGGAGGTACTGCACTAGACCAACCCTCCATGAGGACAGGGACTGTCTTTAGTCTCTGCATCCTCATGACCTAAACAGCAGCCAGCACAAAAAGAGTTCAGTACTTCTTATCTCTACTTTATACACATACATTTATTTGTGGAGTGAATTATTATAAATTATAGCAATAAAATCTAGAAGAGAATTGCAGATAGAATTATAGGGAGTGGAGTAAAGATGGATCCATAGTTTTTGCTTTCTGTGTGTTGGGTGCTTTCAATGTGTTATTTAATCCCAAAAGTAATCGCCTATTAAACACTTTATGGCAAAGCTGAATACACCAAAGAAAATGCCCAACTTCATTTTGAGTGCCATAACCAGCCTGGTATATATGGGAGGGAGAAGGCAGTCCAGTCATCTGGAAACTTTTGGAATATGAGGTCATTTCAGGGCTAGGATGAACCTTTACTTCCTTGATATATGGAATGAAAGCTATTAATTATTTCTAACTACTCAAGATACCTTTGTAACAATAAACCTCTTATCTAGAGAAGTTTGTACTGAGAAGAGGTGATGCACATTTTTACCCCTTAAGACTACCTGTTAAAAAATTACTTCCTTATCATAGTTTTTCATTTACTTCTTACCTCAATTTTAGATAACAAAACTCTTAGAGGAATTGAGAGAAGCTAAAGAAAACCATACACCAGAGATGAAACATTTCATGGGCTTAGAAAAGAAAATTAAACAGATGGAAATAAGACATAAACAAAGAGAGCAGGAACTTCAACAGGTAAAGTAGTAAATCACATTTACATATTATAAAATTCACCACTTTTAAGTATCTCTAGCTTGCTATAGTATTGTCATCCCTAGCAAAACTTCTTATTGTTTTCATTGGGTGTTGAGTTTATAAAAAAAATAAATGTATAACTTTTGAGACAAAATAAGACTTTAAATCTCAAATACCTAAATATTGGTATGCCTTTTATCTGGAAAAATAGAGAAGCAACTTGTATCATGTTCTTTCTTAATTATTGATTGGTACTTAAAAAGTTTGGCATTTAAACCCTGGGAACAGGGCTTTGTTTGGGAAACATGTTCCATATTCAAGTGATTTCAATAAATATTTGTAAGAAATAGATTTATATTAAAATGTGATCATTTAAAATAATGTGCCTACCACTAGTAGTATGATTACTGCACTTAATTACAAACAAATTAATTAATAGAAATTAAAAATAGGAGAACTAAGGGCATGATTTATTTTTAGGTGCTAGCCTTGGTGCTATTATTAGTTTCACATAAACAGTGTATTAATCTGCTTGGGCTGCCACAACAAAGCATCATAAACTGGGTGGCTTAAATAGAAATAACATTTCTCACAGTTCTGAGGCTATAAGTCCTAGATCAAGGTTACAGCTGATTCAGTTTCTGGTGAGAACTCTCTTCTTTGATTTGCAGGTGACCCTGCCTATGTGTGTGTACTGCAGGCTGGGGGAGGGAATAAAGAAAGAGTTCTCTGATGCATTTTCTTACAAGGACACTACTGCACTCTGATCAGGGCCCCACCCTTATTGCTTCAGTTAACTTTAATTAGTTCCTTACTCTAAATGTGGCCACACTGTGGGTTGCAGCTTCAATAGATGAATGGGAGTGGGGGCACACAAAAAGGTTCCATCTGTAACAGTATAAATTTATATAATCTTTGAAAATAAAAAATATCATATACATGCAAAGCTTTATGGTTGACCTGAGGTCCACAGAGAAACCCTAGTTCTATTAAATCATATCAAGATTGTAGCTTTTCATCATTATAGGAACTTTGAAATATAAAATGGAGAACAAAGAAGTTAATGTAACTGATTTCTCATTCTTACTCTTGGACTTTTATTTGTGGACTTCTCTTTAAAACATGGAATACCAAGAAAACATCAGCCTTGGTAGAACTAAGGCACCATAGTGCATCACCATTTCAACAGACACACCTGTATGTGTATAGGACTTTGTAATTCCTGTTTTAGAAAATGGTTGTAAGTTGATAAATTTGTTTAACATTATCTTTGTTACCTGTTATAAGCACACACTTTATTATAGCTTTATCACCAATAATTGTTTGATAGACTTGTTATAAATACAACTAATATGTACACAAATAAGTTATATAGTACACAGTACAATTCTAAAATATATACAGGATTTTTCAACAAATACGTGTTTATCTGAAATATATAATTTCAATATGGTCTACAAAATTGGCTTTTATTTGCTTAAGCAAAAATGTAGTAGGACTTGTAGGACATCCTTGTAGGACATTTATAGAGAAGGTAATAGATGTGTTTCATATACAACATAGTAAAATGCTAAATTAGGATGTCATCAAGATGTCCCCATAGATCATTCCTGACTTCAGTCTCCCTCACAAGAAGACCAACTAGCATGTATCATAGAGAAGACACACCTGTGAAAATCCCGGACACAGAGGTGCAACTGCAGCACCCACTTGAGAGACCAAGAAGGACAGCATTAGAAGGGTAAGAGGAGTGCCCGCACGCTGAAGGCATCCTCCTCACCCAGGCTAGCACAGTACTGAAAGAGGGGGCTCCCAGAAACCTATGGTTTCTCCAGTGGGAAAAAAGAGAGCCCAGGGTTAACACTGCGCTCACCCACCATTATGGGTTGCTTCCCAGGAGGCCCACTCATTTCTCAAATTATAGGAGTTTCAGGAAGAATCTGTGAAGCTTGACCACAGGACATCAAATTGTGATCAAAAAGGGGCACAGGGGTTACAGCAAGCACCACTCAGGTCTTGGTAGACTGAGCCCCTCCTCAAAGCTGTATCAAAGTAGAGAGAGAACCAGTGCTGCATCCATCTGCAGAACCAAGACGGTGGCCCTGTCTGGTAAGGGGAGTCAGCGAACAGTCTGCCTCATTCAGGACCCAAACAACAGCAGTCGCCAGCCTTGGAGCCTGTTCAGCCCCTGTGCTTGGAAGGGGAACCTAATTAATCATCCCATCTATTGCTGAATACAGCCTCCCGCCCCATTCAAGCAAGAAGCCACATAGCCCATCCTACAGCTCTGTTTACAATGGCATTTGTGCAGAAAACCCAGCCAGCAGGTCTGCCTGTCTGGAGAGTAACCCAATTTACTTAGTAACACCGTCTGTCCAGGGTTCTTTGTCCACAGTTCTACCTGATTTAGGTCCCCAAACAAAGACCAGTGCCCACCTTGGGGCACATTCTGTTGCCCCTCCTGGGAAAGGAAGCTAATTCCTAGCCCCATGTACTGTTGAGTATAGTGCCCAGCAGTACCCAACTAGAAAGCCTGACTAGAGAATCCAGATACCTGTAGAGTACATCCTATAGCAGTGCTTGGGCAGCAAACCAAGCTACCAGTCCTACCCAGCTGTTCCCAGCTGCCAGCATTCCCCTCTCCTCAGTGCTCAGGCAGCGGCCTCAACCAAAAAAGAGACCCCAGTAGACAGCCCCACCTGCCCAGGAATGCCACCAGCTGTGCCCTGTCCAAAACCCTGAGCTGAGCTGACTGGCAAAGGACTGTCTATGGAAGCAACTTGTAAAGTCCAGAAGAGGAGACCAGTTTAATGCACAGATATCAACTCAAGGGTCATGAAAAATCTGGTAAACATGACACCATCAAGGGAAGCTAATAAAGATCTAATAACTATTCATAATAAAATGGAGATCTGTGGACTGTTCTGACAATTCAGAGTAATCCTTTTAGTGAAGTTTAGTGAACCATAAGAACACTCAGAAAGACAACTTCCTAAACAAAATTAGAAAAATAACACATGAGCAAAAACAAGTTCAACAAAAAACTGCAAACCATAAAAAAAAAAACACATCCTAGAGCTGAAGAATACAATGACAAAACAGGAATTCAAAGGACAGCTTCAACAGAAGATTTGACCTAACAAAAGAAAGGTCATTTGAAATTACCAGTCAGAGGAACAAAAAGGGCAAAGAGTGAAAAAGTGAGGACATCTTACAGAACTTATGGGGGCACCATCAGAACAAACTATCCCCATTATAGAAATCCCAGACAGGGAAAAGGACAAGAGCAGAAAGCATATTTAAGGTAATAATGAAACTTCCAAAATGGGAAAAACATGGATATCCAGATTCATGAGGCCCAGAGGAGCACAAAAAGATTGAACTTAAAAAGTGCTGTACCAAGAAACATTATAATTGTCAACAAGTGAAAATGAAAAGATGCTATTTAACAGTAAAATCATAAATGTGGGTGTAAAAATGAATAGTAATAGTAAACATTGTCAAAGTCAGATTCTCTACTGTTATAGTGGTAATGCATAATTCACTTAGTACTCTAGGTTAAAAGTTAAAAAATAAGCATATTAAAATAGCCTTAACTACATCAAATTTGTTATGGGTACACAATATTAAAAATAGGTAACTTGTAAATAGGTTGCAGCAAAGCAGTTCTATGAGGGAATTTTATAGTAATACAGACCTACTTCAAGAAACAAGAAAAATCTCAATCTGTCCCTGCACCAAAAGGAACTAGAAAAAGAACAAACAAGGCCAGTTAGCAGAAGGAAGGAAATAATAAAGATTGCAACAGAAATGAATGAAACAGACTAAAAAAATAATAGAAAGAATCAGTGAAACTAAGCGCTTGCTCTTTGGAAAGATAAAGTAGAAAAACCTTTCACTAGACTCATCAAGAAAAAATAGGGGACACTAATAAATAAAATGAAAAAAGACTGATACTACAGAAATGCAGACATTTATAAGAGATTGCTATGAAAAATAATATTCCAACAAAATGGACAATCTAGAAGAAATGGATAAATTCCTAGAAATATGCAATCTCCCAAGACTGAACCAGGAACAAATAGAAAATTCAAACAGATTACCAGTAATGAAATTGCAGCAGTATTTTTTTAATAAAAATAAAAAAAAACAGGACCACACAGTGCTTCACAGAATTCTACCAAACATTTAAAGGAGAGTCAATGCCCATCCTTCTCAAGCTATTCCAGAAAAACTGAAGAGAAAGGAAAAATTCCAAACTCATTCTATGAGGTCAGCATTACCCTCATACCATAAACAGGCAAGCACACTATAAGAAAAGAAAACTATAGGCCAACATTCCTGATGAACATAGATGCAAAAATCTTTAATATTAGCAAACTGAGTTCAACAATACATTGAAAGGATCACATACCATAATCGTGTGGAACTTATTCCAGATATGCATGGATGGTTCAACATCTGTAAATCAATGTGATACACCACATTAACAAAAGGAAAGATAAAAACTGTATCATTTCAATAGATGCAGAAAAGCATTGACAAAATTAACATCCACTCATAATAAAAACTCAACAAAGTGGGTACAGAGGGAATATACTTCAGTACAATAAAGGCCACATACAACAAACCCCAAAGCTAACATCATAATGGTGAAAAGCTGAAAGACTCATTATAGCTTTAAAGACACATACAGAGAGTGAAAAAATTGAAAAAGATATTTCAAGCAAATGGTAATCAAAAAAAGGCAATAGTAGCTATGGTTCTATCAGGCAAATTAAAAATTTAAACTAAAAGAAGAGAAAAGGTAAGTGTAATAATAAATATTATCAATACATCAATAAGATAATTGTAAATATGCACCCAGATCAGAGTACCTAAATATGTAAAACAAACACTAATTGAACTAAAAGGATAAATGAACAGCAATACAATGGTAGGTACTTCCCCACTCTGAGCAATGAATAGATCATCTAGACAGAGCATCAATAAAGAAATAGTGGGGTTTGAACAACAGTCTAAAAAAATGGACCTAACAGACATATACAGTACATTTCCACCAATAACAGAATACATATTCTCTAGCACATATAGAACATTTTCCAGAATAGATAGTATGTTAGGCCACAAAACAAGTCTGATCAAATTTGGGAAAATGAAAATCATATCAAGTAGCTTCTTTGACCACAGTGGTATGAAACAAATCAATAATGAGAAAAACTCACAAATACATGGAAATTAAGCAACACTCACCTGAACAACCAGTAGATCAAAGAAGAAATTAAAAATGAAATTAAAGAGTATTTTGAGACAAATGAAATTGGAAACACAACATACCAAGACTTACAGAACACAACAAAAGCAGTTCTGAGAGGGAAGGTTACAGTGATAAATGCACACATCAAAAAACAAAAAAGATTTCAAACAACCTAACTTAACACCTTATAAACTAACAAAGCAAAAAGAGGGAAACCAAGATTAAATACAGGACAGGAAAACAATAGAAAAGATTAACAAAACTAAGTTGGTTCTTTGAAAAGTTTAATAAAATTGACAAGCCATTAGCTAGACTAACCAAGAGAAAAGGGGGAACTCTCAAAATGCCAAGTGAAAAAGGAGACTTTATAATTGATACTACAGAAATACAAAGGATCATAAGAGACTACTATGAAAACTATATGTCAACAAGCTGGGCAGCCTAAAAGACAGAGGTAAGTTCTAGAAACATAAAACTCTCTGATAATGAATAAGAAAGAAATAGAAAATCTGAATAGACTAGTAAGGAGATTGAATCAGTAATGGAAAATTCCCAACAAAGAAAAATCCAAGACCAAATGGCTTCACTGGTAAATTCTAAAAAACTTTTAAAGAAAAATCAGTATCAGCCCTTCCCAAACTCTTCCAAAATAGAAGAGGAGTGAACATTACCTAACGGATTTTACAAGGTCAGCATTCCCTCATAATAAAGCCAGGTAAGGACACTACCAAAAAAGAAAACCAGAGGCCAGTATCCCTTATGAATATAGATGTAAAAATTCTCAAAAAATTAGCAAATGAAATTCAACAGCATGTTAAAAGGATTGTACACCATGATCAAGTGTGATTCATTCCTGAGATGTAACAATGATTTAACTTATGCCAATAAGTATATATGATAACATCAAATTACTAGAATGACAGATAAAAGTCTTGTCTACTCAATAAATGCAGAAAGAACATGTTAGAAAATTCAATATCCATTCATGATAAAACAACAGATAAGGTATATAAAGAATGTACCTAGACATAATAAAGGCCATATATAGTAAGACACAACTAACATCATACTCAGTGGTAAAAATTTGAAAGCTTTTCCTCTAAGATCAGAAATATGACAAGGGTGCTCATTCTAATCACTCCTATTCAACATAGTACTTGACATCCTAGCAGGAACAATCAGGCAAGAAAAAGAAATGAAAGGCACCAAAATTGAAAAGGAAAAGGTAAAATTGTCTCTATTTGCAGATGACATGATTTTATATATTGGAAGTCATAAAGACTCCACCAAAAACTTGGTTAGTCAACAAATTCAGTGAAATTGCAGGGTATATAAATCAATATACAAAAATCATACTGTTTCTATATAGTAACAAATTATCTGAAAAAGAAAATCCCATTTATAGAAGCATCATAAACAATGAACAACTTGAGAATAAATGTATATCCAAGGAGGTAAAAGAGCTGTGTGAGACATTGTGAAAGAAATTAAAGTGGATAAAAATTAATGGATAGGTGTCTCATATTCATGGATTAGAAGAATCACTACTGTTAAAATGTCCAACTCCAGCTATAAATTCAATGCATTCTCTATCAAGATTCCAGTGTCATTTGTATAATAATAGAAGAAACAATTCTAAAATTTGTAACCACAAAAGACCCTGAATAGCCAGAACAATCCTGAGAAAGAACAAAGTTGGAAGCCTCACACTTCCTAATTTCAAAATATAATCAAAGCTATAGTAATCAAAACAGTGTGGTACTGGTGTTAGAAGCAGACACATAGACCATTGGAACAGAATCAAGAGCCCAGGAGAAAAACCATGCATATACAGTCAATTATTATTTGATAAGGAAACCAAAAATACCCAATGAAGAAAAGACAGTCTCTTCAATAAAAGGTTCTGATAAAATTGGATATTCACATGCAAAAGAAAGAAACTAGACCCCTATCTTACACAACTCACAAAAATTTACTCAAAATGGATTACAGATTTAAATGTAAGACCTGAAATCATATAACCCTTAGAAGAAAACAGAGAAAAAAAGCTCCTTGACCTGGGTCTTAGCAATGGTTTTTTGGGTATGACACCTAAAAGCAACAAAACAAAAATAAACAACGGAAATACATCAAACTAAGAAGTACTTGCATGCCCAGAAAATCAATATATGAAAATGCAACCTATGAACTGAGAGAAAATATTTAAAAGTCACACATGAGATAAGGGGTTAATATACAAGGAACTCATAATATATATATACATATATATATACATTTTTTAATGGGCAAAGGACCTGAATAGATATTTTTCCAAAGAAGATATTTAAATGTCCAACAGATACATGAAGAGGAGTTCAACATTACTAATCATTAGGACAGTGCAAATCAAACCCACAATGGGACATCGCCTCACACCTATTAGAATAACTATCATCAAAAAGACAAAAATAGCAAGTATCAGCAGAAGTGTAGAGGAAAAGGAACGCTTGTGCACTGTTGGTGGTAAAGTTATATAGCCACTATTGAAAACAGTGTGGAGGGTCCTGAAAAAAACAAACCTCATTTTAATGAGGGGATGCTCATTTCACAGTTGAAAAAAGCAGATCCACATAAACAAGGCGGTCTAGTGTGGTAGTCAAGACAAAGGACTCTCCAGGTTGCCTGGGTGTGAATCCTGAATCTGCTTCCAATGGGTTGTGTGTGAATGGTGGGCAAAAAAATTTTTCTTTAAAATTACCTGTGTCTCCATTTCCCTACCTGTTAAATGGGAATAAGTACACAGAATCTATTCCTAGTATGTTGTCAAAATTAAATGACTAGATACATGTAAAATGCTTAAAACCAAGCCTGGCACATGATGATGCTACATGTGTGGTTTTATCATTATTTCTGGTGCTATAATGTGTGGTTCATTAATGGCATATGTTGTATGTTAAAACTGTCTTGACAGCATCTCAAGTGCCATTTTTAGGAGGAACAGCATTTTAGGGATGTTTGGATTCATACCAAGGTATTAAAATTTTCTGATGCTTTAAATGCTTTTTTCAAAAAGACTATAAAACTCTGTATCAGAATTGGATACTAGATTTCCCAGTTCTTACCCTCTTCTCCTGCAAACCTTTTCAGACACAGGGGAGCCTGTTAATAAGGTGCCCTCTCCTCCCTCCCCTCCTCTGATACACCAGTCACTGGTTTACCATAGTCGGCACTGTCCCACTGTAGCTCTTTGCAATCTCTTAAATGTACTTTGCCCGCTTTGTGAATTTCCTGGGGAGATGTAAAAGAAGCCCCTTCTCCTTAGTTGTGAGGGAACTGACAGGTCAAAAAGTGACTCAGACTAGCCCAGCTTGGTTAGTAAATGAGTTTCATTAAGGGGTTACTTAAGGAACAGTGGATGGCATTCACGTGGTTGCTGCACAGAAGTGGCCACTGCAGACCTGTTAGGCTGGCTCTTATCGGGATGAGGAAAGGGCTACATGTAGGGGGCATGTAAGCACACGCTGGTGCTTATTTTGTTTCAAGGGACTCAGCGAACATCCTTGCAGTCCTTGTGTCTCCAGCCTGCAGGCTGAGGCAGGGGAGTGTCCCTGTCCCCTTCCTTTGGAATGTAGCCCAGCAGTTTGTCATTTAAAATGGCTGTGGTAGTCAAATTGCCTTTACTTTAGTCAAGTTTCAGAGGATCTTCTATAACAACCCCACTGTGAACTCTAACGGTAATAAGGGACTTTCCATTTGCAGATCATACAGCAAACCCAGCAAGTAGTAGAAACTGAACAAAGCAAAGAAACTGAGAAGTGGAAAAGACTTGCCCAGTTGAAGAATCGTGAGCTGGACAAGTTCCGCACAGAACTGGACTCCGTATTAGACGTCCTCCGAGAGCTGCACCGGCAGGGGGCAGGGGTCCCCGCTGCTTCGGCAGCCGCCCCGAGGACACCAAAGTGTCACTAGAGACTCGCAGGGCCTCACAGGAAGACTTGGGGATGGATGGTGGACGGGATTGTGCCAGTTTCGAAGGAAGCTTTGAAAGCAACAAGCAACTAACACAAAAGGAACATTTCAAAACAAATTGCACTTAACCAGTAAGAAAAAAAATAGCACTGTGGTATCTTACTGAAAATTATTAACCAGTCACATTTTAAATCATTTATGGACAAGGCCCTTTATGTCCATGATTAGAACCAGTAAGGTTTATTGTAAAAGGACACATGCTAAGGAAAGGAAAGTGCATATATGCAGCCATCATTGACTAAATGTGTATTCCTAAATCTCGGAGACAGAAAAACGGCTCCTCTTTCTCTTGGAAACGGGGAGGAATGTGAGCAAGTGGCGTGCACAGTCACATGGACGGTCCCCTGAGTAGCAGAGCTTCCATGATGACTTAACAAGACCTGTGACGTCCACACGGGAAGCAGGTGAGCTCTCGCGCTTTCCCTCGGAGCTCCACTCCTGCCTCTAGTTGCCTCCCGTCTGTACTTGCCATCAGGTGAAGAATGTATTTTACAAGCGCTAAGAGGATTTGGTATATTCATTGTTTTAATTTTTTATGCTGTGTGTCTTAAATGCAAGTCCTTGTTTGTAACTCTAAGATTATAAATAGAACATAACATTTTTACTTTCTCTACTTAAAAAGTAATATATATTCATTAGAAAAAAGCATGCATACTCGTGTGATTATTGGTTTATGTTACAATCCCATCCCAAAAGCGGACGGTGAGTATAAAAGATACTAGTAAGTTAAAGATATGGCCATTTTGTTTTTAAGTGTTCTAGCCTAGTTGCTATCCAAGAAAAGTATAATGGAGCCACATGTAATTTTTTATTTTTCTTGTAGCCACATTTATCTTTTTACGGTAAAAAGAAACAGATGAAGTTAATTTCGGTAATTTATGTAATATTTCTAAAATATCAATATAAAAATTGAATTTTTACATTCTTTTTTTCATTCCAAGTCTCTCACATCTGGTGTATTTAACATTTACAGCATATCTCAGTTTGGACTAGCCACATTCCAATTGCTCAATAGCCACATGCCAATAAATGCAATTCTAGAATAATAACTGAAATACTTTGTAAAGGACAGGTGAGATCGATTTTGGTGAAATTATGGGTAGCAAGTGAAATGTGGAAGTTAAATATAAGGAATGCAATTAATGTCTTACTGTCCAGCATTTTTTAATGTCCTTTTCCTAAGAGGGTAGAAAAAGCATTAGTTACAGTTTGCTATTTCTTATGTGACATAATTTTATTTTAAGTTATAATATAAACTATTTTGGCCATTATTTGAGTGGGCTTTTGTGTATTTTTTATCTGCAAGGCTATTAGTTCATAGCCACAACCATCCCTCCCTTTGTCTTTCTGACGGGAGAGTTGCGGGCCGTCCATCCCGAGCACAAACACGACTGAAGCACAAGGAGGTGCGAACATCAGCTGGATGATCACTCCAAGGACATGCATCCTACTGTGATGAGAATTCTGTATTCTGTTGTGGAGATGTGTTCATGGCAGATGTTCAGTTCTATTTAGATTAATGATCCATAAACACTATCAAAATCATTAGTTACAACTAAAAACCTCAGCGACCATATCCCAGTCCTTAGCCATTGCACAAAGCATCTAGGATGAGAACAAGTACATACAGCCAAATATGAATAAATGCAACAAGAGTGTTAGGAAGTGTGAATGGAGCACAGAAGAGTAATTCCCTTCACCCAGGATCTGGACAGACCTTTTTCTTGGAAAACGTGGCTTTTGGCTTTGGATATTGATCTTAAGAAGGTGTGGAATTTTGGTACAATGGGATGTAAGAAAGGGAATTTTAAAACAGATTCTAAAATTCATATAGAAATACAGAGAACCTCAAAAAGTCAAAACAAAGCAAATATCTGGCTGGAGGACTTACACTATCCGATTTCAAGACTCACTATAAAGCTACAGTAACTAGGAAGTATAATATTGCCATATCATAGGCAAATCAAAAAATAGAACAGGATAGAATATCCAGAAATAAATTAACACATATATGGACAACTGATTTTCATATCCTTAAAGACGCAAAGGCAGTTCAGTGGATATTGGAACAATTAGATTTCCCAATGCAAAAAAAAAAGAACTTTGATTCATACCTTACAACATAGACATGAATTAACTCAAAATGGATCATAGACCTTAATAGAAAACCTTAAACTATGAAACTTCTAGGAAAAATCAATAAACCTTTATGACCTTGAGTTTGGTGAAGATTGCTATAACATGAAAAGTATGATTTATTTTAAAAAGAAATTGATAAATTAGACTTTACCATAGTGAAGAACTTCTGCTCTTCAAAGACACTATTAAGCAAATAAAAAGACAAGCCATAGGCTGAAATTTGTAGATCATATATCTAAAATTTTAAAGGATTTACATCCAGAATGAAGAACTCTCAAAACTCAACAATAACAAATGCCCTCAATAAAGGAATCTGCCAAAGACTTGAAAAGACAATTCACCAAAGATACCCAGATGGAAAATAAGCGTATGAAAAGATGCTGAACACCATCAGTTATTAGTGGAATGCAACTGAAAACTGCTGAGAGATAACTACTACGCACGTATCAACATGGATAAAATTCAAAAGACTGACCTTACAAACTCTTGGCAAGAAAGTAGAGCAACCAGAATTCATATACACCATGAGGAATTTAAAATGACACAGCCGTTTTGGAAAACTGTTTAGCAGTTCCTAGAAAGGTAAATACCTATCTACCACATGACCCAGACATTCCTCTCCTAGGAATTCAAGAAAATAAAAGCATATGTCCATACAAAGACTTATAAACAAATATTCATAGCAGTTTTATTTATACTACCCAAAATGTAAATAATCCAAATGTCCATCAAGAAGTGAATGGAGTACATCCCTAAAATGAAACACTACTCCAATGAAAAGCAATATGGTATTGATAACGCTCAACATGGATGAATCTCAAAATAATTATGCTGAATGAAAGAAGCCAGATAAAACAGAAGAGATATGGCATGATTGCATTCATATAAATAATTTGAAAATGCCAACCAATATGTAGTGCAGACAGAAGATCAGGGGTTTCCAGGGAAGGGATGGGGAGGCAGGGATTACGAAAGAGCATGAGAAAACTTTTGTGGGTGATGGATATGTTCATTTTCTTGATTGTGGTGCTAGTTTCTTGGATATATGTATATGTTAAAATGTATTGTACACTTTACAAATATGTAAAACTTACTTGGTCAAGTATACCTCAAATTTGCTTAAAAATGCAGTCTACAAACAACAACAAATGTTGGAGAGGTTGTGAAGAAAGGGGAACCCTCCTACACTGCTGGTGGGAATGTAAATTAGTTCAACCATTGTGGAAAGCAGTATGGAGGTTCCTCAAAATGATCAAAATAGACATACCATTTGACCCAGGAATTCCAGTTCTAGGAATTTACCAGCAGCCCAGTTTGAAAAAGACAGATGCACCCCTATGTTTATCATAGCACTATTTACAATAGCCAAGAAATGGAAACAACCTAAGTGTCCATCAGTAGATGAATGGATAAAGAAGATGTGGTACATATACACAAGGGAATATTATTCAGCCATAAGAAGAAAACAAATCCTAGCATTTGCAACAACATGGATGGAGCTAGAGGGTATTATGCTCAGTGAAATAAGCCAGGCAGAGAAAGACAAATACCAAATGATTTCACTCATACGTGGAGTATGAGAACAAAGGAAAACTGAAGAAACAAAACAGCCGCAGAATCACAGAACCTAAGAATGGACTAGCCCAGCGCCTGCACACAGTTGGCGGTAAGAACTGGCTGGATGGAGGGGGGCTGTTTCTCATACCTATTATTACAGGTGTACTAAGAACTCTGTGCACAGTTACCAAAGGGAAAGGGACTGGGGAGAATAGGAGGGAAGGGCAGGGAAGAAGAAACGGGGCCTTACGATTAGCACGTACAATGTGGGGGGGGGCGGGGCTGTGCAACACAGAGAAGACAAGTAGTGATTCTACAGCATCTTACTACGCTAATGGACAGTGACTGTAATGGGGTTTGTGGGAGAGACTTCGTGAAGGGGAAACCCTAGTAAACATAATGTTCTTCATGTAATTGTAGATTAATGATAACAAAAAAATATGCAGTCTGATCCCGACCCATCTGAATGCCTGACTGGAAAGAGATGAGGCAGCCCCCACTGCCTAACAGGAAGCAGGGGAAATTCTCTCATGGACGAAAACATCATATGTGGCATCAATGGATTCTTCATTCACAATGTCTGCCAAATAATAAAAAGTGGATAGGAAAAGTGTTGAGACTACATGATTGATAATATGAGAATAAGAAATATTAGGCAACAAATGCAAACCCACAGATGATCTAGGTATTAGGCTTAGCAAATAAAGACTATAAAATAATTCCTCTTAATATGTTCAATAAAATAGAGGAATGATGGACAAAACAGATGAAAGGATAAACAGTTTCACCACAGAAATAAGCTGAAATGTATTATTAAGAAAAACCAAACTGACTCTAGAATTGAAGCTTTCAGTTGTGGAAACACAGTGAAGTTAATTTGAATTCCTTTTAAAAGTAAGGCCAGGTGGCAAAAACAAACAGCAAGCTTGCAGTCGGAATCGTCAGCTTGTAAGCCTTTGCCACAGCTCCCTGGAGGAAAGGGGTTTTCATCTGTATCGTGAATGGGGTTACAGTGTCGATTCAGAAAGAGGGCTTCATACCAGATGGAAAGACTCCTGCTTTTATGACACCCACCACATGACAGTTACTGGGTGGGGCCGCCTCTTGGGTGAAAGGGAGACTCAAAGAACTCTGTGCACTGACACAAGGAAGGCATGGGGAAACTGATTCTACCAGAGTCTCTAGGAAAAAACAAGGTCTCCCTTAAAAAAGCTGAACTCCAAACTCATGCCTCACGTGGATGTGGAATCCAAACTTACATTTCACTTACGATGCAGGAATCCCCAAGCAGAAAATAACAATAATGGAATTTCAGATTGATCAAATCATTTGGGGCCTAAGGAAAGGCAACAGAAATTTGTTCTCTAGGAAAATTTTTATAAACCAGGGTGCATGGAGGACCATAGGAAAAAACAGTACTTGCTGAAGGGGAGCTCACACAACTGCGGGCAAGATGAACAGGGAGAAATCTTCACCCTAAGTAAGTAGGGGCAGAGCCCAGGTTCCCAGGACGATCAGTGCTCCAGGGCATAAAATCATGAAACAATCTAAAAAAGCATAAAATGAGTACAGCCGAATTTTCTTTTTTAATCATAGAAAATGTAATGAAAAAGCAGGACATTATGGAAAAAGAATTTTTTTTAAAGAACTAAACAGAACTTACGGGAACAAAATAGACATAACAGTTGATAAATAAAATTCAATGGTGGGTTTAATAACAGACTTTAAACATCTAGTATGTTCCTTAAAATTCAAGAGTAATCTCTGAAATTCCTGTTTAAAAAGAGAATAAAAACAAAGGGGCCACAATGGAGCTTCTATTCTCAGTGCTTTATGTATTTCATCACTTGATGCTCACAGACCTCTCGGTGGGTTTATTACCCCTTTTTGTATACGAGGAAACAATCTCAAAGGGACTGAGTGTCCAGGTTAAGATCGCAGTTACCGAGCGATGGAACCAAGCCAAGACTCACCGTCTCGGCCCTGTGCCCTCGGCCAAGACTGCGTGGCATAAAGAGGGAGCAAAGAGCAGAGCAAAGGGGACAGAGGTCACAGGTAAGGTGCCAGGAACAAGGTATCATCCAGAGCCACATATGTTTACATGAAATAAAAGAATTAAAGGATTTACAGACTTCGTTTACCTGAAACAAAGCAAAATTAAAACATAAAACAGATTGAAAGTTAAAAGAATAACATAAAGAGGTCAACAGAGTAGAAAAATGGTATATCAGATAATACTAACCAACAGAAAGAAAATAATCTATACTTCCCAGATTCACTATTTACTTGAAACTCAGCTTGATCGGCCACTTACTAGCTCTGAGCCTTAGCAAAATACTGAATCTCTCAGGGCCTTTGTTTTCTTAGTACACCTGTAATAATAGGTATGAGAAACAGCCCCCCTCCATCCAGCCAGTTCTTACCGCCAACTGTGTGCAGGCGCTGGGCTAGCCCAAGATCTGTCATGAACAAAATAAAGATCCCTGCCTTTGCAGAGCTTACATTCTAGTAGGAGGAGCAAAAAATAAGCTACAGACATATTAATCATGTGAATTATATAACATGATAGAAGGTGATAAGCACTGTAGAGAAAGAAAGAGAATCTGGGAATGCTGGGCAGGGATAAGGAGGAAGCAGTTTCCAATTTACAACAGGACAGCCAGAGTAAGAACACTGGGGAGGTGGGTATTACTTTGCTAAGATTCCCACAGCAAAGTACTACAAACTGGAGGACTTAAACAGCAGAAACACACTGTCTCAGTTCTGGAGGCTGGAAGTCCAAAGTCAAGGTGTCAGTAGGCTCAGGCTCCTTCTGAGGGCCGAGGGCAAATCTGTCCCAGACTCCGTCCTTTAGATGGCCGTCTTCTCTCTACCATCTCTCCACATCGTCTTCCTTCTGTGCATGTCTGTGTCCAAATTCCTTTTCCTAAGACACAAGTCATACTGGACTAGGGCCCACCCTAAGGACCTCATCTTAACTGCTGACATCTGCAGCAATACTGTTTCCAAGGAAGGTCACATTCTGTGGTATTGGAGGTCAGGACTCCAACATATGAACTGGGGGCACACTCAATCTGACCCTCACAGGGGGTATTTGAAGAAAAACTTGAAAGAAGTGAGGAAGTGGGCCATGTGGGGCAGAATGTTCCAGACAGAGACCAGCCAGGGAAGCAGCCTTAAGATGGGCACATGTCTGATGCCTCCAAGGGACAGTGGGGGGCAGTGTGATGGGTGAGTGAGCCAGGGGGCAGAGAAGTGGGTGCCGCTAGCGAGCACAGTGGGAGCAAGGCCTTGAGGGCTCTGTAAGGACGCAGCCTCTTCACCAAATGGCATGGGAAGCCGTTGCAGGATTTTGAGCAGAGAAGCAACCTGACTTAACTTATACTTAAAAGGATCATTTAAGCTTCTGTGTTGACTTCTCATAGGAGGGCTTCAAAAATTAACTTCACTCAGAGGCTGTTTATGCCCAAGAGATGTCGTAAGATGTTTACAAGGGTGTTTATAATGATGCTGGTAGTATCCCTTCCCCTCTCCCAAGATTCTTTTACTGTCCAATGTGTCTCTCCCAGCTTCTGGGAATGTTGGCCCTCTAGTGCCCTTTCTATAGAGAACTGCCCTTGGCCAAAGCAGAAGTCACCTTACCCTGACTGGCCTGGGGCTACAAAAGGTAGCCTTAAGGAGGAATGACTTTTGTGGTTCAATTTGGGCCTCTTGCCTAATGGAGTGAATACATGTGACATATAGAGGAGACTCACAATGTTCTTGAGAATGTTATATCAGCAGAAGCACTGCCAACTTCAGCTTTATGGGACAGAGTGGACAAGATAAATAATACTGGCGGACTCCCCAGATTCTATATGCAAGAAACAGGTTCATAAACTTCTCCATTAGAAACACATTCGACACTTTAAGAAAAAGGAAGGATAATTCCTGTGGTGGAGCTGCTGGCCCAGAGGGTAAACCCATGAGCCACAGAGGATTATTTCCAGGCCTTGCAACTTGAATTTTCCCAGTTGAATTTTGAAATTGTTTGGAGCTTATGACTCCTTTTTGCCTTCCAGGTCCTCCCTTTCTAATAGGAATGTCTGTAACTAGTATCCTATGCTTGTCCCACCATTGAATTTTTGGAATAAGTAATTTATTTTCTAGTTTCACAAGTCCATAGATGGAGAATTTTTCCCCAGGATGAATCATATGCAGAGTTTCACCATATGTGATTTAGATGATTAATATGGTGAGATATGGGATTTTTGAGCTGATAATATTTAGACTACGTATTAGACTTTGAAATGATGCTGTAATAATTGAGATTTTAGAAGAGGTTCACATGAGGTGAATATATTTTGCATATGATGATGGACATTAATTCTGGAGCCAAAAAGAAGACTGTGGTAGCTTAGTGGCCCCATAAATATCTATGTCCTAATCCCTATAAACTCTGAATGTTACCGTACATGGCCAAAGGGACTTTCCAGTTGTGAATCATTAAGGATCTTGAGATGCGAGATTGTTGTGGGCAA
Source organism: Manis pentadactyla (assembly GCF_030020395.1). Lineage (NCBI taxonomy): Eukaryota > Metazoa > Chordata > Mammalia > Pholidota > Manidae > Manis > Manis pentadactyla. The sequence goes on from NC_080030.1 coordinate 84,290,204, forward strand.
TCCAAGGTAATCACAAGGGTCCTTCTAAGAGGGAGGCAGTATGAACAGAGACAGAGGTGTTAAGTAAAAGCAGAGGTTGCAGAGTTATGGGGCAATGAGCCGAGGAGTGCGAGCAGCCTCTGGAAGCTGGAAAAGTCAAGGAAATGGATTCTCCCATAGAGAATGGGCCTCCAAGCTGAACACAGCCCTAATGACACCTTGGCCTTAGACCACTAACGTTTTTGACCTCTGCACTCTCGAACTACAAGAGAATAAATGTGTGTGTTAACTCACTGAGTCTGTGGTACTTTGTAACAACAGAATTTGAAATGAATTCAGGAAGCAGCATGAGCATGAAGCACATGCCCCCAACAGTGCTGTGATGAAGCCCTTTGTCTCTGACCCAGGAGTCTCGTGTCTTCTACCAGCATCCATGCAGATGGGTCCGGCTAACTTCTTAGTTTGCAAGAGGAGTAAAAATCTTAGACCCTTCATAGTTCTTGACATTTAGTTCAAAAATGATGATATAGGTATTTTTCCAACTTTTAAACATCCTTCAACCTACTGACTTGACAACCTACTTAAAAATAATATACCACTGAAATAGCTTTGAATCCTAGTAAGAAATAGAATACAGTGTCTATTTGGTTAAGTAAAGTATGAATAATAATACTCATATTAGAAGTTAATACAATCAGCATTCTTTACTATTCTTGCTCTCTTGCCTGAAAATAGTCATCAAAATAGCAAATAACAAGAATGTGTTAAAACAGCTTTAATTACAAGAAATATTCCATACTTTGTTTTGTTATTTAGTGTTAGAGTTTTAAGGAAGACTATTTTCCTCAAAGGACATTATGGGAAAGGAATTTATTATGGGAACAAATGCTAAATGAAATCTGGTACATGACTTAGACCACTGGGATCCTATAGATGATAGAAGTTAGGAGGACCATAAACATGGAACAGTTTTTAAAGGAAATGAAAAAACTGGATGTGAAAACAAAGAACAAGAGAAAATTCCCGTGCAATCAAATGTGTTTATTTTTTTGCTTAAGCAAGACAGATGGTAAACAAATACATAATGAAAATGCCACCCAGAGATTAGTATCAGGCCAGGCATGCAACTGACTGTGTGTGCAAAATCAAGTCATTTCCAATACCATCATGTAGCTTTGATTTCTTCATCAAATGAACTGTGTTGTGCCAGGCCACCTTGCATATCGTTGGCAGGGTACTTACGACCCATTCACCCTCTCAGCTTAAAGCCCACACACTAGCCTCATGGCCATGAGCTACACATTTGCCAAGGAAATAGAGAGTACGGCAAACACCACTTGTCTTGCTCAGCAGCCAGTGGCAGAGAAGTGTGAGCAGACACAGATACACCAGCACAGACACAGATGGCACCTCCCTCACCCAGCAGACAGCCTCCCCTGCCCTTCCTGGGGACAGGAGTGCTGTGTGATATGCCCCAGATGGGTACTGATTCTAGGGGAGGCTTCCCAGGGCTGTCCCCAGGTCTGAGTAGGGGTGGCCAGAGGCTCCCAGAAGAGCTCTTCCAGCAGAGCTGATGCAAATGCCAGCCACAGTGACTGTGTGGGACACATCTCCTGACATCCTGGTAGACGCTCACACCCTGCTGCGGCAGGTTAAGGCAGAGACATAGGGGATCCTATAACCAGAGCTAGGAGGTGGTGCCTTAGTGTACACTGCCTTAGGTGTATCCCAGCCTTGTCTAGAGGCAGTCACAAACTCATGAATGATTAAAGCTGGGATGCATCCTCTGCTCCAGACCCTTCACCTCACGGTTAAAGCTGTGGCAGCTGGAGAGGTAAAGCAGTTTGCTAAAGGTGGAGCAGGGTAGGGGCAGGGCCAGAATGGTGCGCAGTGCGCTGGCCCCCGTCCAGGAACGCTGACGCTGAGCATGCGGCCAAGCTTTCAGCAAGGAGGGTGAGATGGTGTAAATACGGTATTCCCCAAAGAGGCCCCAGCGTGTTTAAAGGCATAAAAACTCAGCTTGATCAGCTCGGAGGGGGCCTTCTGATCCTCTGTCCCGTCTCTTTGTCTCGCACACACCCCCACGCACAATTTTGGTGAGAGCTTTCTTGCTACACAAAGACCCAACATCATCAGGAAAACACTTTACAGAGCATTTTTCTCAATCCAGGTCCTTGTCTGAGGCCTGGGAAACAGGCTTATTTTCTAGAACGATAGGTGGTTCCGAAATCAGAAGCTCATCCTCCCCAAAGGGGGAGCTCTGGTCTGTGTTCACAAAGTTAGGGATGTCGAAGTCCCTGGGCCTGTCCAGCTCCTTCTCCGGCCACCCGCGGCCCCCGCGGACCTCCTGGAGCTGCACACTGCTGCCGGGGGCTGTGGCCTGGTGACAGGCTTTGGCCTTGCCCATGCGTTCCACTTCATCGATGTAGTAGTGAAAGAGAGACATGGATTCCTCATTGCCCTGTCGAGAAAATACTTTATCTGGCTCCAGTGGTCTTCCGAAGTCTGACACAAAGCTGTTCACTCTGAATCTCTTCTCAGACTCTGCACTGCTGTACAGAAAAGGAAAATAAAAGATTTCTTACACCCCATCTCATTCACCTGCAGAATTGTGCCTTTCAGCATGTAGGACAGGCAGGCATATTTCCACTGAGCACCTACTGAGTTGCAAGTACCTCTACAGAGTGCAGACAAACATAAGAACTGAGAGACATCCCTTCTGAACATGTAAACAAACCCCCAGCAAAGCCCTAAGCTACAGGTCCCCGGGTTCCCCCAGGAGGATGCCTTGCCGAGGAGCGCCCTGGCAGTCTGCATCAGACCCCAGGCCTCAGGGGGCTTCTTGCTCTTCGGCATTGTAATGACTTGAAGTACTTCTTACAATGCAGAATCCTGGGCTGCAGACCTTTACAATGTCTGGAGGTAGGGACTGACAATCTGTATCTTAATAGAATTGCCAAGAATCACTACTCTTGCCCAAGTGCAGAACCACGGACCTACACCAAGGTCAGCCTGAACAAAGACCACACCCCCACGTGGTGAGCTTCCTGGTCGCCAAAGCAATGTCACTTCCATTTATCTCACTCGGTTCTCAGAACCGAGAACTGTGTGGTCAGTGAGTCACAAAGAAACAACTCTTAAGATGACAGATTTTCCTCAATGTGCAGGTATCCTTTGTATGCCTTGAGTATCAGCATCGAGCCCCACAAACGGACAACCTGACATGCATACTACAGGAAAGGAGAAGAGCATGAACAACGTAATGCTGTGGACATTATCTTTTTTGCAATCAGCTACTATATGTTGCATTGCAGACCTTTTGTCTGCATGGGCCTTTGCTCTGGAGATGTAGGCACTAGCAAACATTTTCCTCCTTTCATACATGCACGTTAAGTAGCAATGTGAGCAATACTTCATCCATACTTCACTCCCAGTACTTTTTGAGATATTTGTGTAAAATGGAATTTAAAGTTCACTTATGATTGTACGTGAACCACAGAGGAGCTCAGTTATTAACACAAAAACTTTTTTAATAGCTAAAAAATACTTCAAATAGTTAAAGAATTAAAAATATGGGGAACCACTACCAGAAAAGTTCTGAGTCATCCTAACATTTTTAAAATTACAGTTGTTTGATAGAATCTTGAACTTTGAAGATTCATTTGCTTAAGTTATTTGTTTTGAGAATTTGTATTCCTCATTTTCAGCTTGTTATAATGCAATTTGGATGATCTATTGACTGCAACACCACAGACTCCACCAGCCAGACTGAAAATACTGTCCAGACTGTTCTGAGTCTTGATCTTCTCTTCTTATCACCATGGGTTGTGTCGTGTGTTCTCTGCACCTGTGCAATTTTCTGACCCTCTGTGCCTTTGCTCGTGCTGTTCCTTTTCCCTTGTGGGCCCTTCCACACTCCTCTGTCTGTCAAAATCAAATACCTTTTTTCACCGTCCAGGTCAAATGTCGCTGCCTCTGTGGAGACTCTGCCCTCCAAGTGGGAAGGACTTCCTCCCTGCTCTGCACTCCTGCGGTATTTCACTGACTTCTCTGATGAGACGCAGCCTTTCCCGCCTCACGTCCAAGCCACTGTGTCCAGTCTTCCTCTCCTGTCCACTGCGCTCATCTTTGCCTCATCTCAGAGGTTTCTCTCATCTTTGCCTCTCTCAGAGGACTTTGCAGGCGTTGGACCCTCACGGTGTGCACCGAACAGCTGCATCTGCAGGCGGGCCGCAGCCCAGATTCCTGGAGAGGCACAGCCACCTCCAGCATCAGCGATGTGCTCCTTCCTCTGGATTCGCATGATGGACCAGCTCAGGAGGGCAGACGCCTCCCTCCTCCAGTCAGAGGGAAACGGCTGTGATGCGCTGGGTTGTTCCTCGGGGGATTTCCCAGATTTCTGACAGACTCTTACAGGTGGAGCACCGGCTGCTGTGCTGTGTCAGCGTGCCCGCAGCTGTCCTCAGGTTCGCTCAACCCAGGAAAGGCAGTGGGCAGACCAGCCTGTGGGCACCTGGCATTCCCAGCAGCCACTTTCAGTGGCCTTTTAGAGATGTTTAAGCTACAACAAAAGACCTACTAAGAGTGAAGCTCTGTGATTAACAATGAATGAGAAGATGATGATAACCGCCAACACTCGTGGAGACATAGCCTGTGCCGAGAGCTTTATCTCACGTAGCAAGCTTCTAACAGAAGCCCTCCCTTTGTGTGGAAGTGGCTTTGGGTTGCTTTAGTTGATAGCTCTGACTTACCAGGAAGATGTCGGGACATGAGAACAATCCTGAGCAGAGTCCAGGACCAGCTGCAGCTACGACGCACTCAGTAAATGCCTCTTAATTGATGAGGAATTAAAAGCAACTCCTGAACAAAGGTGTGTCGGTTGAATCCGATACATAAAATAGTCATATTCTCTAACCATTGATAGTGGTAGACATCTCAGAATCTCAGGAACCACTCACTACATCTGCACTTTGCCAGCTAGTCCCTGTGGCCTTGGCCATTATCAAAGACCTCAAGCAGTGACATTTTCCTGCTTTTAGCTTTTAGGTACAAAGAGACCCATCCTTCAGTGAGTGCATATTCAGGTAAATTGCATTTCAAGGTAAAATGTAATTCTATTTGTACAAGGCCCTGAGCAATCCTGCACTCACACCTAAATGAAGAACATCCCCACCCGGACAAGGAGCACTTCACAAAGGCTATAAAGGGGGGTATATGATGCCTGGGATTTGCTGGCTTCTTAAAGAACTCCAGAACATTCAACATAAAAATGTGATCGAAGCCTTTCCCTTTACTCTGTCTCTCTGGCAGATTTATGATAATGGACTATGGTGCCTTAACAAGACAGCGTACAGAGTAAATGGCTCCTCAGCTGAGAAAGCAGGGGCAATAGTTCTTTTATCTTCACTGTCCATAAAAGATCCAGGTAAAAGGGTTTTTTCCCCCACACACAACAGCAAATATTACATGGGAAAAATAATCCCCATTAAAGCTGCCTCTTGGGCTGAGAAGCTTTTAAGAACGGTGACGTGAGCTTTATAATAGCCTTTCTCCCTCTGCAGTTTACTCTGCGAGTGCTCCCAATATCTGGTTCTCCCTTCTCCTGGGCATGCAGATCACCCTTCCCAGCCCAGTGGCCAGGAGGGTGTGGCCAGCTCTGGCCAATGAGCTGTGAGAGGAGGGGCGGATGCCACGTCCGAGGGCAGGCGTGGGTGGGTCTCCACATGTTTTCTGCTTGTCTCAGTAACCCGGGAGGCTGGATGTTGGAGACAGTGCAGCTGCACATGGAGAAGCTTCTGTCCACCCCTCAGCAGGCATGCAGCTTGAGCAAGAGATAAATCTGCTGTGTTATACTGAGATTCGAGGATTTAACTGTTAATGTCTTACAACCTAGTCGGATTATTACACATTCCCTCCCTTAACAGAAGCCACTGAGTACACAGTGACTCCAGAATTGAAGCACTTATGCCAATATGATTCCAAGGTGAAAACTTCAGGGAAAAGCTTGCCCATTTTACTGTGGTGTCATGGATTCTATACAGTTGAATAGATGTCAGCTCTTGCTGTCCAACACTGTTAAATGGAGGTCCAGCCAGGGACCTGTTCTCTCTCAGGTAAGCTGTGACTGGTTCCTGATGGCCCCTGCAGTGCCGATTTGAAAACCACTCTGAGGCAAAGTCTTGGCTACGCAGGGAAGATAACACAGTTGATCAGTGACGTCTGTTGTGGGCGTGGGCATAAGGAGAGGGGCACGGGGTGGGGCATCTGCCGTCCTTGTGTCTTACTACTTGTAAAGGGAAACACATTTGCTTCCCATGTGGATGAGATCCTAGAGAGCCATTCAGCCCTGCCCTGAGGTGTCTCCATGGAGAAAAAGATAAAATTAAGTGGTAGATCAGCACTAGCCCATTTTGAACTTGCAGAATTGATCAGCTTTCTTAATCAGGGTGTTGGGAGTCATACTCCAAAAGGACACTGCCTGATACCCCACTTGTGGGCATAACTGTTCTTCATGACCAACCACCCAGAGAGCCTGCTGTATACAAGTCAGAATTCAGACACGTCAGTCCTTCCTGCCCATCACCAAGATTCTCCACTTAGTCTCCTGTGAACAATCATTTCACCATTTCACTGAGCCACACGCCCCAGGTGAAACTGGGCTAGAATGGGGAACATTCTGGCAAGTGTAGACACAGCGTGGGTGCTCAGGGCCTGGCTGTCCAGTGGGAGGATGGCTGCCTCTTGCTTCTCCCTGTCTTTAACTAGACCCTCAGCTCTCACCAGGACTTCTACTACAATGAAAGGGTGCACTAGCCTTCATTGGGTGCCACGGTGAGCCCCGTGTCAGCCAGCAGCTCCACGGCATTAGCTCATTTAATCTTTACAATAGCCCCAGGAGACAGACACTACTGGAATTCTACAAATGCAGAATCTCAAGGGTAGAGAGGCTTAGAATCCAGCCCAAAGTCTTAGTAAGCAAATCTAGAATTGTCCGGCTCCAGACCGACGCTTGGTCCAGTATGTGAGAAAGAAAACAGATCTGATTGCTTTCTAGTACCTTTGGGTCAATAAAAGAAGGATATTTGAAATTAATGTCATGAGGTAATTTAATGTAGTGGTTAACAGCAGGAGCTTCAGAATAAAAGAGCCTTTAGTCTGAGGCCTGGCTCCACGGTTTTTCTGCTGTAAGATCTCAGACAAATGATTCAGCCCCATTTTTCTCATTTGTAAAGTTGGAACATTTATGGGATTTATTTCATCTTCCTGTGAGGATGTAGTGAGATTATACCTATAAAGTGATTAGTAGACCCTGGCATATGGTAAACACATTTTTAAGGTTCTTATTATTATTCTCAATGATTTATCATTCTTCATGCTTATTATCACAGGCAAACTTAAAATTGGTTGTTTTATATTAAAGTTGGCTGAATGGAAAAAATAATGTCTGTTTTAGAGAAAATTTCTGCCAAATAAATGTCAAGTTTACTAAGAACTAAAAGCCTTTTTAGCTGATCCATTTATGTACTTTTTCTGTCTGTTACTTTCAGTTTTCTAACTGCAACCAAATGCCATATCTTACACTGCATCAGACTCAAAAAAAAAAACACATTTAAAATGTGGGCTTATCCCTTAAAGGTAAAAAAGGTTAGACCTTCTCCTTAACTTCATTAAAAGTATATAGAGCCACAATGACCCCTGTTCTTTGAGATTATTCAGAACTTCCATCAATAGAGAAAGCATCTAGTAGTGGAATTGTCAATTGAAAGACTAGAAATGCAAGTCTCAGCTACCCAGAGTCCCCATGACATGTGAAGGAAATGTGTGGTCAGGGCTCTCCAGAGGAACATAACTAACAGGGGGGTGTGAGGGGGGTGGGGGGGAGGGTTGTGAGAGACAGAGACAGAGATTTATTTTAAGGAACTGGTTCATATGACTATGTTGGCTGGCAAGTTCAAATTCTGCAGGGTAGGCTGGCAGGCTGGAGCCCCAGGGGAGAGCTGCAGTGTTAAGTCTGAAGGTAGTGTTCTGGCAGAATTCCTTTTTGGAGAATTCCTTTGAGGGAGGTCATTCTGTTTACAGGAAGGCCTTCCACTGATTGGATGAGGCCCATCCACATTACGGAGGATGATCTGCTTTACTCAGGGTATACTGACTTAAATGTCATCTCCTTTAAAAAATAAGAACCTTCACAGAAACATTGAGAATAATGTTGGACCACCTATCCAGGTGCCATGGCCTAGACAAGTTGACACATAATATTCATCATTACATGAAGTCATGTTCTATTTGGGGCTGCGGTTTTCACATCTGTAAAATGCTCTGTATCCTACATGAAACAAATGTGTATCAAGAACCCTGCAAGACCCCCTCTGCCCCTCTGAGGAAAAGGAGCTACTGTGCCCCGACCACTCTGCAATGCACCACATCTAAGCATGTCCCCAGCAGCTCTTACCACTGCTGTAATCCTCACCATCGTCTCCCATTTCCTAGACCCACATAACAGAAGCAAGGGCATGTACAGATGTTTGTGAGGACATGGAGAGGGAAGAGGGAAAGTTCTTGTCTTCTTAGTGGCTTTTCAGTGGCTGTTAAAGAGATTCTCAATCATAGGTCTCCTTAGGCTTGAATAAAGTGGTTATTTTCCTTTCATTTAAAATGTGTTTAAATTTTTCCCAAACCTTAGTGTCTGAAAACAGCCAAGTGATGGCCAGAGCTGTTCCCTTACCCAGGCACTTGTAGAGTCCAAGTGCAGGCTGCAGACCGAACAGACTGTGGTGAGACAGAACAGTGCAAATACTACTGCCAGCTGGGAGGATTAAGTGAGATGCCACATGGGAAATATGAGGATTTGGGCTCAATTTATTCCATTTACTCTCCCAGGTGGCTCTCCACCCTCCCCATTCTGTGCCCTGGGAGAGTGACTGTTGATGGAGCCTCTGGCTGCCAGCTGTGTTCAGCCAGTGGGGAGCAATGGTGGGTGGTGGGCAGGAGGGAGGAAAGGAAGGTATTGGTACGTAATCCGAGGCTTTGTTCCTGGCGGTCACACTGGGCTAGCGGTCTCCCCTGGCCCAAAGCTATAGCTCCTCTCAGCTGCCCTCTCCAGAGGACGCCTGGGGTGCCCTCATGGCCCCCTGCAGGCCTAGGGTGGTAACTGCTGTCAGTCTGCTGGAGCCCCGGGCCCTGCCCTACCCTGGGGGTATCCTGCTCCCTGCCGCCACTGTGAGTAGTCCCTTCATCGAAAGCTCTCCTCATTACCCACTCTGAGTGTGCCATCTGTGCCTGCTGGGACTGACGGATAGGACAGTCAACATTTGTTATTTTTACCCCTCTTTGTTAAGAGTTGGGATAAAAAGAAATCCCGTAAAACATGTCTGAGCTTTTTGCAAGCCATAACCAAACAAAAACCTTCTGATGTTACTCAGTGTTCTTTAAGCACCCATGTAATAACTTCCTCCATAAATCCAAAGCTCTACACAAGTGTTTTCCATTCTGCCATCAGGACTATATACTCCCTGGCATTTTCCTTTCTATCCTACTTTGAGGAAACTAAATGTTGAAGTCAGTGTTCATTGTCCATCATCAATTCAACTGAGTACCTAGTAACGATTTCTGCTCCCTGAAAGGGTTTTTAAAACTGGTTTTCATCCTATTTTGCTGTTGTCTTTTTCATTGTTTTTGGTCTGGTGAGTCAACTAAATTCTTCTGGGAGTAAGGAGAATATACATCCTAATTAATAAACATTTCAAAATAAAAATCAGGCCTGGATCAGCATTAAGACCCTAGGAAAGGACCAAGGAACTCAGGTTCATAAGGGGACACTTGGGAAGTGGAAGCAGGAATCCAAGTACCAGGAGGAAGGTGGTCCCACCCAAAGGTGCCTGGGTCCAGCAGCGAATCCATAAGCAGCTTTTCTCCACCCACTGGAAGCAACCCCAGGCCTGGACACTGTTTCCATTTCACCAGTTTCCCATGGAGCTTAACAGACCCTGGAGCAGCCCAGACTTACTCTTGGCGTGGGGCTCCTGTCTTGGTCAGCAAGGTCAGCACAAAAAACATGAAGATTACGAAGACTGCGAGACCAACCCAAAATCCAATCACAATGGAATCTGCAAGACAGTTAGTACCGTGATTAGAATTTCACAGCTGCTTAAAACTTGAACATTCAAGGAATATGGGTTTTTTGGTCCATGAGGTGAGAGAGGAAGCCAACAATCTGATAAGGTGATCTTGACCATCAGTCAGCCGGGAACAGATAAGACGCAGGGGATGAGGGAGAACGAAGAGTCTGAGTCGCTCTGGGTTTCCACTCCAGGAACAGTAAGAGGCTTTGGCATTATTGGTTCTTGGTTTTCATAGCCCAGTGAAGGAACCTAAGACAGGATGCAGACCATGTAGGTGCTTACGACTCCACTGAAGTGTCTTTAGTTAGAAGACATTTTGCAAGCCATAAGCAAACAAAAACTTATGTCTTTGGTTGTTTTGCAATATGAAGATTAAAATTAACCCTGGTTCAAACTAACCCAGTTTTGTATTTCCACATATGCTCCCAGATCTTCATTACTTCTGCAGAAACCTACAGATGGCCTCTGGAGTACTCTCCCTGTCTCCTCTCCCCCTGTGCTTCCTCTGTATGATCTGACTTTAATGTAGCTCTGACAATATTGCTCTTTTATGAAAAACTCTCCAACAAAAATATACTGACCTTTTCCAGGTGAAAAGAGATTCCATATGTATTAGCACTCACGTCTGAGAACATGGCACCCCACGTTTGCTAGCTATCACTAACAGTATCATCATCTGCCCCTGGCTTACCCCTGCTGTGAAACCCAGGTTTCCCGTCAGACTAGAGGACATGTGTCCCTGTATTTACCATGACTCTCGGCCACAGCTTCCGAACACCCACACCTTTCCAGGGTGCTTATCTTCACTTGGCTGGAACAACTTTTCCCAAACTAGGGCTAATGAAAGTCTGTCCATTCTTGAAGACCCATTCCTTGTGCCGTCTCCTTCTCAGCGCCTGGGTGCGGTGCCCCACTGAAGTGCTCCCTCCCGTAACTCCTGTCTGTGCTTCCCTACATGGGTGCTTCCTTTATCCTCCCAAGGGAACAGTCCCAAGTATAGGTCTCTGGGATGACAAGGACTGTTTACAGAGTCTGGCACATATACAACAGCATCTCAGATCTGAGGGAGGTAACAGAGTTTGATTATTTTACATCTTCTAGTACATTCTAAATTTACCTATATGGGAGGGAATACAGGGAGGATGCATAGCAATTTTTAAATAAAAAATGATTGGAACTTAAATGCAAAGCATTATTCTAATTAAATTGTATGTATATAAGATTTTTTCCTTAAGTGAAAAATCAAATCAGCAATTTACTCTGCATAATTCATGCTTTCATTCTACATAAACTATTGCCTAGATGTTAAAAACATGTATTCAACAGTATGTCTTCAGCACTCTGGATACAAAACTAATGTATCATTCCCGGGGCCAAGAGTGCCAAAGAATAGAAATCGTAGAGCTTGCCTTATAATGTAATAGAAATAAGGCCTAAAACTTATAATGTAATAGAAATAAGGCCTAAAAATGACAAGTACCCAGAGACACTTGCACGCAAGCGCAACTAACATGTGACAACTAACATGTGACGACACCCCAGCGACGGGCACGGACCACAGCGCACAGACCACGACGGCTCCGAATGCGGCGCTTCCCCAGCCGCCCGCATGGCTCAGCACATTCCGAAAGGACATGCAGCGTGCGTTTCAGTCCTCAACTGAGAATTCAATCCTGCTGACTCTCATGGCAAATGGGGACCGGATCCGCACCAGTCCTCCCGCTCCCTGGCCCAGGGCAAGCCGAAGGGGGTGAGGGGGCCCTTCCCCCAGCCTGGCCCTGCCCCCCCACTCTTCCAGTGCCCAGGGAGCCCATCAAAAAGCAGCGATAATGTGGGGCGCAGAAGGGTCGCAGCCCTCCCATGAGGTCCTGGGGGAGCACAGTGGGGAGAAAGAGGGCTGTGGTTAGAAGGTGTGGATCCCCGTGCGCCACCAACCTTTGCAAATGTTCCCTCGATAACGCGGCATCCACGTTTGCTGTCACAATGTGCTTTAAATGACTCTGTTTATTCATGCTCCCTGCAAACGAAATACCGCTCCCTCAAATTATTTTCATGCTTTTTCCTCTACCTCACTGTCTGACATGTGACCTGACCCCAGGCCACTTTCTTCCCCTGAGCCACTTTCAGGGGACATCAGAGACCTTCATCTCGTCCCAGAATACCCAAATCCTCTGGAAGTCTGATTCCTACGCCAGGTCTCATAGGCATGGGCAGTGCAGTAAAACAGAGACGGCAGAGTCCCGGCCTTCCCCAAAGCCTCTTCCTGGAAGAAGAGTGGGAGTGTGCAGAGAGCGCGGCTCCAGGCAGGCCAGGGGTTAAGGGAGCCACGGGAATCCCCAAAGGAGCTTCTCACAGAGCCGAGCAGCCACTTTTGTCCTGTCTAGAAACTGAGCTACTTAGAGACCACTGCAATACAGGGCTGGGGCAAAGTGCCCAGGGCAACGCCAAATGGAACACTTCATAATGTCACTTTCCCTGACCCTGACCTGTGACGGACGGAATGAAACGGGAGCTAAATGGTGACACTACGGTGTTCACTGGCATGTTCTTCCGCTCTAACAGGACCAACTGCCCCATCCCGGTCCCCTCCTTCCCACCTCCGGAGGATACAGTGTCCCCTTTCCCTTTCATGGGTGTGTGAAAAACAAGGGCTAATACTTAATTAGAAAGACAGGCTCAGGACCAGAGTCAGCACTGTCCTCACACCTCTTGGTTCCAGATGCGTCAAGTTCCTGATGTGTCCGGCTCAGCTTTGTGGTATAAATACCTGGCCAGGGGCCACCAGGGAGGCTGCTGCACCCGTTTCTACCTCACTCCCCATGATACACCTTCCTCCAAGCCTTCACAAGCCCCAGCTCCGCGGCCCTCCTTGATGACCCGGCTTCTTCATCCATGTATGCGTCTGGTATCATCTGCATGTCGGCGTGTGAAAACAGCATGGAGTGTGGCCATCACTGACGGCTCAGGGTAAGGGGATGCACCTTCAGCCTTCCCTCAGAGCAGCAGCCAGTGACCGTAAGTGTCCACTCGTTGGCTCATAGGCTTTTGCTTCTACTTCTTTTAAGAAAACTCTGTCTCACCCAGCCAAGCCCTTCATAAATGTCCCGTTTTCTTCCTTCCCTTTATAGCAAAATTATTTTGAGATTTGTCTAGTACATACTGTTTCCAATTCCTTTCCTCTCATTTTTCTCTTGAGCCAATCCCATCAGCCTTTCACTCCCACCAACACCACTTTTAATGCGTTTTACGCATTTCTCACCACTCCCCTGCCCCACCATCTCCAGCTGACTGAACCATTATAACAGTCCTGGGACTGGTCTTATGTCTCCAGTCTCACCCCTTTCTTTCCTCAACTGCAGAGTGGTCTTATTGACACCTAAGCCAGATGCCTCTCCTCTTCCTCAAACCTTCAGATGACTTCTTAGGGAAAAAGCTGGAATCCCCATAATGACCAGTAAGGTCCCAAAACCCTCCTCCCCATTGCCCGACTCCATCTCCCCTGCCACCCTGCCTTTCAGTCATTCCCCCGGCACCATGCTGGCCTCTGTGCTCCTGCGTGTTCCATTTCACTCTTGCCATGGAGCATTTCCTGAAATGTTTTTCCTGATACCGTATGGCTCCATCTCTCACTTCCTTCAGATCTGTTTTCAGATTTCTCTTCTCAGTAAGGCCTTCCATGGCTACTCTCTATACTTTCACCTCTGCACCCCACATCTCCTTTCCCTTCTCTTTTTTTTATCACCATCTAGCACAGTTTGTTTATTTATTTATTGTCTATCTCTCCCACTAGAAGGCAAGATCCATAAGAGGAGATCTTTTTGTCTTTTCTGTTCACTGTTGTACCTCCAGTGCTTAGAATAGTTCCGTGCATAACAGGCACTCAACAAATATGTGCTGAAACAATGAATGAATGAATGTGCATTCTGCTGGTACCAACTGGGGGTCAGTTATATGTCCACTTCTGATACATGATAAGGTTTAATACCAGAGTCCAAACTGAGGGCAAAAGAATTCACAATGACCACCAAAAGTTGTTCCTCCTTGAAGGTTGGGACTCTTGACTTCAGCTGGCAGAAGAACTTAGGCTAACAAAAGACGTAGCTATGGTTGCCTAGTATTATCCAACCCAGGCAAAGCAAATGAAGATAACTATTATGGTCATTCCTATCCTCAAGAAATGCTCCCCTTGAAATATCATCCTTCTCTTCTTTTGAACCTGCAACTAACTGGCTTTGAATTTGGATAGACAAAACAAAGAGACACACTTGAAGGTCAGAATCATAGCATTTTTAAATGGAAGCGACTATACTAGTATGCAGAGTCTGACAGCTGACATAATCTTTTTTATATTCCTGCATGTCTAGGGTTTTTTTGGGAGGTGGCATGCTTTTTACTTTCTCTGTGTCTCATATCTTGTCAGGCTTGTGAACCTGGGGTCTTTACTTTAATCAGACCTCTTATATTAGAACAGTAAGGACTCACCCAGGCATTTTCTCCTGATGTGAATATTAAAACTAAAAGCACACCTGATTAATAGTAGAGTAGGTAAAGTAAGTATGTAATGTGTCATGCTTTGCCTACATTTTGCAGGATTTTTTTCATGCTATGATAATTTCCAGAATGTAATAGGCTCAAAGAAGATTTTCAATAATCTCTGGAAATGTACCAATAAAAATTACTGCAGTAGCCTGTCTTTTTTGCCACTTAAACTAAGGGAGGTAGATAAGAACAAACTGACATAAAAATAAAATTTGTATCACCAAGCTGTAAAAGCCCATATTACAGGGAAATGTATGGCGGTTTGCCTGGTCATTCTGGTTTCCAATGAAGTTCTTAACAAGCAAGTGACCTTACCTAATGGTTGTCCCAGAAAAGCAGCAGATGAAAGAATTAAAATAAGTTGAGGATGATTTTACACCCTTCCATGAAATAATCAATGACAGCATATCCCAATGGATTCCATGTGCTCACTTTATTTCCACAAAGAACTAATGAACAGATATAAAAAAGGAATGAGAGAAGGTATTTAATTATTACTGTTCACTTCAAGAGTAAAGATATGTGACTTAGTTAATGATTTTTTCAGAACCAAATATAAAAAGCCATTGGTCCGGGAAATGAGTAACTCCGAAGCCCGTTACAGCCGCGCTGCCGGAGCCCCGGAGGTGGGGCCCGCAGAGCCGCACAGCAGAGGCCCTGCCGCTGCCATTGCAGACAGTGGCACCAGGGCCCCCGGCGTCCGCAGGGGAAGCCGGGTCTCCCCTCCCTCCTGCGACGGGGAGGTGGGGACCAAGGCTCAGCTACTTAATGAGCTGGAACGAGGAGCTGACCGAGCTAGGGAGTCAGGAGGTTCCTGAGCGCCCCTCCTCCCTTGGACACGCTGAAGACACAGGTAAATATGGCATGACTCCTTCTGAAAGAATCACATGATCCAGCGGGGTGACTCCTACACATCGGGCAAATGGGGAAGTATCCACATCAGGCCAGTAAGAAAGACTGAGTGGCTCTCTCACCGTCAGTTCCACCCCCGGCACAGCAACGCAGTGTTGGGAGGGAATTCCCAGCTCCCCGCTTCCCCCCAGGAGGAAAGGGTTCGGACCACACATCTAGAGCCCCATTTTTAAGATTCCCCCTGGAGGGATGGACCCCCAAACATCTAGCTCTGAAAGCCAACAGGATTTGTGTCCATGAGAACCCAAGACTAAGCAAACAAAAAAGCAGTTCTTAATGGGTACAAAAGCCCACCTCATGGCTACCCCTGCAGGGCTCAGTGCAGGGGGGCGGGCAGGAACACCCACCTCCTGTGTTCCCCTCAAAGGGCTTTATCCACAGACTTTAAAAGATGCTGCTTGAAGGCCGGGCTTCTAATTTTGCAGCCATCAGGGCTGTGCTCCTCCACAGGGCCAGGGCATCCACAGACGCTGCCCGGCCTTCTCCCTCCAGCCCACTCTAATAATAAACCCCGTTACCGGTATCTTCTCCCTGTAAGGACACTGTACTCAGGGCTGGCACCACGGCTCCTGTAGCTGCTGCCCAGGCTCCTGACCTCCTGACCCCGAGAGCCAACGGGGCTTACAAGTTCCAGTCCCACCCGACTACAGTAAACAAAAAGCAGTTCTTCATAAGCACAGCAGCACCTTTCCGTGGCTACACCCTGGGCAGAGAATAGAGGCAGCATGTAAAAACACTCATCTCACAGTATCTCCCTGGAAGGGGTTTAGCACATGCTTTCCCAGCTGCTGCCTGAGGGTCTGGCCTCTAATCGGACTGCATTTGTTATGGCTGATGACCACAGTCCTCCCCTGAGGGACACAGATAGGTCTCAATACACCCTCAGCTACTGGGAGCCACTAAGAACAAAGAAGGTTGCTTGGACAATCACAGAAGCTTGAGAGACGACTAGGGGCTGGGCTGCACTGAAAAGCAAGATCCATCTCCTACACAAGTCCACTCTGATGCAAGCGGGAGAGGCGGCTGTTTTAACTAATGCCCAGAAACCAACAAGAGTCAAGGAAAATGAAGAAACAGAGGAATATGTTGCAAACAAAAGAACAAGACATATCTCTAGAAATGGATATAGGCGATTTACCTGACTGAACATTCAAAATAATGGTCATAGGATAGGGTTGGTAAGCTCCTTGACATCGGTCTTGGTAATGATTTTTTGGATTTGACGCGAAAAGCAAAGGCAACAACACTAACGATGAACTAGCAGAAAGAGAAATCATGAAAACAATTCCATTCACAATTGCATCAAAAAGAATAAAATACCTAGGAATAAACCTAACCAAGAAAGTGAAAGACCTATACCGTAAAAATGACAAGACACTCTTAAGAGAAATTAAAGAGGACACTAACAAATGGAAACTCATCCCATGCTCCTGGCTAGGAAGAATTAATATTGTCAAAATGACCATACTGCCTAAAGCAATCTACAGATTCAATGCAATGCCTATCAAAATAACAACAGCATTCTTCAATGAACTGGAACAAATAGTTTTAAAATTCATATGGAACTACAAAAGACCCTGAATAGCCGAAGCAATCCTGAGAAGGAAGAATAAAGCAGGGAGGATCTTGCTTCCCAACTTTAGGCTCTACTACAAAGCCACAGTAAGCAACACAATTTGCTACTGGCACAAGAACAGACCCACAGACCAGTGGAACAGAATAGACAGTCCAGATATTAACCCAAACATATATGGTCTATTAATATATGATAAAGGAGCCATGGACATACAATGGGGAAATGACAGCCTCTTCCACAGCTGGTGTTGGCAAAAATGGACAGCTACATGTAAGAGAATGAAACTGGATCATTGTCTAACCCCACAGATAAAAGTAAATTCAAATGGATCAAAGACTTGAATGTAAGTCATGAAACCATAAAACTCCTAGAAAAAAAACATAGGAAAAAAACTCTTGGAAATAAACATGAGTGACTTCTTCGTGAACATATCTCCCCAGGCAAGGAAAACAAAAGCAAAAATGAACAAGTGGGACTACATCAAACTGAAAAGCTTCTGTACAGCAAAGGACACCATCAATAGAACAAAAAGGCATCCTACAGTATGGGAGAATATATTCATAAATGACAGACCTGATAAAGGGTTGACATCCAAATATATAAAGAGCTCATGCACCTCAACAAGAAAAAAGCAAATAATCCAATTAAAAAATGGTCAGAGCAGCTGTACAGACAGTTCTCCAAAGAAGAAATACAGATGGGAACAGACACATGAAAAGATGCTCCACATCACTAGTCATCAGAGAAATGCAAATTAAAACCACAATGAGATATCACTCACATCAGTAAGGATCGCCACCATCCAAAAGACAAACAACAACAAATGTTGGCGAGGATGTGGAGAAAGGGGAACCCTCCCACACTGCTGGTGGGAATGTAAACTAGTTCAACCATTGTGGAAAGCAGTATGGAGGTTCCTCAAAGAACTCAAAATAGAAATAGAAATACCATTTGACCCAGGAATTCCACTCCTAGGAATTTACCCTAAGAACACAGCAGCCCAGTTTGAAAAAGAAAAATGCACCCCTATGTTTATCACAGCACTATTCAAAATAGCCAAGAAATGGAAGCAACCTAAGTGTCCATCAGTATATGAATGGATAAAGAAGATGTGGTACATTACACAATGGAATATTATTCAGCCATAAGAAGAAAACAAATCCTACCATTTGCAACAATATGGATGGAGCAAGAGGGTATTATGCTTAGTGAAATAAGCCAGGCGGAGAAAGACAAGTACCAAACGATTTCACTCATATGTGGAATATAAGAACAAAGAGAAAACTGAAGGAACAAAACAGCAGCAGAATCACAGAACCCAAGAATGGACTAACAGTTACCAAAGGGAAAGGGACTGGGGAGGATGAGTGGGAAGAGAGGGATAAGGGAGGAGTGGGGGAAGAAAGGGGGCATTACGATTAGCATGTATAATTTGGGGGGTCATGGGGAGGGCTGTACAACACAGAGAAGACAAGTGATTATTCTACAACATCTTACTTTGCTGATGGACAGTGACCGCAATGGGGAATGTGGGGGGAACTTAGTGATGGGGGTAGTCTAGTAAACATAATGTTCATCATGTAATTGTAGAGTAATAATGTCAAAAAAAAAAAAAAGCAAAGGCAACAAAAGCAAAACTAGACAAATAGGGTGACATCAAACTAAAAAGCTCCTGCACAGCCAAACACACCATCAACAAAATGAAAAGGCAACTGATGGAAAGGGAGAAAATATTTGCAAACCATATATCTGATAAGGGGTTAATATCCAAAATATAAGGGAACTCATAAAACTTAATGACAAAAAAAAATTAAAATACGGGCAACTGTACTGTGTAATTGAAATCTGCAAGAGAATAGAACTTAAATAAAGAGAACTATCTGAGGTGATGAATGGGTGAATTAACTCAGTGGGGGCGACCCTTTCCCAATGTGTAATACATCAAACCATCATTTAGCACACTTCAAATACATGACAATTTTATTTGTCAATTATACCTCGATAAAACTGAAAGAAATAGAAAACCCTCTTTGCAAGGGAGCAGTAAGTGGGTGTGAGGGATCATGGATGCCAAGAGAGGGCAGAGGGGCAGTGCCCAGGATATACCGAAGGACAAAAGCATGTCCTTTGCCATATTTGCATGTCCAATTGTAATCTCTTTTGTAGTTCCTAATGTATCCCATTAATCTAAACCAGTTAACTGCCTAAAATTTTTGTAGATTCTAAAACAGCCAAACATCTCTGGAATATTTATGTGGAATAACCATGATGGGATGTGGAGTGGGCATCGTTTCTACTAATTATGTCGACTCTAGAAAACAATATGCCTTTTCAGAGAAGACACAGAGAGATTCAAAGACCCAACACTGTTGGCTTTGAAGGGGGACAACAGCCTGGAAATATGGCCTCAGTGAGAATGACCCATGTCAGACAGTCAGCAGTGAAATGGACTGGTTCCTACCAGTCAAGCCATACTTCACCCGGACTTGGGACCTTACAGAACTGTGGTATAATAAATTTATGTTGTTTTAAACCACACAAAAAAAACAAAAATTATATAAAAGCAAATGCCCCCTTTTATTCCTACCCTATCTCGCTCCTTTTTCCAGAAGTTAACTGTTTAGTGTATATATTTCTAGCCCCTTTTCTATGCATTTATGAAAAAATATGTGCATGTATCAGTGTATGGTGTTATTTCTGGTGTGTGTGTTTATAAATTGGATCACTGTGTAAAAAAAAATGCCTTTTCATGCTGGCTGGTCAGCATTCAGTTATGACTGGAATTAGAGTGACCTTTCACAGAATTATACTACCTCGCTCTGTGATGAGTCATTAATCACTCCAAGGACATGAAACACACTTAATGTCTGGAACACAGAGTTAGGAATGACTGCAGGCTGTCCTCGCCTGTCCTTACGAGCGTGCACAGACGGCTCTCCACAGCCCCAGGAAACCAAGAGAGCTGAAAGGATGCTGCTGACTGTGTGCTACAGAAGAAGGCTCTTCAAATAATAGCTCCAGATTGTATTTTTGTACACATTTTTGATGGCCCAAATATTCATACAGTTTGGAAGAGCTGGAATCATCAGTACTTTTTTCAAAAATCTCAATTTGAAAATGATATTGAATCACATTCCCCCACTAAGGGAACCTTTCCAGTTCTTTGTGATGCATGTAATACCATCCCTGAGCAATCAGCCTTATTTGCAGGGAGGTGTTTTCTGGGGTTTTGCAGGTAGAGTTCTATAAAAAGATAGAGTATTTAGGGAAAATATTCACTGGGCATTTCACATGGTAAGACAAATACATATTATGCTTACAATGGGAAGTTGTATAAAACTCACATTTATGAACCTTCAGTCCTTCAAAGGAAACTGGTCCAATCTCATAATACTCATATTCCCAGGTGTAATCAGAATTAGATGCAGGTTGCTGGGATGTTCTGTTAGAAATTAACCTCTGGGCAGACATCTCCACCCTGCAAAATGGAGAAAAGCAAGTGTAGAAACTGTTAACTCATCCACAACTACACAGTTCTCTAATTGCTCTTGATCACACTCAGAAAATCAGTAGGTAAAGACCTCAGGAAGGTCAGAGAAATGTAAATAAAAACCACAATGAGAGGGAGAGAACCAAGATGGCGGCATGAGTAGAGCAGCGGAAATCTCCTCCCAAAACCATATATATTTTTGAAAATACAACAAATACAACTAATCTTAAAAGAGAGACCAGAAGACACAGGGTAACAGCCAGACCACATCCACACCCGTGAGAACCCAGCGCCTCGCGAAGGGCGTAAGATACAAGCTGCGGCCCGGCGGGACCTGAGCGCCCCTTACCCCAGCTCTGGGCAGGAGGAGAGGAGTCAGAGCGGGGAGGGAGAGGGAGCCCAGGACTGATAAATAGACAACCCTAGACATCCGCATCCAGGCGTGGGGTGCTGGATCCTAGGGAAACAGGACAGTAACACCTTGTGAGCGGGTCCCCGCAGTCAGCGCCCCTGGGACAAAGAAAAGCAAGTGCTTTTTGAAAGTCTTAAAGGAACAGGGACCCCACAGCTGGACGGAAGCATCCCAGGACACTTAGCCCAGCTGCTGGGAACCCCAGGGAACTCTGGGCACTCTAACCCCCTGTGCAGCAGGGAGCTCGGAGGCCCCTCACAGAGATAAACAGCCTCCCAGCCGTTTCCCCTCCAATGCGGCTCTGCCATTTCAGAGCAACAGCCTGAGGCAGGCCACGCCCACAGTAACTGCAGTGCGAAAAACTCCATTAGTGGCCAGGCAAGATTAGAAGCCCCGTCTGCGCGCAGCTGCTCAGCACAAGCCGCTAGAGGCCACTGTTCTTCCAGGAGAGGAAGGCCACAAACTGGCAAGAAGGGACTTTCTCTTACCCAACACACACGCCAGCTCCCCAAAAATATATCTATCACCATGAAAAGGCAGAAGAAATTGATACAGACCAAGATCACAGAGGCAAACCCTGAGAAGGAGATAGACCTAACCAGTCTTCCTGAAAAAGAATTAAAAATAAAGCTCATAATCATGATGATGGAGCTGCAGAAAAATATGCAAGAGCTAAGGGATGATGTCCGGAGGGAGATCACAGAAATGAAATAATCTCTGGAAGGATTTATAAACAGAATGGATAAGATGCAAGAAGCCATTGATGGAATAGAAACCAGAGAACAGGAACGCATAGAAGCTGATGCAGAGAGAGATAAAAGGATCTCCAGGAATGAAACAATATTAAGAGAACTGTATGACCAATCCAAAAGGAACAATATCTGCATTATAGGGGTACCAGAAGAAGAAGAGAGAGAGAAAGGGATAGAAAGTGTATTTGAAGAAATAATTCCTGAAAACATCCCCAAACTGGGGGAGGAAATAATCGAACAGACCACAGAAATACACAGAACTCCCAACAGAAAGGACCCAAGGAGGACAACACCAAGACACATAATAATTAAAATGGCAAAGATCAAGGACAAGGACAGAATTTTAAAGGCAGCTAGAGAGAGGAAAAAGGTCACCTACAAAGGAAAACCCATCAGGCTATCATCAGACTTCGCAAAAGAAACAATACAGGCCAGAAGAGAATGGCATGATATATTTAATGCAATGAAAGAGAAGGGCCTTGAACCAAGAATACTGTATCCAGCACAACTATCATTTAAATATGAATGAGGGATTAAACAATTCCCAACCAAGCAAACGTTGAGGGAATTTGCCTCCCACAAACCACCTCTACAGGGTATTTTAGAGGGACTGCTCTAGATGGGAGCACTCCTAAGACTAAATAGATGTTAACAGAGAAAATAAAATCACAGCAAAGAAAGCAGACCAACCAAATACTAACTAAAGGCAAAAAATAAAATCAACTACCCACAAAAGCCGTTAAAGGAAGCACAAAAGAGCACAGAATTAAACAACCAACATATAAAGAACGGAGGAGGAGGAATAAGAAGGGAGAAAAATAAAGAATGACCAGACAGTGTTTAAAATAGCTCAATAAGCAAGTTAAGTTAGACAGTAAGATACTAAAGAAGCTAACCTTGAACCTTTGGCAACCACGAATGTAAAGCCTGCAATGGCAATAAGTACATATCTCTCAATAATCACCCTAAATGCAAACCAATCAAAAGACACAGAATAATAGAACAGATAAAAACGCAAGACCCATCTCAATGCTGCTTACAAGAGACTCACCTCAAACCCAAAGACTATAGGAACAAAGAAAGACTGAAGGAACAAAACAGCAGCAGAATCATAGAACCTAAGAATGGACTAACAGTTACCAAAGGGAAAGGGACTGGGGAGAAAGGGTGGGAAGGGAGGGATAAGGGTAGGGTAAAAGAAAGGGGGCATTACGATTAGCATGTATAATGTGGGAGGGACATGGGGAGGGCTGTGCAACACAGAGAAGACAAGTAGTGATTCTACAGCATCTTACTACACTGATGGACAGTGACTGTAATGGGGTTTGTGGGGGGGGATTTGGTGGCATCTCTGGAGTTAATCGTTACTATGTTTCAAAGGGCTTGGAGAACATTGATTAAGGAAGCATTTTCCTGTTTGATGAAAAACAACTCAGCTATGCTCATCTACCCCTGCTAGAAGGTTATGCTGTGTATTATGTTGCATGCAGTATATTATGTAGTTCATAATAAAAACAAAAAAGTATAAATAAATAAATAAATAAAAAACACAATGAGACATCACCTCACACCAGGCAGGATTACAAGTATGGAAAAGACTAAGAACAGCAAATGCTGGCGATGATGTGGAGAAAGGGGAACCCTCCTACATTGCTGGTGGGAATGTAAGCTAGTTCAACCATTGTGGAAAGCAATATGGAGGTTCCTCAAAAGACTGCAAATAGAAATACCATTTGATCTGGGAATTCCAGTCCTAGGAATTTACCCAAAGAATATAATTTCTTAGATTCAAAAAGACATATGCACCCCTATGTTTATTGCAGCCCTATTTACAATAGCTAAGATATGGAAGCAACCTAAGTGTCCATCAGTAGATGAATGGATAAAGAAGAGGTGGTACATATACACAATGGAGTACTATTCAGCCATAAGAAAGAAACAAATCCTACCATTTGCAACAACATGGATGGAGTTGGAGGATATTATGCTCAGTGAAATAAGCCAGGTGGAGAACGACAGGTGCCAAATGATTTCCCTCATTTGTTGAGTATAGCCATGAAGCAAAACTGAAGGAACAAAACAGCAGCAGACTCACAGGCTCCAAGAAGGGATTAGCAGTTACCAAAGGGGAGGGGTGGGGGAGGGAGGATGGGGAGGGAGGGGAAGGGGTTTGTGGGGTATCATGATTGGCACACATAGTGTGAGGGGCCATGGGGAAGACAGTGTAGCACAGAGAAGGCAAATAGTGACTCTGTGGCATCTTACTACACTGATGGACAGTGACTGCAGTGGAGTATGGGGGGGGGGACACAATAACATGGGTGAATGTAGTGACCACATTGTTTTTTCATGTGAAACCTTCATAAGAGTATATATCAATAATACCTTAATAAAAAAATGATCTAAGTTTCAGTTGTCCCACCAGGAACAGGAAAATAACAACAGTAACTACTATCACTACCATGGAGCTGCTGTAAAGATTAAACGTGATGTTGCCTGAAATCTGAGTATCCAGGACCCAGGGTAAGATCAATGACTAGAAGCCAGAACTGTATTATCAGAAGAGAAGAATGCTCGCTTCTCAGATGGAGGAGCTGAGGCTTGTTCTTCTGGCGTCACCAACAGCCCTCTGAGCAATCAGCCAGTTCCTATCAAATTCACCATGTGGCTCATCGATCTATGTGCCCTGGACAAATGAATAAAATTATAATAAAAAACTCAAAGGCATTCATTTAGTTTAACAGTTATAATGAGAAACGTGGGATTCGATTTGCTCCCTTAAATCAAAAACATAAGAATAATCCTTCAGTTTGCTTAAGGAAAACAAGATGAAGTCTGCTTTTATATCATTTTCATTGTAAACCAAGCATCACCGTCAATGTAATACACAGAGCAAAGGGAGGCGTGAGGCTTCATTAAGTATCAAAGTAGGTAACAGAAAAATAGCAGTAAGTATGCAAAACAATCAAGAAAATAAAGATGGGAGAGTGTTTTCCGTTCCCTCAGCAGCACGCCCCACAGCCGTGCTGTTCCCCACATCTGGGCACAGCCGGGACCCCCAGCTGGGGGCCTGGCCCGGGGACAGCAGGTGGTCCTGCGACTCGCTCGGCTAAGGAAGAAGCACCGCCACCACCCTCCCGGGGCCGGCCAGGAGCCGGCAAGTCAAGTCTCCCTCTAAGAGTCAGATATCAAGAAATACGAACCCCTTACCTACCCTAGAGGGGGAGTTTCCCCGACTTACTCTCCCTGACACAACTCCTGCTCATCTAAGTGGACTGTTCAGGGAGGGACAGAAACCGAAGGCCAGAGAGTCACATGTGCCAAGGTCCTAAAAGCGGAAAGGCCGTCATGCAAAGGCGGAGCAAAGCGCTAACCCGGACCGGAGACCAGAATGGGTGAGGGGCGCAGCCGGCCCGTCGGGGGCTCTCCGCGGAGGTCGGGGAACGGCAGACCAGCTCCCCCACGCCGCCGCCGTTTCGGCGGCCTGGGTAACAGGGGTGCTCTTGTATCCCAGAGATCGGCTTGGAAGACAAAATGCCTGCCTCTCCTTTCGAGCGGTCACCTAACAGCCTTGAAACAGTGCACGAGGCAGTATTTTTTCCATCCAAGTCTCCCATTAATCACCTCGGGCCATCAAACGCACAAGGACAAAAAGGCAGACAGAAGGCCGTCGTAGGGCGGTGTTTGTGTCACGTCCATCACCGAGGCCCAGAGGGGCCTTCCCGAGCTTTGCAGAACCCAGGCGGGCCCCGCGTGACCCTTCGGGAACGGCCAGCGGGCCTGGGAGCGGCCCCCGCGGTCCGACACTCCCGGCGCCGCGAGGACCGCGGGGACCGAGCCCAGCGCAGGGGAGGCGGTCCGGCCCGAGGCGCACCCGCAGCGCGTGGACCCCAGGCCGCTGCTCCCCCGGACACGGCGCGGGAGACGGGCGCCCGGCACAGCGCTGCCGGCTGCTCCCCTGCCGCTGCCGAGCGGCCCCTCCGCAGAGCTCCTCGGGCCAGATTTCCCCATAACGTCAGCATCTGTAAAACCACCTCTTCCAGAGGAGATGCATCCTAGGCAAGCTTCCCGGCGCAGCACACGGAGACTGATAGCTCTCCTGAGCTCCTGCAGCCTCCCTCAACCACAATGAAAAACCACTAGCGCGCCCCCAAGGCCCCGAGAAGGAAGTGTGCCTTTCCCTGGCGGACACGGGGCTCTTTAGGCCAACGTCGGACGGGAGGGAGCAGGGACTCAACCCTGCCTGGGAAAGCCTGGCCTGCAGGCCCCAGGCACCTCTCACCGCTGGCCGGCACCGCCCCTTCCCCTGTCCACACTCGCAGCCCTTCCGTCCTTCTCCTTGAGCCAGGACCCCACACCAGCCCTGGGGACTCTCCTTCCTTCTGGAACACAGGTCAAACAACCCTGTCCGCCCCCCTGAAGTCAGGGAGATGTATGTGGGCATGGAGCCTCCTGAGACGTGACTAAAGGCTCTTCATCAAAATCCTTGGCAAGTCAGGATGAGACATGCTGAGGGGGCTGTTTTCCTGGCATTGGACCTGTATTTCCATGTGAAGGGGTAAATACTGACAGATGAATTTCCAAGTGCCTGCCAATTCATGCACAGGACGAGCACATTAAGGAGAGTTCCCAGAGATGTCTGTAAACCCTAAGGTGACCCCATACACACGCCCGACTGCACAGCCAGAAAGGCACTCCACGCGGTTGCCCACCACAGCCGCTGATCCAGGCCCCGCAGTGCCCGGCTTGTACGTACACCTAATGACCCATTCGAATTTGAGATCAAAATTCCCAACTGCAGTCATTCTATCTTCTTCTTCTTCAATCCCCAAACTCACAATCAGGCATGCCACTGAGGATGCCAGTGCTTACTCTGGCCTGGCCCACAACTGTCTCAGTAGTTACCTATTCTGATTCCTTTCTTCCACCTATTCCTAGAAACAACTTTCCCCAGCAGGACACGGAGAAGCCACCTTGGGACCCATCGCCCATTCTCTCTCCCATCAAGGCTGCTGAGACGCCAAAGCTAAAGTCCAGCCAGGCCACATCCTGGTGGCTGAGGAGGCTCAAGTGGGGACTTCAGAAGTGCAGCTTTAGAAGCTTAATTCTTTTATGGCAGGAAGATGTGGCTGGGCACCCCCCTTAGCCGCACCCAGGTGGGTGGGACCACACAGAGAGTAAACAGGAGTCTGCAAGGTTATGAGCCAGGCCCATGGTTAGATGGGAGCCAGCTGGATCTTCCTTAAGCATTTCCATGAGGCGGCACATCTGTCCCCGCAAGGACCCGTGTTTGGCCCTGCCTGGTCAGGGCTCGGTGCTGTATGCCCAGGCCAGGGACTAAAACAACTCTTGTTCCCCCATTTACTTTTCCTTTTTATAGATTCCATATGAGCCACCACTTTCTACTTGTACTTATCACTCTAATTCTCAAGTCTGCAGGTTCCTTTTCTGAGAATGCATCTTAGGTCAGCAACTTCTGTCATGAGGTTTGGGTTTTTATTTCCTTCAATTAAAGAAGTCACACTTCAGGGACTTTAGAGTCTTCTCCTCCTCCTCACTGCTGTCTTTTGACTTGAGCACATCCTACTTTTGAAGTCTGACACTCCAGCCACACACACATGCATGCACATCTCCTCCCTTCTCAAATGGACATACTTCTCAAGCTTAGTTACACTATCAGGTTTCATGTCATCCCCAGGTATTCCCTGGAAAGTATGCAGTTAAGCAGCAGACCTCAAAGCTGACAGCTGGCAGAGAAATTCCAGCTGCGTCTCCTTCCTGTCTGTCTCCACTTCTCTCCTCTGCACAGCAGCAACTTGTTTCCAGGAGAAAAACATGGAACAAAAAATGTTCCCGAGCCTGAAGACCTCTTCCATCCTAAAACCAGAATCAATATAATAGAAGAACAACTTCTAAAATGAGGAACAGGACTAAATACTTTGTTCAGATAAATATTCAACCAACACCTGAAACAGAGAGATGCTTAATTCATGAGTGGACATCCTTCTTCCAAGAGGCACAGTGGTTTGGGCTCCTAAATCCTCCTCTTCAGTTGGCGTGGACGCCCACACAGTACTGAATAGACCAGAATGCAATGCTTAAAGTCAGCATTTCCTGGCCCTGTTGTGCTCCCTGACTCAGTCCAGCAAATGCTTCCTGCATGAACTAGGGGCTGCTGGGACACAATGACTGTCCCAGAGCCCTCTGGGGGTCTTTGGAGAGGGTTAAGATCTGTGCAGCACGCTGCAGCGCAGGTGAGGAGAGGCCTGCATGGACCAGTCCTCTAGTGCCTTCCCTTTCCTTGGCCTCTTTTCTGTAAGCACCAGCTGTGCAGGGGCCTCTTCTGCTTTGCTCACCCCCTGCTCCCAGCAACCTGCACAGGGTCTGGTTCATACCAGAAATGCAAAAAACACTTGTTGAATCAGTTTCTCACGATATGGAAAAGCCACAAAATTGTCTTCCTTCATTCTTTTTCTCAGCCCTGCAACTGAGGGCAAAGTTCTAACAGGGACTTCAGTTGGACGTGAAGAATGTCATGCACACACAGGGAAAAGACACCCCAGAAAGAAGCTATAAAGCTTCCATCTAGCAAGGCTTGCCTGAGGAAAGGGGAGACATAGCTCTGAGATATGTGTGGGAGGTGCAGCACGCCACCCTCAGCGATTCACCCCAGCCCCAGCTCCGTGGATTTGGGACACTGGGTTTTCACAGCTCTCCAAGCTAAGAAAGTTGTTATAACCTGAGTCACACTCACCAAGCATAGGAGAGTGATTTGCAACCAGAGCAACAATTTGGTAAGTTACGATTAGGAATAAAATGGCCAAGCAGACCAGAGCACATGTTTTACTTGGTCTGGGAAACAAAACTTAAGATCAGATTAACTAGTGAATGTGGAATTGGGCAAAGGAATTATATATACAGTCTGTAATATAATACAATATAATATGACAGGGCCCTAGTCCTCTGTGCCACTGCACATGTGCCAGGATGGTTTTGTCTGGTACCCCAACATGGATGCCCTGCTGCAGCCACTAAGCGAGGCCACTCCTGGGGTGGGGCTCGGGACCCCACACAGAGCTGCCACAGGGTTACATCCTGCATCTTTCTGGACCTTGCTTTCCCTGGTTTGAACTTCAAGAAATTCTCAGCATGTTGAGCACACCAGGAATACCAAGTTGTCACATTAGCAGAGTTAGGTTTTCTGGGTTCTCAGTACTATCCGTTTATCTTTGCTCTAAGCCTGAGCCTTTGGAAAGAGCATGTTTAAAAGTACTGCAGTCAAGTCAAAGAACCAACTATCAAAAAAGCAGAGCTTCATAATGACACACCACTTCATACCCATTAGGATGGCTGTTAGTGAAAAAAAACAAACAGAAAACAAAAGTGTTGGTAAAGACGTAAAGAAATCAGAACTCTAGTGTTTTGCTGGTGGGAATGCAAATTATGCAGCTGCTATGAAAAACAGTATAACAGTTCTACAAAACTTTAAACATGGAATACCTCTTGATCCAGCCATTCCACTTCTGGGTATAGACTGGAAAGAACTGAAAGCGGGGATTCCAACAGGTATCTGTGCTCCAGAGTCCACAGCAGCACTGTTCACAGCGGCCAAAGGTGGACACATGCCAAATGTACGTTACCCAGATGAATGGGTAAACAAACTTTAGCATGTACATGCAATAGAATAACATTCAGTCTTAAAAGTAGGGAAATTCTGACGTATGCTACAACATGGATGAGTCTTCAAAACACCATGCTAAGTGGCATCAGCCAGACACACAAGGACAAGTGCTGCAGGATCTCACTCACAGGCAGTCCTAGAGTGCTCGGATTCACAGAGACAGAGCAGGATGGCGGCTGCCAAGGGCTGGCAGAGGAGTGACAAGGAGCTAATGCTCAGTGGATATAGAGTTTCAGTTGAGGAAGATGACAAATTTCTGGACGGTGATGATGGTTACACAACAGTGTGAATCTGCTCAATGCCATTGCGTTGTACACTTAAAAATAGTAAACTTTGTGTTATCCATATTTTACCAAAATTTTTTAAAGTTCTAAAAATTTAGATACTTACATGTGGGTCTGCATCACATTGCCCCTGCCCACTGTGTTCACATGCTAGCTACCTAATTGGCTTAAATATGCTCCCTCTCCGAACAAAGGAAAAAGACTGAAAGGGATAGAGTGAAATTCCACCCCAGATCTGTGTGTGTACAGTGCGATGTGGATTTGGTGCTATGATGGGCTGAACTGAGTCCCCCAAAATTCATGTTGAAGTCCTAGCCCCCAGTACCTCAGAACGTGGCCATATTTGGAGACAGGGCCTCTAAGGAAGGAAAGGTAAAATAAGGCCGTTAGGGTGGGCCTCAATGTAATCCAACTGGTGCCCTGAGGAGAGGAGGGGGTGAGGACACCAAGAGATACCGGGGCACTTGTGCACAGAGGACAACATGAGGCAGTGAGAGGGGGCCACTTGCAAGCCAGGAGAGCAGCACACAGGGGACCCCAACCCCGCTGCACCTTCATCTTGGATTTCTAGTCTCCAGAACTGAGAAAATAAATTTGTCGTTTAAACCATTCAGTCTGGTATTTTGTTATGGCAGCCTTCGAAAGCTATATAGCTGATGAAATTAAGTTTTAATAAACAGTGTTCTCTTTGATTAATTAGATAAACTTTCATAGAAAGTCCATTAAAAATGACTTACTTTATACCAGTCACTTTCATTGTAACTAAACAAATACATTTTTGGAAAGAAAATTGTTTTCAAAATGCCATTAATCTATCCCACTACATGCCATCTTCAATAAATACATTTATTACATTCGCATCATGGCCATCAAAGAGAAAGGGCACTAGCTATGAACATGCTAAAATTAGCATGAGTCAATTCAGCCCAACAAGGATATTTTAAGCACTATGAGTTCAACTATGAAAGATTTTAGTGGAGGTTGAAAAGTCAAGGCCTAAGCCAGCAGAGAATTCAGGCTTGTATTTGGAACCAGGTTCTCCTCCGCTGATCTCCTTCTCTGGTACACACACACATGCAGGTTAAGGAGCAATGCGAAAGCAAGATGACACAGACAGACTACAGCTGCAACTGGCTCCTTAGCAAAGAAATCAGGGGCCGGGGGAGGGGTGCTCAAAGATGGTCCCCTGAGCCTGCTCTCTCTACTCCACCTGCCCGCCTGGCCTGTCATCTTCCCCTGCTCCAGATTCCTGCCTACCTTTGAGGGTAGAGCCTAGTCGCCACTTCCTCCATGGAGTCCTGTCCAACTATTTTAGCCCACGAGGATTCTCTCCGTTCTCTCAAAGCCCATCACATGGACTACATGAATCTCTCGCTTTAATCATGAAAGGGTATAAATCAGTCTCCCTAAGGATCAGACTTTGCCTCTCACTGAACCTTCACACTGATTTATGCAGCTGCTGTTAGAAAACATTACAGCCAGCTGAATTATCATTTTAACAGTCCTAGGGAAACAACTGTCCTTTCCATTTTAATTAGTGGCGTTTTGCAAACACTTGGCATTGTATGACCAAGAGTAAGATTGCCGTACCTTAGATCACTTTCAGGATGATTTGGCAAACAAGCCTACTTTGCATTTATTGCTCATGTTATCTGTCTCCAAGCAGCACACACTGTTCTCTACAGCCCTGTGCTGAGTCGTTCTTTTGGCAAAGAAGCAAAGAGGAGGACTATGTGTTTCAATCTCTTCCACAGAAAAGGAAATTCAAACAAAGCAGTGGTTTATTTACGAGCTCCAGACAGAGCCGCAGGAAAGCTGTACTTTCTAATGATCATCTCATCCTCCTGGTCTTCAACTAGGGTGTGTGTCTTTTCTAGTCTCGCCACCTACCCCACCCATTGCCACCGTAGTACAATCCCTGGTGACAAGCCAACCAGAGTGCATGGGGCCTCCTCAGCTTGCAGGGAGGGGCCCGGCAAACAGAGCCAGAGAGAGGCTTGGAAAGTGAGGTGCAGATAGACCCCCGCTGCTCACCTAGGCTTGAGAACATCAGCCCGGAAGGCTCGGGGTACACTTGGTTCAACCTCTGGGGGCATCGGTTTTAAGGGAAGACTTGAATTATTCTTTATATTAAATAAATACAGATATGTTACAGAGTAAACAGCCAATACCAAGTTAATGTTCAAGAAAAACATATACTTGCTTCTGGCCTCTGCTTCAGATTCCAGAAATATGCATTAACTCTCCTTTCCTACTGAGGTAATGTAACGGACATTTTAGAGAAGCACCAGTAAGAATATATGTAGACTTATGTGATATGGTTTCCAGATCTTCATATTAAATTTGCATTTTTTTCCCTTGAAAGAATTATATTTTCTTGGAAAAAATCTACACAAGGGTTTGTAGAAAGATAGATGAGACTTAACAACCACATCCTCACTCACGCAATACTTCCTTCTTGACCAACCAGGCGCCCGCAAAGCTGCACGGCAGGAAGCCGCCCCCTCAGCCCGCCCACTGCTCTCCCCAGGGACACGCTCAAGGAAAGCAAATGGACCTTTGAGGAGAATAATTATTTGAAGTTTATAAATCATTTCACCTGAAGGGTTATGAAATTTAGCAGTGTTTTCCACTCCAGTGAAAATCGCATACATCTTAGAGACACAAGTTACAATTACAGCCAGACGTTAACATCTGTAACTTCAGCATCCCATAAAGAGATCCCCAACTTCTGCTTTTTCACTTCACATCTCAGCAATACCATACTGGATTGAGGCATCACTTTTGCATGGAAGGAGAAGCAAAAATGCATATTTCCCCTTTTCAGTAGGGCTAAGCACTTCTTAGTCTCCCGTCAAGAAAAACAAATCACTTTCTACCCAAAATAAGCCAAAAATACCAAGACTGTCCTGTCTGGAAGTTGGTCCCAAAAATAATAAAACCTTGAACATGTCCCAGAAGCTGGATTTGCTGAGAAAATACACTTTTTTCCCCTGATTGTTTGCTATGACAACGTCTGAAGATAAGTCATGACTTTGGGGAATAGGATAATTGTGTGAGACAGATAATCATGAGCAAAATTAGTCTGAACAACACATTAATGTACACTTGAGAACTCTGGCAATTTCATGGACTATTTTCCTTCAAGTATTTATTGTGATTTTATTCAATGAGCCAATCTTCTGAAGGCTGATTCCACTGCACCCTGGGCAAGTAAATATTTTCTTTCCTTTTCTAAATGCTCCTACCTCCCAGTCTTCCTTTGTCTGAGGTGCATGTAACATCAAGCAAAGAAACCACTGCTCTTTCTTCTTTCAACCCAAGGGTATACAATCCATACTCTGAGCTGACACAACTGCAGGACCTGGTCAAATGGCCATTTGACTTTTCTCTTCCACCATCCCTTAAAATGCACTCTGTGGATTCATCTTCCCTGTCAAGTGATCCCTGAACACCTGAGTGGATCCCATGACTTTTCTGCTCAGGCAACAACTTCAAAGTCCCAAAAGAATTAAAATGTACAGCCTGGAAATAAAATAAACTCCAGCCTGGTCATAACATTAAGTTTCCTGACCTGTGCCAGCTAGGTCCTGCTGAACACTGGTCATCTGCAGAGACTGGGGGAGAGCAGACCTCTTTTCTCTCTGCACTTTATGCCCAACTGCTGGCCAGTTTCTCACCCCACAAGATCAAAATAGGAGGGCAGAACCATATTAACTGTCTTCATACACTCTGTTTGTGGATACTTTACTGATACTAATTTTCCTTCAGCTAACTGCTCACGCCTACATCAGCGGTTAGATTGCTGGAAACTCTAGCTACTGGGGTGCCATCACTCTGGGGCTGGATCTAGAGTGGCCCCAGGCCAGCCCTCTCCCCTACGTGACCCCACCGGGTCCCCAGGAGATCCTCAGGCACCCTTTCCCCAATGAACTCTGAGAAGGTGGGTGATCTTGTTGCCCAGACCACCACACGGGCCCCAAATGCAGGAAACGCCGGTACAGCGGGGCCAGCAGCCCCTCAGCAGCCCCCCTCACCAGGCTTGGGATGACGGATGTGACAGATCTTCCTGAAGAAATCTCCTTCACAAACCCTCCTCTCAATCCTCACATTCTGGAAGAGGCCTGTGGGATTTGTGATTAGGGAACAGTTCTCAAATGTCTACAAAATCTCAAATATCTACACTAAAATTCTCCTAGGTGGTCTAGCAGTTGCCTTTAGAATGTCACATGACTTGAATGTGTGCTTCAGTCAAAATGTTAATTTAGTACCCTGTTTCACATGTGTATATGTGTGTGCGTGTGTGTATGTATCCAGGGGCATAAAATTCAACACCCCCTCACCAATGGTGATCCAGTCCTGACGGAAGATCCCCTGGCACTGACTAGATCTGACGCTGGAAAAGAACCTACTTCCTCATCCACAGGTACCTGAGCCCCGGCCTCATAACTGGCAGGGCTCCTGTTGCCGGGTTAAACACACCCCGTTCTTCACGTGGCCTTCAGACCCTCACCATCAAGGTCACCTTCCTCTAGACACCCGCAAGTTAATTTGACCTTTATAAAGTCATCACCAGAAATCATCACCAGAAACAGACACTGAGCAGAGTGGACCCTGGGCTACTCTGATCCAAATGCTGCAGGGTGGGGGTGATGGTAATGGTTAAGGGCCCAGGTTCTAATCCCAGCTCTGCTACTTACTGGCTATGTAATCTTGGGCAAACTACTTAATCTCTCTGTGCCTCAGCCTCTCCATCTGTTAAATGGGAATATAGTCCCTGCTTCATAGAAGTTGTTATAGGGATTGAGATAAAATTGTGCAACACTCACACCTACACCTGGTACATAATAAGCTCCACACAAATGTCTATTTAAAAAAAGGCCTGTCTTTATCTAGGCAGCCCCAGTTTGCTATTAGGCAGCTACCTTACACTAGTGAGATGCACTACCATTTTTTAAACTTGAAATTCAGCAGAAGGGAAGAGAAAACATCAGAGAGCATCGTATGTGCAGGACTAAGTTTGTTTTACTTGTGTGTGGGGGCCGGCCATTCAGGGCTTGGTGGGCCATTGAAACTCCCAGGTTTTTTCTTTCACATGAACTTTTGTTCAGCAGGGCCACTCCATCACTTATTTTTTAAATTTACTCTTTGAACCTAAATGCAGAAGTAGACCTTCAACCCCACTGTGAGCTCAACATTCTAGTATTATCATCTCTTATCTAGATACAAAATGTCTCAGAGGATCTTACCAGATTTGTAGTTGCCACAGCTCTGATAAGTACCCCACCCTGTCTTTCTCCTGATGAGTGATACCAGGGAGCACAGGGACAGGGACAGAACCTTGGGTATGTCCACTCTTTCCAGGCCCTATCCTGACAGACAGCACAGGACTTTGTACTCTGCAAAGGCAAGACACACTGTAGATTGCCCACTGTGTGGTGGGATGTCAGTGACTAAATTATTTGTAGGTCCCTAGTTTGACAACCTTTGTTTGTAAGATGTAAAGAGTGACAGCCACCTAGCTATGAGGACTGAAGGAGACTCTGCATTAGAAAGCACCAAGCCATGTCACTGTCACAATGAAAACACTAAAAGATAAAAAAATAAAGGATTCTGATGATCAAAGTACCTCTGGGGGCCTAGAGCAATGTGGAGGAAGAAGGCTGTATTTTCCAGAACACGCTGATGATATAATTTGCAAGGTAAAAGAAGGTGACCTCCCCTGTGGGCAGACTGGGGTTAACCTGGGAGGGTAAAAGGGGGCAGTCAGGGACAGTAGGCACACCCACGCAGAGGCAGCAGGATAAACAGAAAAACACACCACACACACACACAAGTAAAACAAACTTAGCCCCCCACATATGATGCTCTCTGATGTTTTCTCTTCCCTTCTGGTGAATTTCAAGTTTTAAAACATGATAGTGCATCTCACTACACTGATATCATTTTCCTAGTGAGCATAACCCACATTTGGAAAACTAAGGATATGGCATGGCCCAATCTATGCCCAGTAGATTGTAGAAGAGAGAGAGAAGTCAGTTTGGCATAAATTATTTCTGTATATCCTTTCCTCGGAGGTCTTGAGCTTTGTTAAGAATTGGTTCTGATACGATATGAAAAAGAACTTCCAACATCTGCACTCTCTGGAAGACTCATGCCAGAAGAATGTCATCAAAAAACCCCAACAAAGATCCACGCACTGCTACAGCTGTAGATGCACTCATCCCACCAGTTCCTGGACTTGCCATGGGAATGAGGAAGGAGATATCTAAGCTGGCCTGTGCATACAGTAAAACAACAAAATTGGACTGGATCTATACTGTTGGAACTCAACCAAGAATTTGGAGAAGTGCAAATTGTAGCACTCCAAAGTCTTACAACTACAAACTATTTACTGATAAAAGAACATATGGCATGTGAACAGTCCCCAGGAATGGGTTGTTTTAATTTGTCTGATTTCTCTCAGACTGTTCAAGTTCAGTTGGACAATATCCACCATATCATAGATAAGTTTTCACAAATGCCTAAGGTGCCTAACTGGTTTTCTTGGTTTCACTGCAGATGGCTGGTAATTACAGATATGCTTTGGTTATGTAACTATACTCCTATTATGTTAATGTGTGTGTGCAATTTAAGTAGTAGCTTAAAACCTATACATGCTGAAGTTACTCTACAAGAAGATATATCAAAGAAATAATCAATCTTCCCATGTTTTCTTCCGCCTGCTACTTCTATAGCTTTTCTTCTTCCTTCCTAATTACAACCCTTAAATAGAATTCGTGCCTCATATCAAATTTACCGAGTATCATAATTCTTCCAAGTGGTAAAGATACCTCAAGACAAATGCTGGGCATAGAAGCCACAGGGCATAAATATGCAAAGAAGTAAAAAGCTAACTTTTTCAAACAATAAGGCTTCTCTCTCACTTACCAACTTCACATTTCCCTGTATGGCCCCGGAAGATGACTGGTTAGCCAGAGACGGGTAAGATTCCTCAAGGGAGGAACAACCTAAGACAGGCACAGTCGCAGGGGGGCCATCAGGTGAGAAATTGGGGATCAACAGAGGTGAGGCTTAGAACCTCACCCCCCCGTTCTGAGAGAAATCTTCTGCATACGTGGATGTTTTATTGCCCTGGTCTAGCTTGGATTAACACATAGTCTACAGGCACACACCTGATCATCTACATGTGCTCTCTTACAACACTAAACTATGTTTTCTACCTTTATCTTGTATCTACCTACCACTTCAGCATTTTATTAAAAATAATAATAATAAAGAGAGAAATGTGGTATCCACATATAAATCAAGTATAAAAACCAAATGAGTATTCATATTTGAACTGACTGTTTAGAGTTCATAATGCATGAGCAAAACCGAAAGTTTCTGTGATGACTGCCCTTGTATTGTTCACTATGTAACTTATTCACTATGTAAGAATTTGTTCTACATGTAAAAACTTTTTTGTTATGCCTCAGAAGATTGAGACTGACAAAAATTAGTCTTGGGGTGGATTAATGATTGTGCATTGAGCATTGACTCCCCTATACAGAATTTTATTGTCGTTAACAACCATTTGATCAATAAATATGAGAGATGCCCTCACAAAAAAAAAAAAAAAAAAAAAAAAAAAGGACAGACTTCCAATGGTAAAATAAATTAGTAACCGGGATGTAATGTATAGCATAAGGAATATAGTCAAGATATTGTAACAGCTTGGTAGGGTGATAGCTGGAACCTAGAATTATGTATATAAATGTTCTACCACTGTGTTGTACACTTGAAACTCATGTAATGTAATACTGTGTGTCAACTACCCTTCAATAAAAAATAATTATTTAAAAATAAATAAATAAATAAAAAATAAAAATAAAAATAAAAAAAGAATTGGTTCTGGAATGTTGCCAGGATTCAGTGTTTCCCTCTTTTGATAAGTGTCCTGGCTCTGTCTTCATCTGTCAAGCCAGCTTAAAGGTGACCGACTGCTCTCGCTGCTCTAGGATGCCTGTGTTTGCGCACTGAGCAATGTGGGGCAGGTGTGGGCTTTAAGACCCTCTTAAAAGGGTGGGCTGGCCTTTCCATTTTGAGAAGAAAGACAGAAACTGGGAGCAACCCTGTCTTCTCCTGTCCCCTGTTAACACTGTCTCATCTCCCCTAAATGCTGGATGATCTTCCCAACTAGAAAAATCTCCTTATCGTGGGCCCCCTGCTCATGGCGGCTCCTTGCTGGCCGGGCCGCTTCCCAGCCTGCGTCCTGGTGATATGAGCCAGGAGATGAGCCGAAGCACCCCAGCCTCACACTCCTGGTTTCCTGACCCCCACTGGTAACTGGTGGCTTCAGCGGGAAAACTTATTTAACATCTCCACTTAATTTTCTTCACGTGTAAACTAGAAATACTACCACTTACCTCTGGGGTTTACATGAGAATTAGTTTATTGAAAGGAGTTCCCTTCTTTTCCTGGGCTGACAAGGGCATGCCCCAAACTCACTCTGCTGCTTTCACACCACTGTTTCCTTGTCTTCAGATTAAATCCAGAGATTTATTATCCGAGATTCCCCATGTCATCTAAAGCACTGCGGAAACCACAAAGCCTCAAAACAAGTTTCTAAACCACAAAGCCTCAAAACAAGTTTCCAATAAGGAGACTCTGTCTTCTTCAACCACTTACACAAAAAGAATGGAAAAGGGGTAAAAAACGAAACATACTTCAGCAGAAAGACCTGCGCGCAAGCTCCCCCGCGCAAACCCAATGAATTACCTGCCAGACCAGGGCTCATTCTGCAGGGGGCGCTCGGGGCAGCCCGCGGCGCGCTTCGCCCGGGTGCGCGGGGTCCCAGACGGGCTCGCAGAGGCCGGGCACCGGGCGGGCGGCCGGCCAAGGCGCGGAAAGTTTGCGGGCCGGGGAAGGTGCGAGCCGGGCCTCCGGGCGGAGAGGGGAACAGAGCCCAGAGCCCCGGCCCCGCGGACGCCCCGCCGCGGGACGCGCACCCAGGAGGCCGCGAGGAGGGTTTAACCTCGGAGGCTCTTCCCGGGGCCCCGCTCGTCCCCGGGGCAAACCCGTTTCCCCGGCCCCTCCCACCCCCCGAGCTCCAAGTTAAAGGCCACTCCCAGCGCGGTCGGCCCGCCGGCCCCCGCCGGAGCTCCCGCCCTTACCTGCCGCCGTCCAGGCCCGGGGGCCGCGGCTCCGAGGTCGCGGGCGCCGCTGCCGCCCGGTGGCTCCCGGCGCTGTGGTGCGGCGGGGACGCGCGCGCCCGACCCTCGCAGAGGAGGCTGCGGTGGGCGGCGCGGGCGCGCGGCGCCTCCCAGGGCCGAGAGCGCCGCGCCCGGCGGAGGCGAGCTCTGCGTAGCGCCTCCTGCGCACGCCGCCCCCAGCGGCCCGAGCAAAGGCGAAAGGAATTTGGGGGGATGGTTTGCCCTTCCCGGCTCTGCAGCAGGTCCCCAGACCGACCTCCAGCAGCAGGAGCGCGGGCGCTGGGCGAGAGGAAGGGGGGCCGCGGGGATGGCAAAATCCTAAGCTCTGGGGTCAAGTTCAGTAAGGCCGGGTCCTCCATCGCGTGCCGCTAAAATCACTACCTCAATTTCGATTCCTCCTCCTGGTGCTAACGGACAATCAGATGGCCCAGAGAATGTTGGCGGGGGTGCAGTTTTCAGCGGGGTGTTTGGAGATGGCGCCGCAGCGAAGAAGGGACTGAGTAAGGGACTGAAGACGGGAGAGCAAGTCAAGCGGCGTCTGAGGGGAAGCACTGCTGCCTTCCAGACACTGAAATGTTCTTACTTGTAGGGGCCAGTTCTTCCACGACTTGCAGGCACTTTATCAGGCAGGATTAGTACTATTTCTACGGTACGGGTGAGGAAACTGCAGCTTAGGTTAAAAGGATTGTCCAAGGTCGCAGATCCGTTAAGGAAGGAGCTTGCCTTCGAGCTCAGGAGGCCTAGCTCCCCAGAAGCATAGTTCAACCAGGACGGTACTGCAGTGGGGCAAATGCGGCATTAGCAGCAGGCATGCAGGCTGGGGGCAGTATGATTAACTCAGCCTCCTGGTGCTTGGAAAGAATTCCTGGAAATGACGTCTGATTCAGTGATTTTTTTTAAACAGCTACTTTAATCACTGCATGCAAAATGAAATACTTTGCAAGCCATCTTTACAGCTGTGTGTTTATTCCACAGCCTCATCCACACGCAATTTAATTCTCAGTGACCCAATTGGACCATCTGTGAGGAAATTCACTGGGTCTTCCCTAATTCTCCACATTGATTCCTGGTGCACATGCCTGTTTACAGGAATGCGACCCATCGTGCATGTAGCAGAGCCCGTACGCCGTCAGCGGGGCATGGGGAAGCTGGTCAGAGCAAAGCAACACAACTGCTGCTGAGAGGCCACAGCCACCACAGGCCAGTCCCTGACTCAGCTGTCAGGATCACGTGGCCTTTGCAGGGTAGGGTGCCAACCGCTCATGAGGCAGAGAACAAGGGCACATTGTACTATGTGGAAAAGGCCACTAACCACCAGTGTCAGGAGCTGAAGCTGCAGCATCCCCTGGGAGCAGCTTGGTCAGTAAGGTGGCAGAGCTCCCGTTTCTCTGCAGGTACCTCTGCTTTCCCATGCTGTATCCATTCGCTTCTTCCCTCCCCTCATGCCACCGACCTTCCCACCTTTCCTTCAAGGTTCTTCTCAAATGCCACTTTTTTTCAGGAAGCCTTATGCACTGACCCAGTGCAGAACTTTTGTTCTAAAATCTGATACCTCTCTTATAGCACCTGTCTTCTGGGTAAACTCTAAAACAGGCTCTTCCTACTCCTCCATGGCCTGCAGTATACTTAATTTCTCCACAGGTCTTAGCATAATACCTTGAACCCAGTGGACCTTAATGAGTATTTTGTTATTGTTGTTATTAATAAATTAATCTATAAAACACAGCTTCATTGTCCCTTAATTTTGTCTTTTCATTCAAAATACCAGTCAAGCTCATAGAAATTTAGTGATAGGACTGATGTATACGTAGCTATATATGTCAGTATAAATTGACATCAGTTTACTTTGAGGTAATTCTGAAACTGAATAACTGGGGTTTAAGAGTGATTTCCCCAGGTCATAATACTGGTCATTGACAGAGCCAAGATTTAAGCCCAAGACCGACTCCAAAGTGCACACATTCAACCACAGCACTGCTGCCCCCTCGATCATGCATGCCTTCATCTGAGATCCAGCAAATACTTACGGTTACTCAGCTCTGCGCCAGGCATTGTGAAGATAGCAACAATTAAAACACAGTTCTTAGAGAAATGGAGGAGGGTCGACAAAAGATACAAATTTCCAGTTATAAAACACAGAAGTTCTAGGGATGCAGTGTACAACATGACAACAATAGCAAACATTATTGTATGATATATAGGAAAGTTGTTATGAGAATTAATCCTATGAGTTTTCCTCATAAGCAAAACCTCTTTTCATTCTTTGTCTTCTTATTGTACCTGTATGGGATGATGGGCGCTAAGCTTGTGGTAATCATTTCACAATATATGTGAGTCAAACCATTATACTGCAATGCCTTAAACTTAACCCAAGTGACTCATGTCAATTACGTCTCAATAAAATGGGGAGAAAAATACAGTTTTTGCCCTCAAAACTGCTTGCAATCTAGTAGAAGGAACAGGCAAATTAGGAAATAATCAGACTTAAGTGTTTTATGTTTTATAAAAGAAATACATAGGGACCCTAAAGAAACACTTTGTTTTGCCTTATATAATAACAGTAAGGATTCTCTGAGAAGCTAGAATGTAATTTTAATTTTGAAGGATACAGAGTAGCTTGCTATAATGATAATCAAGAAAGGTATATGGTAGGCAAAGTGAACAACATTTACAAAAATGTGGAAGCATGGAATGCATTAAGAATGCCAGCTGTGATTCATGTGGGCCACAGTGTGATGACAGTGGCCCAGAGATGAGGCTGGAAAGGGAAGCAGAGCCAAACCACAAGGCACCCATGGGTCAGCTTCACGGAGTCCGTTACACCTTGAAAATGTATGAAATCACATCTACATACGTGAACTTTTCAGGGGACAGGTTTGATAGCTTTAGTCAAATTCCCAGAGGAGCTAACTGACCCAAGGCCAGGAGGGGCAGAAGTCAGTTTCCCTTGCCATGGCCTGCTGCCCAATCCATGGGCCAGGTGAAACATCAGCCAGGATGTGCTGCAACCTGGACTGGTGCTAGGTGCAAGGCTCACCCCTGCCAAACACCTTCAAACGTGCAGTGGCACGGCCAGCCCTGGGCAGGGATAGCTAGACCCTGATTCTCTCAGGACCTGCATCTTCACCCCTTGAGGGCAGAACAATGGAGTAGCTGGGCAGCTGACAGTCCACAAGGTGGGGAGCTGGCAGATGAGAACATTCTCTAGGGAGACAGCAGAGTGAGCCAAGATGCTAAGCCCTCAGTGCATGCCCCATTGTTCAAAGACTTCCTTTACTGTTATGGGCTGAATTGTGTCCCCACACCTTCCTATGTTGGAGCTCTAACTCCTAGTACCTCAGAATGTGTCTCTTTGGAGATAGGGCCTCCTTATGAGGCCCCATGTCCTTATGAGAGGAGGAGATAAAGACACACACAGACTTGTGCGCACATAGGGCTGAGCACATGAAGAGACGCCCAGAGAGTAATCCACAATCCATGGAGAGGCTGTACAGGGGTTAACCCTGCTGGCACCTGGATCTTGGATTCCAGTCTCTAGAATGGTAGGAAAATAAATTTCCGTTGTTTAAGCCATCTAGTTTGTGATACTTTGTTATGGCAGCCCTAGAAAACTCAGATTTATAAAATGTCAATTCAAAATTCAAAAATAAAAATTTTAATAAATTCACTATGGGGACCACACAGCATTAAATCTCAAATGAGAGTTCTCCTAGGCATGAAGTCCTGAGCCACTGCACTGACTGCATGCCCATGAAGCCAGGTCTTGAGAATACAGGAGTGGCAATCTGTAGAAAATTTGGGATCTGTCCCTGGAAAACTGGCTAAAGCTGTGTGAATGGGTGAGATCACTCCCTGGGAACATAAAGTGAAAAGGCAAAAGTAAAGATGGCTAATGTCCGAAGTTCAGAACACAAACCTGGAAGGAAGAGAGAAAGAACAGCCAGAGAAACAGGAAGTGCACAGGAGAAGGTGGAACCTGACGGGAAACGGGCAGCAGTGTCGAAGCCCAAGACCATGTGAGGAAGAACTGATGCCTGTGGGTCTTTGCACGGAGGTCATGCAGTGGGAGCCGAGGCCAGATAACTGCTGGGAAGGAGTCCGGACTGTGATCACAGGCTGCTGTCCAAAGAGGCTGGGGAGGGGAAGTGGGTGGGACTGCTGGCCTTTGTGCAGGCCTGTGGAAGCCCAGGGTCCAGGGACTGAAATCCAGCTCCCATTCAGTCACTAAGGCTGCACCAGCCTGGAGGAAAGGACAAGGGAAGGCCTTCCAGCAAAGGCACCAAAGGGCCCAGCCTTGAAAAACAGAGATGCAGCCGGAGTGTGTCTGGTTTGTCAGCTGAGTCCCTGTCAGGCTTGGTGAGGTCGGCAAGCACTCTGTCTCCATCTGGCAGCAGCCGTAGTGACCGGCACACAAGCAGGCACAGTGACGTATGGTGAGCGAATGAAATGCAGGGTCAGGTGAAAGGCTGTGTGTGTTTTTATCTTCAGTCATTTCTTTGTTTCAGATGAAAGACACTTAAACATGTTTATAGATTGAGAACAAGGACTCATTAGGAGGAGAGGAGTT
This sequence comes from Manis pentadactyla, assembly GCF_030020395.1. Lineage (NCBI taxonomy): Eukaryota > Metazoa > Chordata > Mammalia > Pholidota > Manidae > Manis > Manis pentadactyla. The sequence continues at coordinate 84,333,711 of NC_080030.1, forward strand.
TGAGAGAGTTAGAAGAAGAAATAATTGATGAAATAAAATGCTATAGGTTAGAGTGAGAAAAAAAATCAGCATAATGACTGAAGGCAAAAAAAAAAAGAAATTTATCTGAATCATTCTTTGGGAAATCCGATCATTTATTCAATCAATGGTGAGTGGCTTTGTCCTGGACCCTTCTGGGGATGAGGGACTTTTGGGAAGGGTTGTGTGGATCCATAAGAAAACAAAGGAAATATTCCCTTCTAGCTGTTCAAGATGACACCATCTAGTTAAGGAATTTATCACGGAAAAAGACAACAGTGAAGCACAGCCAGGATATTCCCAAGTGTTTGAGTAACAAAGAAAGATTTAGAAACAGAATGAACGGGGTTGAACCCTGGAGGCATTAGGAGAATCAGTGGCCAGGGAGGAGAAGAGGTAGGAGAAGGAAGCGGAGAATGAGCAGGGGATGTGGGCTGTGGCATGGCCTGCTGGCAGCGGGCCCAGCTGGCAGCCTTCAGGATCAGGAGGCAGGGGCTCAGTGCTGCCCCAAAACCTTGGACAGCTCCTTTCATTTTGCAGGTGACTCGGGCCCACGCTGTCGGACCCAGCAGGAGGCAGTGAGAATCCGGACCTGTCTCAGGAAAGGATGCGTCCCTAACAGCTAATCTGTCTAGGTAGAGAAAACTTGGCAGCACTTTAGAGAGCCCAATAATGAGTCAAGGACCAAATGACGAAAAAGATGAGAAAGAAAAACTGACAATGTTTTCAGATGTCAAAATATATGACACTATTGGTAATGAAAAAACTACCTAAAAACAAAACTCCAGGCCTAGATGGCTTCACAGCTGAATTACACCAAATATTTAAAGAAGCACTAATACCTATCTGTCTTAAAGTATTCAAAAAAGTAGAAGAGGAGGAAATACTTCCGAACTCATTCTAGGAGGCCAGCATCACTCTAATACCAAAGCCAGACAAAGACACCATAAAAAAAAGAAAATTATAGACCAATATCCTGATGAACACAGATGCAAAACTCCTCAACAAAATATTAGCAAACTGAATTAAAAAATACATCAAAAAGATCATCCGTCATGACCAAGTGGGATTTATTCCAGGGATGCAAGGATGGTATAATATTTGTAAATCAATCAATATCATACATCACATCAACAAAAAGAAAGACAAAAATCACATAATCATCTAAATAGATGCTGAAAAAGCACTTGACAATATTCAACATCCATTCATGATAAAAGCTCTTAACAAAATGTGTATAGAGGGTAAATACATCAACATAATAAAGGCCATATATGACAAACCCACAGCTAACATCGTACTCAATGGTGAAAAACTAAAAGCTCCTCCTCTAAGGTCAGGATCAAGACAAGGATTTCCACTCTCACGACTTTTATTTCACGTAGTACTGGAGGTCCAAGCCACAGCAGACAACGTGAAAAGAGATAAAAGGCATCCAAATTGGTAAGGAAGAAGCTGAACTGTCATTATTTGCAGATAACATGGTATTATAGATAGAAAACCCTAAAGACTCCACTGAAAAACTATTAGAACTAATAACTGAATTCATCAAAGTTGCAGGGTACAAAATTAATAAACAGAAATCTGTTGCATTCCTATATACTAACAATGAACTAGCAGAAAGAGAAATCAGAAAAACAATTCCATTTACAACTGCACCAAAAAGAATAAAATAGCTAGGAGTAAACCTAACCAAGGAGGTGAAAGACCTTTACTTTGGAAACTGTAAGACACTCATGAGAGAAATTAAAGAGGACACCAATAAATGGAAATGTATTCTGTGCTCATGAATAGGAAGAATTAATCTTGTCAAAATGGTCATCCTGCCCAAAGCAATTTACAGATTCAAAGCAATCCCTACCAAAATAGCAAAGCATTCTTCAATGAACTAGAACAAATAGTTCTAAAATTCATAAGGAACCACAAAAGACCTCAAGTAACAAAAGCAATCTTGAGAAAGAAGAACAAAGCTGGAGGGATTATGCTCCCTGACTTCAAGCTCTACTATAAAGCCATAGTAATCAAAATAATTTGATACTAGCACAAGAACAGACCTATAGATCAATGGACAGAATAGAGAGCCAAGATATAAAACCATGCACATGTGGTCAATTAATAGATGATAAAGGAACCATGAATATACAGTGGGAAAAAGATGGCCTGTTCAACAACTGGTCTTGGCAGAACTGGACAGCTGCAAGCAAGACAATGAAACTGGATTATTGTCTAACTCCATACACAAACGTAAACTCAAAATGGGACTAAAGGGCACAATAATTCTCAATCACAATATAGGTTGGTCACAGGCATGGTAAGACAGCACAGAGAATACAGCTAGTGATTCTGTAACATCTCACTACATTTCTGGACAGTGACCACACTGGAGGGAGTGAGGACTTGATAATATGGGTAAATGCTGAACCACTGTGTTGTGTATTTGAAATCAATGTAAGATTTTATATCAGTGATACTTTAATTAAAAAATATATATATATATATGATACTGCATGTTACCCAACTCAACTGTTTTCTTTAAAGAATAGGATAATCTATCATTGATCCAAATTGAAGGCAAAAATCACACATACACACACACACACACACACACACAGAGGTAATGCACCATGCAACGTCATCCAAGGATGCACAAACACAACTTGCTTCAGTGATATAGTTGCTCAATAAAGTTTTAGAAAATAGTGTGAGTGTTTGGAAATTCCGCAGCTCCTAAGATGTGAGGAGAACAGGCTGCAATTAGTCATGCTCTAATCATCAATTTTTCCTACATCAATAATAGTAGCAGCTCTCTACCTATTTTCCTAGAAGACTTGAGAATTGCAACCTTTCTTACTTTTCGCATAAATTGTGTGTCAGTGCCTTGCCTTGGCTTTATGCTGTTTTGCAAATTAGCATGATCATTACTGAGTACATGTAAACTGCTCTCCTTTTATTCCATGCAGCAAGCACGCACCAGGGAATGCCATACACACACATGTGCACGCACAGGGCCCCCCTCATTATCTCCATCCCATTTTTCCCTTCCAGGCTGGAGCATTTGCTTGGAGCTTCCCTCTTGCTGTTAATCTTATTGTTCCTCTGGCAGAACTACGCAGACTTCCACCCACAGAGCGTGGCACCAGGCAGACAAAACATCTCCTGTATTTTATTTCATGTTTGGTATTCATTCAGGAAGAAGGAGCCGTGAGCCACTCTGAAATGTCAGCTTGAACACGTTTTACACTCCCAGAGACACAGTGCACCAGGGAGAAATCACAGCCCTATGGTGCTGACGTGTGGTTGTAGGCTCTAACACTCACATATTTCTTTTTCTCAAAATTAAATTGTGCATTTTGGAGTGAATTTCTGGTGGCTTGTTATTTGTTCACTATCACATGATCGTGAGGAAGTTTCAGGTCATTGGCTCTGGGCTCATCTGCTCTGACAGCAAATGGGAAACAGAGCCCGGCTTGTCCTGGATCCCGCTGCTGTTATTCCTTCAACTGTATCACAACACAACGACAGAAGGCTTACAGGAATCACTCCAAAATAGGAAAACATGGACTCTAGCTCTGATATGGGAGGTTACGGCCGTGCGGGTTGCCCATGCGCACTCCTGCCTCCGTCTGCATGCCCACCTACCAGTGAGAGCAAGATGAGGCCTTACAGCCCTGCAGGGCTTCCCCTGGTCCCTTTGCTACAGGGGAATTTCGTACTTGCCATGTTTACACACAGGATTTCATTCTCTGGCTTCAGTTCACGACTGAGCCAGTGTATCTCTGCCACCACAGAACACACACTAACCCAGCTGCAGGCCCTGAAATGCCACCTGCTTCAGTGGGAGCCCACCACCACCTGCCCTCCCTGAATTCCTGCAGGCCCCTCAGCTCTGCTGGTCCAGAGCCTGTCCTCTGCATCCCGCACCCTCCTGGTCTCTCCCTCAGCTCCCAGGAGCATCAGGGAGTTGGGCTTCTGATGAATTTACCTGGGGGAGGCTGCCTCCCGCCTCTAAGCCACAGTCCCATCATCCTTCACCATCTTCCCCCCCCAGTCTTCTCCATAGCTTACGTTTATACACACACACACAATTTAAATCCATTGCAATTTTATGATTATCTTAAGAGTAGAAGCCAATAATATTCAGAGCATTACCTTATGACATGCCAAGGGCTGAGTACCCTAAGCTTATAAATGAGAAAACATTCCATTGAGCCTGGACATGAGAAATCTGAGGGCATAGAGAGGTGATAACTGTCTTGAAATATTTGAAGGTGGAGAATTGTTCTGGGGCCTCAGGTGGAGGCAGATTTCAGCTGAGTGAGGTGAACTTCTTGCCAAGCAGCCTTTAGAGAGCCTCTGGGTGCCTATGATCTGGAGCAGGCTGGACAAGCTCCTGGGGAGGACTGAGTCGCCCTACAAGGCTGCACAGGGCGCTCTGCAGGACCTCTTCCAGCCCTGGGGAGCACTAACTCTAGAAGTTACACAAAATGAGATGTTTCCTTATGTAAAATAGAAAAAAATCAATTACCATAACTTTGAATGGCTTAAAGTGAAAAGCGGAGTTCTTTTATAATGATCTGCATTCATTCAATAAATGCGCATTGTGCGTATATCATGATTCATGCTTTGTTGAGATATAAAAATGAACAAAACAGGTAAAAATTAAAAATGTGTGCCTTCATGAAGCTTATAATTACCTGGCAGAGTTTTCAAAATGTCTTTGCCTGTATTCTCTTACTTGACCTCATGAAGACTGGATGAGGTGAACAGAGCAAGGATTCTCCCTGCTTTTGCACAAGAAAGCTAAGGACGTGCCCCACTGCACACATGGACTGATGTGGGAAAGAATGGCCCAGCACTCTAAGCACTGCCAGGTTGCGCCTGCTTGTGGAGAGGAGCCAGGGTCCTAGAGTCCCACCTTACACTTCGAGAGTCAGCAACATGTACTGAAGTCCCTAAAAATTACAGTATTCTAAATGTAGCAAAGGGATTAAACCTCAGAAGCAGTGCTCATTACAACCTAATATATTTTAATTTCTAAGCTATGAGTTCTCAGAGGACAATGTTATACTTTATTCATTTTTTAAAACTACATGCCTGGCCCATAGCGTGTGCATTATCAGTGTCTGTTAATGGACGTCTGTACCTCATAAGTATCAAATGCTATTCTTATATTCTGTTTCTTAAAGTGTGATGTTTTTGTGAATTTATGGTACCTGAGAAATGGAAACTAGGACATTTCATATGACTTAGGAGAAACTAGAAGGGTAAGATAAGGATCTGTGCCTATAAAATATGTAGGATGGATGCCTTGGAAAAACAGGGGTGACTTAATCTCTATTTTAAAGCATTGGTTATTTTGAGAGTTGCATGATTTTCAATGCATTTCAGTATGTTCTGCTTAATTAAATTCTGGCCTTTAGTTTTCCAGTATTTTAAGTGCATTCTTCATTACAATCATTAGATTGCATTTACCCAGAAATAGACTCTTGCAACATCATAGGCATTCTCTGCTGCTGGAAATTGGGAAAAGTAAATACATCTTTCCATGGCAGGTTTCTAGCAGGTCTTTGTTTGGAGGGAGAAGTGGATGAGAAGATAGCAGCATGCTCCCGTTTCAAGTTCCCATTAATTGAGAACAAAGCCATATTCCACCTAAAGTAGAAGAGGCTATGTACATATACATATGTACACACACATACATAACATACATATATTACAATTATTTATAAATATATATGCAGTCATACTTGGATATATGCATTTGGTTTTAGGCTGCAATAAAATGAGTCAAATGAAATTTTTACTCCCAGTACATATAAAAGTTATCTTAACACTGTACTGTAGTCTATTAAATGTACAATTATGTATATTTATAAATTTAAAATACACATTTACACATTAAAAATGTAGATTATATCTAAAAATAAGTACATACCCAAAAAATACCAAAATACTTCAGTGCTAAAAACTGCTAACCACCATCTGAGCTTTCAGTGAGTCATAATCTTTTTGCTGGTGGAGGGTGTTGCCTCAGTCTTGATGGCTGCTGACTGATAAATTGGTGGGTGCTGAGGGTGGGGGTGTGTGGTAATTTCTTAAGATCAGACAATGAAATTTGCTGCATCGATTAACAATTTCTCTGTAGCCTGTGATGATGTTCAATAGCGTTTCACCCACAGCAGACTTCTTTCAAAACTGGAGACAATCCTCTCAAAGCCTGACCTTATCAGCTTAGTTCATGTACTATTCTAGTATTGGTCTATATAATATTAGCTTAGTCTATGTAATATTAACTTAGTCTATGTAATATTCTAAATCCTGCTGTCATTTCAATAATCTTCACAGCATCTTTGTTAGAAGTAGATTCCATCTCAAGAAACCACTCTCTGCTTATCCATACTAAGCAACGTCTCATCAGTTCAAGTTTTATCATGAGTTTGAAGCAATTCAGTCTCATCTTCAGACTCCACTTCTAATTCTAGTTCTCTTGCTCTTTACAGCACATCGGCAATGATATCCTCTACTGAAGCTTGAACCCCTCAAAAATCATCTATGAGGGTTGGACTCAACTTCCTCCAGACTCCTGTGAATATTGATACTCCTCCCATGAATCATGAATGTTATTAATGGCATCTGTAGTTAAGAATCCTTTCCAGAGATTTTCAATTGACTTTGCTCAGATCCATCAGAGGAATCACTATCTATGGTACCTGCAGTCCCTGGAAATATGTTTCTTAAATAATAAGGCTTTAAACTCAAAATGATTCCTTGATCCATTGCTGTATTAGCAGGATTGAAAGCAATATTAGTCACATTGTACACCTCCAGCAGAGCTTTTGGGTGGCCGGGTGCATTGTAAGTGAGCAGTCATATTCTGAAAGGAATCTTTTTTTTATTTCTGAGCAGGTCTCAACAATGGGTTTTGTAAACAGATGTGCTGTCATCCAGGCTTTGCTGTTTCTTTTATAGAGCTAGGAAAAATAGATTTAGCATAAGTTTTAAGGGCCCTAGGATTTTCAGAATGGTAAACAGCATTGATTTCAATTTAAATTGACCAGTTGCTTTAACCCCTAACAAGAGCGTCAGCCTGTCCTTTGAAGCTTTGAAGCCAGGCATTGACTTCTCTCCAGCTATGAAAGTCCTGGGTGGCATCTTCTTCCACTACAAGGCTGTTTCATTCACATTGAAAATCTCCTGCTTAGCGTCATGAAGCATCTTAGCCAGATCTTCTGGACAGCTTGCTGCTTCACCTTGCACTCGATGTTGTAATTTCCTTCCTTAAACCTCATGAACCAACCTCTGCTAGCTTCAAACTTTTCTTCTGCAGCTTCCTCACCTCTCTCAGCTTTTACAGAATTGCAGAGTTAGGGCCGTGATCTGGGTGAGGCTTTCATCGAAGGGAATGTTGTGACTGGTTTGATCTTCTGTCTGGACTCCATAACAATAATAAGGCTGTTTCACTTCCTTATTTGTGTGTTCACTGGAGAAGTACTTTTCATTTCCTTCAAGAAATTGTCCTTTATATTCAAAGCTTGGCTAACCACTTGGCACAAGAGGTCCAGCTTTCTGCTTATCTCAGCTTTCAACATGCCTTCCTCGCTATGCTTAAGTATTTCAAGCTTTGATTTAAAGTGAGAGACATGGGACTCTTCCGTTCACGTGAACACTTAGAGGGCGCTGTAGGTTTATTAATTGGCCTAATTTCAGTATTGTGTCTCACGCAAAAGGGAGTCTGAGGTGAGGGAGAGAGTCAGGGAGACAGACAGCTGGAGGAGCGGCCAGAGAGCACGCATTCACCAGGCAGGTCTGCCTTCTCATGTGGGTGTAGGCTGTGGCACCCGAAGGCTATTACAGCAGAGCATCAAAGATAACTGATCAAAGATCACCTTAACAAATATAACAATAAAAGATTAGAAAAGATTTGAAATATTGCAAAGATTACCAAATTTGACACAGAGACACTGTGTGAGCAAATGTTGTTGGAAAAATGGTGCTGATACACTTGCTCAATACAGGGTAGCCACAAACCTTCAGTTTGTAAACAATGCAATATCTGTGAAGTGCAATAAAGAGAAGTGCAATAAACGAGGTGTGCCTGCAATACATTTATATATTACATGTAACAGAGGGACTAATGAGTGGAAGGGAAAAGGAATCCTGTGGAGATAATTTAAAACTCACATCTATTTATATAGATGGAAAACCTGCAGTTCAATCCTGAAAAGAGCTTTAAAGTCATGCATCTGCCCTGGCAAAGCAATTGTTTACCCTGTTCATTTGTAAAAAAAAAAAATTTAATCAATTAATGGAATGAAGTTGCTCTGTGAGATGCAAGCGGGGAAGGAGACGCGATGGAAGGGAGAGGGAGTGCAGAGTGAGCGCTGCACAGATCCAGGTTTCCGTCTGCTCTGCCACTAGCTGGTTCCCTGCCTCAGGCTCCCCAGGTGGGAGTAGGGTAAACGCGGTCTCCAGGGTTGTCACAACTAGAATGAGATCACCAACAGGAAGTGCTCAGAATGGGGGCTGTTACACAGTAAGTATTCACAGCAGAGCAGCCCCTGGAGCTCTTGGTTATGCATGATAAGCTAAATCACATGGCCACAGTCTTCCCTTGAGGAGAAAAGACAAGATTTGGAGTCTAGACTTTTGTGTTTGAATGTAAAAGTCAATAGTTTTGTACTATGGGCAAGGTATTGAATTTGTTTACGCTCCTTTCATGACAAAGCATCAGTCATCCAAACCTCACAGGTAACAACTAATTTTGCTTCAACTGCTGAGTCACGTAAAAAGGGGAATCAAGGATGGCCTGCTTCAAACCAGCATCAGTGCAAGATTGGAGTAGGTCTGGCCTCAGTGAAGCTTTCCATGCAACCAGACCTCCTCCCAGGAGGCAGAGCGCCTGCTCCCTGGGGCTCACGCTGGGGGTCTTCTCTGTGGCTGATGGCATTTTCTAGAGCGTGGCTGCTTCCTTCTCACAGGCAGTGCTACCGGCTTAGGAATTCAAACTCAGGAGCACCAGCAAAACGACGAGGGAAAGAAACCTCTGGCAAGTGCCCCCACTCAAACAGCACCGTTCTTGGCTCTGTAATGTTCTGATAGATGTTATAACAAGGCTCTTTCCTTTGATGAGAAGAGTGGACTGCTTTCCAGATAGATTCCCTAGAATAGGTCTACGCTGGGCTTTCCAAGTGAACAGCCATGCTACCTCTGGGAGGACAAGATAAGCAGCAAGTCTGCAATCCAGTGTCCACAGGGGCACCCCCAGGAAATAAAGGAAACAAAGAAGGTGGCTTGGTCTCCTCTTGAAATGATGCTAATGACAGGTGTCTGCCTAGCAAGTGATGGAATTGCTAGTGGGAGAGTCCTCCTCCAAGGAAAGAGGGAGCTGTGTGGGCCAGGGCGCATGGGGTTGCTTGTTTCTGCTAAAGAAACCTGGGGTCTGTTCTGGGTCAAGGCTTCCTGAAAAGTCATGTAGGCTGTGTAACGAGCTCAAGATAAAATGGAGAGGTTTCTGGACTAAAATGGCCCTCTTCTGTGTAAGTGGTTTGAACAGCACAATGGCTTACAGACATTCACATATTTACTCAGGCCAGAATCAATCCAGTACGTTCTTTGAGAAAGGACCTGGGGACCTGTGTTGACAGTCCTTGATGGGTCCCTGCTTACCCTATGTCTCTAGATCACTGGCTTCCTGAAATTATTAGTAAAGCTTGCTCTGGATAAGAGCTCTGATTTGTGTGAGTCTGGTTAGACAGCCCCATCCTTACGATCACTCAGAGGTCTGATAAAGGGAGACAGGGCTGCATTCAGGTTCGAGCAGCAGGCACCAGGCTGCTGGGTAAACTTCCTGCCTTCTTGGGAGGGTCCATAAACTGAAGACAGGTGCCCATTTTGAATTCCCTGTGGGATATGCCGTATGCTTAGGACCTGGGATTTGGTTCTCAAAGAAGAGATCATCTAGATGAGTATTAACAGGATAAAGGGATAGAATTTAGAAGTCCAACCAGAGATGTCATTCCCATCCAAAAGATTTCTCTCAAATTCAAAATGAGGGGCTTTCATTATCAACTGTTCTTTGACTGAATTCAGCTAAGCCCAGACCATCAGAATGGCGATGACAATACCAAACGGTCACCAGATTGATGGAATGTTTGAGTAAAAGTGGTCAATCAAGCAAGACAACCACGCCAAGCAGGAAAACAGATATTTTCCAGGAAGCATGTGGGTCAGTGGCTCCCTGGGCACACATCCTTCCATCCTTCACTGCCTCTCACCAACCCCACCTCTTGAGTTGACGTAGTCTGCCTTTGTCCCTGGACTTACCCGTCATTTTAATGTCCCACCCACCCCCTCTTCCTTTCACTGCATCCCTCTGGGCTTAGCCTTGGTAAGATATCCACCTCACAACAAAAAAAGAAAGTTCACAAGCACTTCTTCGTCTTGATGCAGGGAGAATTCATTTCCTTTGGTCCTCCTGAGAGCATCCTTTTGTACAACCCAAACAAATCACTGAGCAGGTATGTCTTTAGATGGCAATTAAATTGTTTGAAAACTATTTCTTCACTCCAGCTTTTGAGGAAAACTCTGGGCTTCCAGTCCTGATCAGGGAGCAGAATTTCTGCCAAATGCTAATGATGTTCTCCCAGATTTTGGAAGAGAGCTGAATCAATAACTCATGATCCTTGACTCTCATGTGGAGACCATGGGTCTCTGCACACTCTGGAGAAGACCTGGAATTGGAACCCCTGCAACTACATAAGAGACTCCAGAGGCTGACAGGCATGGTTGCGTCCTCAGCTTCCTTCTCCCAAAGACAAACTGTTCATCACAGACATTTGTATATGATTTACTGTGGTAAGTACTTATAAGATTTATAAAGATTAGCTCATTGCATCCCCATAACAATGACACAAGGTAGGATAAACATTACTGTTGTCTTCATTCCAGATGAGGAAACTGAGGCACAGACAGATCCAATAGCTTGCCCAAAGGCACACAACTTGCCTCATTCAAATCTACAGTCTGCTCCTGAATCCATGCTCTTATCCACTCTGCCATGCTGTCTTATCAAATATTTTAATCACAACATTTAAAAACAGCCAATTTATTCTCTGTCTTAACTATTCCTTCTTCACCTAAAAAGATACTTGCCTAGAAACCTTGGTGTGTGGGTTGGGGGGCCTCCAGCAGAAAGTGGACAGGGATCACTCACATGATAGTAGACAAAGCTGACAGTGGCTGCTTTGACTCAGCCGTCCGGCCAGGGTCTGGCAAGTTCCCTCTTGTCCCAGTTCCGCCTTCATCAGCTGTGTCTGAAGTGGGGGATCCCCTGTGGTTCTCTATGCCCAGGCTTCCAAATCATTGCTGCCCATTAGATGCTGGATGACTGTCCTGAGATCACTACTCATCCATTCATTCTATAAACTCCTTCCATGTGCCAAGCCTGTACTTGGCATGAAGAATAATTTAGAGCATCTTATAGATGACTTAACATATAGAACGCAACCAGAAACATAATGACAGTGGGACAGAAACCCTATGAGGCTAATGCACGTTAATCCAGAGTATATCAGACAGACTGAAGGACAGAGGTGCATCCCACTTCTGAGCACTAGGGCCAGACACAGTGATATACAGGCTTTGGAGAAGCAGCCAATAAAATGCTAATCCCAAGGACAAGTTATAAAAATTACAGATTGTGTTTCTAGTTTTGACATTGTCAAATGCTGACATCAACTGTGTGACATCTGTCAGAGACATTCTCAGGACTCCTTATCCAGTCTGACAATTACTCATTTTAGAACTTTTAGAAAATACTTGATATTGGACCCTAAGCAATGGAATTGTAATTTCTGGAGTTGGTGTATCTGGGTGGGAAGAGAGATTTGATAGTTACACAGGCAGGGGAGTGGTGGGGAGGTGGGATGGGGGGTGCAGTGAGGGTTCCCAGTGGGGAGGGGCTCTTCCTGCCAAAGGTTTTAAGAGAAACATAAAATGATAAGGGAGTGGAGCAAACCCCCCTTAGGAGTCAGCTGACAAAGAGGCAGTGCATAAGCTCTGTAATGGGAGATTTAAAATAAAAATTTCAAAACACAAAGACTTAGTAAAAAGTACCCTGAACAAAAGGCAGAAATTGACTCAGCACCAACGGTGAGGATGACAGCCAGTGTGACACACATGAACCCAGACTGTCCTGTGACCAACAGCACTTTCTGTAAATGATTCCCTTAAGAATGAGAGGGGGACTGGTTCAAAGACACACCTTGCAGTCTTTGCCGATCATGTTACTTAAGAGTGATGAACTCACATATTCTTCTTAGAGAGAACAGATTGTCATCTCTTTCTTTAATCTCCATGAATTTCTATTTATGTTCCTAGAGGAGGAGGCCCTTGCAAACCGGAATGAAACAAACTGGGTGAGCAGAGCGCCTAAGAGATATGTACACGTTCTTCGTCAGGGCCGTGTTCTCTGTTCTTGGCTTCACCCAGCGGCAGGAGGCAAGTGTTTTGGAGAAAGACAATCTCATTAGAGAAGCATCTTCCTCTTCACTCTAAGCTCCATCGTTTCCTCTCTGAGGGGCACCTTGGCTCCAAGCAAAATGGTTAATGTGACAGCCTAAGCCTTGCGTATGGTTAGCATTGCATTTTCTAATATCTCTTAGAAGACTTCTTTCATGTAGTAGTTACTGAAATATGTATAGATCTGTACAGTCAGTGATGGATGACTGTGCCAACCAGTGTGATGGGGCACATCTCACTAAAGGATCTCTGCTACGGAGGATCTCTGTGCTCTGCATAGTGTGGAAAGAAGCCGATGGCACAGCTACAACTGATGGCGGTGGCGTCAGTCTGTTTAAGAACAAGCTCCAGGGGCTGTGTGCTCAGCGGCCCTGGCAGGCTTTCAGAGCAGCTTAAACAAGTCCCAGCGCAGGGTGAGCCATTAGATCTGCCTCTCAGGGGCCATAGCAGGAGTTGGGTAAGGGAGGCAGGAAGGGAGAGCTGAGCAGTACCCTCTGGTGGGCACCCACAGAGCCCGTGCCAGAGCTGCGGGCCAAGAACAAAGTTCCGATTCCCTCCTTGGGCTGTGCAGTAAGGCTGGTAAGACCCAGCTCTGCAGGACAGTGAAGGGTATAGAGCGAGCCCCAGGCTTCATGCTGACAGAGCTGGCAGATATACTTCCTAAATAAGCCAACTTTCCCCCACCCTAGGCAAAAATCAGTTAGCCATAGTGAGATCTGGTTAAATTATTATTCTTGCATGACCTGTCTGGGAATGCAGAACTACACATAGGCAAAATGTGTTCATAAATGGGATGTGTTAAGAGACCACACAGGACCTTGAAAGAAAAGGCAATTATGGGTTCAGAAATTGCTTTTATATAATTTCCATTTGAGAAGGGAAACCTAAGGAAGAGACAGTAGGGAAAAAACTCCATTCCAATGGACACATGAGGACCTTAATTCATAGTATGTAAGGAAGAAATATGTGTGAGGAACATGTTCAATCAATACTTCCTTTCCAACCCTGGTGGATATACATGTAAGTTCTGGGAAGCAGAACCTAAAACCATGCAGTCGGTTACAGAACCTTCAAGTAGGTTAGACTCCGGGATTCAGAAGACCACTCAGTTTACCCGCCTGCAGCTTCAGAGCGTCCGAGGGTCTCAGTGTCCCCTAATGTAGTGGTTCCACCAGGCCTCTCTGCAGCTGTTAACACCGGCACTTCCATATCCCAGCAGAGAAGTAAATTTTGAGCTCACACTTGTTTTTACCCCTGACAATTCCTAAGCAGCCAGCTCATTACCCTAGGGCTCCGTGCATCTTTTTAAACCTGAATCTGAGGCCTCTCAAGCAAAGAGAAAGTGAAAATTCAATCACGGTTTTTGATGTTATGATTCAAAGTGCTGCTGTCTTCTGGGACCGCTACAGGAAGAGCAGAAGGGCAGCCCCACGAGGGTGCGTCAGACCGCAGCAAAGGAGAGCCGTCTCCCAGCGATTGTGAGAGCTTGAGGAAACATTACGTTAAAGCTCTTTGTCAGGTCCTTTCCGGCTCTTGTTACTGCTCAGGATGATCTTGCTCATCCTGGGTCCCACCCTGGGCAATACCCGGGCGATACAAATGATTTCCTGCTGACCAGTGAGTGACTGTGTTTAACTTGATTAACGGAAAATGACCCTCAAGTCTGGGAAGGTTTAAAGTCACTGCCTCATTTCTTGATGCCTAGAACTACATGTTCTCTGAACAAATAAAAGAAAAGGAAAACTGCAATAGAAGTTTTCCTCTTTACTTTGATCCATTTGCCAATTTTAAGTATTTTACAATGAAAATTACAACAAGTAAAGGAAAATATGCCCACAATTCTAAATGATTAACAACCCAATCTCACTTTTTATTTATAAAGAGAAAAGTGATATTAAAGCTTTATGTGTATTTGTGTTCCCTTTATAAGTCCAAGAATGGAAAAATACAAGTTTAGTTAGGAAATTCAGGGCAAAGGTAGGGAAAAAAATCTATTTCAAATATAAGTCTGAATCAGACTTGTATTTTGTTTGGCTTTTTAGACAATTATTTTCCCCATCATTAACTTCTTTTGGAGAAAGACAGTTAGCAGGAAGAGTACAAATTTTACAAATGGGTTATAAGCCTCCTGTGAGCAAAACCAAAATCTGACCCAGGATGCCTTGCTGGAATCCCCACCTAAATGTGATGTGATCTGCACATTAGTTCCTGCTTCTACTGGTGAATATTCAGCTGTGTTTTTATTGTACAGTCTTAAATTAAGTTGAAAGCACCCTCAGTGGCATGGTGTGGCTCTAAGAAATAAAGAAATTCATGGTGAGATTGTAGAAACCAAGAAAAGGTTATTTATGATCATGTTGACCTTTGAAGTTATGTCTATAGGACTCCTACTTTGGCCATTGTATTTCCCGGGGCTGCTGTAACAAAGTCCTACAAACCTGGTGGCTTAAACAATAGAAATTTGTTCTCTCACAGCTCTGGAAATTAGAAGTCTAAAATCAAGATCCTGGCAAGGTTGGTTCCTTCTGGAGTCCCTGAGGACGAGTCTGTTCTGTGCCTCTCTCCTGGCCTCTGGTGGCTGCCAGCGATCTTGGTGCTCGTTGGCTTGTAGATGAGTTTACTCTGATCCCTGCCTCCATCATCGCATGGTGTTGCTCCCTGCATATCTGTGTCTGTTTCTCTTCTTATAAGGATCTAGTCATATTGAAGAGGGGCCCCCACCCGACTGCAGTATGGCTTCATCTGAACTTATATGTTAATTACATCTGCAAAGACTCTTTTTGTAAAAAAGGCTACAGTAACAGGTACTCGGGTTAGGCCTTGATCATATTTTTTTTGTGAGATACAGCTCAACTCACAACAGTCACAAATTTTGTCTTTTACGATTTTGACAAAATGACAAAAGGGCAAGAAGCCATTTTGTGTGAACTATTTTGTGGTCCCATTCACCCTTAAAAATGTAAAGCTTAAAAAAAATTTAGCTTAGCCTGTGAGATTTAGATGTCAGCAAGTTATATGCTATATATACAGCCACACCTGAACAAGTGGCTTTTAAAAGAGACCCATCAGGTCAGTGGCCTCATAAAAATAATCCATGTGAGTTGCTGCACTGGGCAGTCTCTAGAAATATCCTGTTTGAAGTTGACTTCCAGTATCCAGATTTATCATGTATGACAAAACATCAAAATTTAGGGTATTGGAATTTCTGCAATTCACATTTTGGATGCCCAAGTAGGGTACTCAATGCTGGGTACCCACTTGGGAAGTTCCTTACATGACCCACCGAACTTGGACTGCTCCCAGTGAAATTCCAGAACAAGACTGCTTAGAAAGTAGTTTTTCTGATTTCAAAATAGTAATAGGACAATGGCCTTAGCAGCAATTCCACTTAAATTGGTTCTATTAGGTCTGTTCCCACCATCTTGAAGCAGTCCTGACCAGGAACACCTTACCTGGGACACTCATTTTAGGACAACCCAACCTCGCAACTTAGCAAACCAATCAGGTTTGAGAAAAAGGTGAGTAGAGAGAAATCATCAAGCTGTTGTGACTGTTTTTACCTGTTGGAATTAAATGCCATGAAATCAACAACTACATCATAGTTACATTCACTTCCATAGCTTTCCCCAATGTTTTCAATGAAATTTTTCAAGCATACAGCAAAAATGAAAGAATTTTACAGTGCACATCACCTAGATTCTATCATTAACATTTCACTACACTTGCTTTCTTATGCATCTGTCACTGGCTCCACCCTCTACTCACCTATCAAACATTTTCATTTTTATGCATTTCAGAGTAAATGACGGACATTAGTGCTTATCTCACTAAATGTTTCAGCTTCATGCTATTAACTAGGGATTGCCATAGCTTTCTAAGGTGTGAAATAGACCACATAAACCATGATATATTCAGAGAGGGACACATAACACCTCCATGAGGATATTTCATTTCATGGTAAGTGTCCAGGTAGCATATTCCTCTTCCCAAGCATTTTCTGTGAATATCTAAAATACAAGACAAGCATGGCTATAAAGTTGATACGAAGATATTTTATTAATGAAATATAAAAAATTCAGTGAGACACCTCACACAAATATTGGCACTACATACCTCCCTGGCCATATGTACAAGAACGTGGGTTGGTGTTGCTTCAGAATTTACTTCTCATGGTTCCCAGCTGTCCTATAACTACACTGAATGCGCTGACTTAAGTTCTCTCCAAAGACCACAGTCATTTTATCTCTCTAGGGCATCTGCTTTCCTTTACTACAATCCTCTTTCAAAGACAAGTTTAAGTTCTAGATCTTGCCAATAAAATGTCCATAAAGCATGACCTTATATTTTATTAATATTTATCAAACACTATCTTCCCATTAAAAAGGAAGCACTCATGACCCATCTATTTTTATGGGCTGCTGTACATTGCAGGGATTCCCTAACATAAGCCTTGTGTGACAGGAAAAAGTTCAAGGAAAGCATAGAATTTTATTGATAGAGTGGAGAGAAATAATAAGGATAGGAAGCCATTCATGAACTTAAACAAATGAATGAAGCAATTACCTCTCTGTAAGAAGACCTGAAACAAATTAAGAACTCAGGGAAGAGTTGGCAAAGCAATGGGAAGAGGTGAAACATGAGATGGTAGAAACCAGCAGAAAATTGGAAGGGAAAAATCACAGAAATAGGGCAAAATTGAAGGGAGCACAAATCAAATAAAATAGGTACCATAATCAAATCAAAAAATAAATTAATTTCTTTAAATTTTGAAAAGAATTAGGGAGAAAATGATATAAAAAAAACAGGTAAAGGAAATCCAACATAATGCTGGACTTACCAAATAAGGAAAGAAAAAAGACAAACAATATGAGGATTAGAGGGACAGAAACAAAATTGTAAACACTATACAATCCCTGAAATCAATTATAAATATATGTCAAGCAGTATAAAAGTGATTTATCTGTCACAGATTGAAGTGGGAAGATGGGGAAAGGTGGGAGAAAGAGAAAGTACAATGGTCTGTAATATAACTGAGTGAAAGATATCATTTAAACCTGTAAAATGAAGTAATGTAAATATGAACATATGTAAATGGTACAAATAAAAACTTTAAAATATACTGTTGACCAAAATGGGGGGCAAGGAAGGGAGAGTTGAGGGAAAGATGCAAAAAATAAGTTTATTTTGTCATTTGCACATAGTAGGGAAAAATAGATACGATCACTAAAGAATTAAAGGGCTTAAGGTATTTATATACCTATGATTACAAAGTAACCACAAAACACCAGACTTTCTAAATATCAAGTGAATCATCCACAGCATGAAATAAAGAAAATAGATCACAGAGTGAAATACTTTTTAAAACTATAAAAACACTAAATATAAACAACAGAATAGAATTAAGAACACATGTGTATTTCAAAGTAATAAATATAAATGGACTTATCTGTTAAAAGAAAAAAGAATTGTAGACTAGATAAAAAAAATAAAACACAATTCCAAGCAAAAACAAGTGATTCAGAAAAACTGAATATAAAAGTGTGAGAAAAGCCATATCAGGTAAACCTAAACCAAAAGAAAGCAGGGTTCTCAATAAAATAATGCCAACTCTGTTGGAGGCAAACTCAAGCATAACATCAACAATGTCCACAATGATGTCCTCAATGTCCAAAGTTCATAACAGTGTCCCAAGATATCTATAGATGAATAAAAAGAAAATAAGAGAACCTTTGTTTTAGGTGAAATTAAGGAAAGTTTGGGAGAATGGTTGTAATGAGTGTTTACAATCTGATTCTAGGTATTTAATTCTCTGATGAACTACTCTGAGAGTGCAGTAATGCTGGTTGTGAACAGGACTAGAAATATGCAATAATCCTCAATCCCTCCCCCTTCTAATCCCTCTTCACACTCAAATGTTTCATCAATTTAGATTAATTTAATTAACAAGATCATCTTTCAACATGAAAAATATCACTGTGGGCTGGGAAAAGAGTAGGTAAAACAATCACTTAAATGCTACATCAAACACTAAATTAAAGTTAGAACCACGCCTTGCTAATTGAGTCTGGAGGCAATCTTACATCCAGAGAACGGAAAATACCTGAGCCTAAAAGGCTCAGACTTACTTCACTCTGCGCTTTTGGTGTAGAGCATTATATCCAGATTGTGTTATTGTAGGACTCTGGAGATATGCTCTATTTAGAAAGCCAAGAAACCTGTTTTCAAACCAAACACATGCAGAAACCTAAAAGAAATCATTTTAACATAAACAAGTAAACAAGAAAAAAAGGTTTTTTTTTAATTTAAAAGTATGCTCTGTGGTCTAAGGAGGAAGGATTCTGGTAAATGAAGGATTTTGTTGGGGAGCACAAAACATCAAGGGGATGACCTCTGGCTTCCTTAAAAAATAGTTTTCAGAGATGGGTGTGAGGAGGCCCAGCAGGAGGAGTGTGCACTGGGCCCTGTTGGTCTGCCAGAGAGCAGAGCTGTGGGGGCAGCTGCAGAGGGCCAGAGGGAGGAAGGGGCAGGAAGGCGGGAGGGAGAGGAAAGGGGAGGCCCTGCAGCAGGCCACAGCAAGATGTGCGGGAGAACTGTGTAGTGAGTGGAGGTGGGAGGCTCTGGGCTCCGTGAGGCCGACTAGCTTCCCCATCAAGCCTTCACTGAGATGCCCATTTCTCACCAGGGCTTGAGGGAGAGGCTTTTACTTGGCAAGTGAGGAGACCCCCTGGGTTCTGTGGCAAGACTGTCATGGGGTGGGAACAGAAGCTGTCCACAGGGCCCAGCCACATCTGTCTCAAACAATTATTTTAGTCTTTTGGTTTGTTTAATTTCCAAAGGGATTAACTAATTTCATCATTGATAAAGCTAAAAGAAAAAGATAAACTAGCTCCAGCCAACATGCACTATAATCTGTGGGTAAAACTGCAGTATGTTCAGAACCTTCATCTGACCTTAGTGCATCTCAATATCAATAGGTGATTACAAGGGGTGGGTGGAGAGTGAGGGTGCACCTGGACCACAATGGTTTGGGGGGGCCTTTTCCAGCTGGGTCACAAGAGACACGGAAGAGCAGGAGCAGATGACTGCTTATAAGCAATAAATGGGTTTCTCCCACTTTATTTTTCCCTTTGACTGATTTCAGCTTCAAAGGTTTATTTGCCCCGGGCTGGGAAAATGTTTTCCCGCTGGAGTTACAACATCCTGTAGGAGTTGCTCTTGGTAACTGGTAAAAAAAAATGATATTACTTGGAATCAATACGGATAAACTCTTTAGAAATTATTAAAGTTGAGTTTAGTGGGACACGCTGTCATTCAGCTGGAGCAGCTACACCAACAGAGCTGCGAATGTTTCCCTTTGAAATCACAACAGTCAATGCAGGGTGTCCCTGTAGTAAAATCTTCCCTCCTGGCTGATGAAATTGGTTGTCATGGTAACAGAGTTAAAGCAGCACGTGGTGGAAAATCAATTTCAATCTCCAAAATAAGTCCTCCCCTTTACAAAAATAACATCAACACTCAGGTAAAATAAAAAAGAAAAGCCATAATTGTGGCCGTTGTAGAATTTGCAGACAGAATCTCTTACTTGCTCCACTAACCATCTCCCCATACCACCTGATCCCTACCAAAAATATTGTTTTATTTGTAGGGAAAATGAAAGTTCCTATGTCCAGGATCCTCACCAGACCCTAAACTACTTGATGATGTAATTGGCCTACTGCATAGGCACAGGCTTACACACCCACTGGCAATGGCCATTATTGTCCATGTTACTACATAAAGAGCTCTGCCCAGTGCTCTGCCTGGAGGCAGAGATAGAGATGGACTGGGAATGTCCCAGAGGCTGACTTGATTCTAGCACTCAGCCTGCCACCATGAGAATAAAGCTTGGTATAAACCCTTTTACCTTTAACCTTCCATTGTTATTTGGTCTCACCGAATCCAGAGTGAACTCGCCTGGGGGCAATCCCCCTCAGGCAAGACATACTCATCCCACCCCTTACTACAAATCTCCTTTCTCTTTGGACTGATTTCATAATGACCATGTCATTCCACAGTTCTTCACAAATGCTCACAAACAGCCAGGAGCCAGGAGAGACCCGGTGACATCCCCATTGCCCCATTCGTCCACACTCAGAGTACATTTACAATTTCCACAGAATCCTCATCTGCGCAGAGAAATGCATCACCTTCACCTCCAACCTGCCCTCCCTTCCCATGTTCATTTCATCTCAAGATGGGGCCTCTTTCCTAGTCCCAGCTTCTTAATTCTGGTGTTATTTTCATTTCTCTATCTCTTCTGTTCTTCAGGTCCTGCGAGCTGCTAACTTTATTCAGATACTTCTTTGTCTTGCTGCCCTTTGTCTGCCTCCCGAGCAACTTCTCAAATGCAGGAACGTCATGACAGACACTTCATGCTGATGTGCTCACTGTCTCTCCTGGCTTCACATTCTTTCCACTCTCATTTTCCCTCTCACCTATTTCCTCACCCCCTTATTTTAATGTAGAAGTTCAAAAACATTTTTTGTTTCTCAGCTTGAAAAACAGAGAAATCCCTGTAGGGCAAGACCTGCCCTCGTTAAGGCAGCAGTGTGAATCAGAATGAGCTGCTTCGGGGCAGCAGCTCAGCCTGAGGGGCCTGCGAGTGGGCAGAAGTGTGTGTGAGGCGTGGGGAGGAATTTGTTGCTTAGGAAGAAAAAGGACCTGGGGGCCAGTAAGATGGCAGAAAGCTTTGCACCCTGGTCCCCAAAACTTAACGAAGTGACCAAAGTCACAAAATGCCTCGTGAAAATAGATTTAGTTTGGGTTTCATTTACTTTGTGGGGTTTGTGTGTGTGTGTGTGTGTGTGGCGACTGGTGGAAGGGCTGCGCTCCTCGTCCAGACTGACAGGGCAGGACGCAAGCCAGCAGTTGTCTCTCTTAGACCGACACAGAGTTGCAAAAAAATTATGAATAAGCAAGTAATCAGAAATTCTCGAACCTTAGAATGGCTCTGGTTTCTCATTTGTTATGTGTTTGAGTGTTGGATGTATGTTTGCATAAATGGAGAATAGAAGGCCTTAGCTGATGTCTAGCTTACATGTTTCTAGATGTATATAATTTTATAACCTGTTTTTAATCCTTTCTGGCCCAAGGGAGAGCAAATAACTAAATAAATAAATTCAAAGAATGTGGAAAAAAGATACCAAGTTTATACATACTGATTATATGCTTATAAAAATTATTCATAGGAAATAATTAAGGGAATATACCAAAATATCAATCAGCTATGTTTGATAGTGGGATCATTGGTAACATTGGTAACATTTGTGGCTCAGATTCCCCTTCAAGGAAGCAATTGTTGGCTCAGCTGCTAGACGTGCTCTCAGCGGGCTGAGAAAAAAAAAATGTTTTTGAACTTAGTGGGAGAATGATAGTGGGATCATTCTCTTTTCGTGGACAACGTAAAGGTTCTTATGGTCAGGATTCTCACCTGGCCCTGGTCGGCTTGCTCACTACACACGTGTGGGTAATGCATTGTTATGGACTCTATATAAAGAGCTCTGCCCAGTGCTCTAGGCTGCACGGCTGCAGGAGAGCAGAGGCTGGGCTGGCGGCAGCACCAAGGACAGAGGCTGAGATGGCTGCGGGGGCGGGGAGGCCGGGGGGCAGAGACCGGCTCTCTGCACGCAGGCTCGCTCTAGGTGGATGGGATTCTAGTGACTGACCTGCCAGCGTGGGAATAAAGTTGGGTATAAACTGTTTCACCCCAAGAACGTTCCATTGTCATTTTTTGGTCTCAATCCATAGTGAAATTGTCCAGGGCTGAAACCCACTGGCAAGACACTTTAAAAAATATTCTGTATTATTGTTATATTACTTTTGTAATTTAAATAGGTGATTATGAAGGCTATGTAATAATGTGGGAACTGTACATGATAGAATATTAAGTTTAAAGGTTAGAATGAAAGTAGTACTTTGGTATGTCTGAAATAATGTAAAATAAAAATACAATAAATAGGTAGACAAGAGGTGGAAGGGATATTCAAAATTGGCACAGTTTGATTTTTTCTAGGAAGCTGGCTCTGAAACTGAGCTGAGTTCCAGGTGTTTATCCCAGAGCCCTTAGGATCAGCCTGTGCGAAGGAGGGAGCAGAGGCAGGATGGGCAAAGGGTGTGGTCTAGCTGAGCCGGGCCATTAGAATTGCCCCGCACTGAGCCCCAGTGGCTGTCCTGCACACTCGCAGCCCACCAGGTCACTGGCAACGGGGCCACTCCAGGGAGGGGTGACCTGGGAGAGGCAGTTCTCTGCCCGCAGGGCCTCCAGCCAAAGGCTGTCCGCTGAGAGCACGAGCCAACAATTACTTCCTTGAAGGGGAATCTGAGCCACAAATGTCTGTGTCAGGACAAAAATGAAAACATTTCTTATAGAACGGTAGCATAAAATGTCATTCAAAAGACCTTTTTTTTTTTTTGTAAAAAATCACTTTGAATTTTGCTATGTCAAATTTTTATTTCTATAAAATTGGGATTTCAGTAGGACCCCTCTCACAGACTGTTGTGAGAATTGAGTAAGGAAACAGTTGTAAGCTTGACACAAAGGGCCCGATATTATTATTATTCTTTGTTTTTAACGTTTCCTGACTTACACCCTGCTGACAAGCTAGTCCTCTGCCTTGCCCTCGTGTAATGAGTCAGTGGCAGCCACTCTTCAGCTGGCCCTTGTCCTTCTGCTCTGTGGCAGATGTGATGGGGGCCGCACCAGTCCCCTGAGGAGCAGTCAGCGACGAGCAAGAGGCAGCAGGCCAGCGCACGGAGGATGAGAAGCCAAAGGACAAATAGCCTCAGTCTTTAATGCAGCTGCTGAGATGCTGAAGCGCCCTGAGACAGTCTGCTTCTGGGCTTCTTCATTAAGTGGACAGTGACTTAGCTGGCCTTTGTTCCTTGCAGCTGAAAACATTTCTAACTAATACTTAGGGTGGTGGGGATACATAGAAGACTGGAAAGAAATACATAAAGTTATAAGCTGTCTTAAGATCATTAAGTTGGGAGAGTTGCATGGATGTGGGAACTTAATAAACATAATGATGTGATCATTTCTGACCATGTCTGTTTTAAATCGATCCATGGTTCAATTTTCTGGATACCTTCCTGCTCATGATACAAAACAAATCAATCCTCTCCTCTGCCTCTAAGCTATACAGAGCAGGTGTGTGAGGAAAGAAAGGATACTCAGGAGGTTTTCTGTTTCTTGGTGTATACTGGTGTGGCCATTCAAAAACAAACAAAAAGCCCTTCACTTGGTACATTGAGATCCCTAGAACTTTTGTAAGAGGACCTGCGTTCTGACAACATCCAATATTACCTATGATTCTAAATGTAAACTATTTTTCCTCTTTATTATTCAGCAGGTAGGATCCCTGTGGAGCTGTGGAAAGACCCTTTAATCTCACTCTCAGGAGAGCTGTGGGGACATGACTCATTTAGTGACTGGCTATGGACCATGGCGAAAGAAATTCAGCAACTAAGAGGTAAAATCACGTGCCAGAATTCTTCCAGCAAATGAGGAATGGATGTAGGAATAGACTTTGGTCCTTCACAAATTTTTATTCTTCTTGATTTTTGCAAACTTAGTTTTTTCAATGTATTGATGCCTGCCTTAATCTTCAATCATTGGTTCTTATATGAAAAGCATCACAGACTAATTATCCTCTCATCATGCCATTTTCCTGCTGGAAAACATTCACAGGGTCTCCACTGCCCTTAAAGTCATGTAGAAACTCCTTATTCTGACATATAAGACCTTCCATGACTTGGCCACAGACTTCACCTGCCATCACTCACCTGCCCACATGCAGCCAAACTGCACACTTGATTGACCCTTATAAGCTCTTGAATTTGCTGCCCAGTCTGCCCCTGGGCCCTGCCCATCAAACCCTATGCTTGACAAAGGCCAGCTCCCATGCCAAATCCATTAAAAAATACTCTTTGATACTCATAATCTAAAATATCTCCCTCTGTGTTTTTTAAAACATAGGTTTATTAAAACTTTTTTTTTTTTTAACATTCTACGTTATTCAGAAACCTTTATAGTCATTATTTCCCTTCTCGATAGCACCTTGAGGATAAGGGCTGTTTCTACCTCCTCACAGAACACAAATAGGGAAGTAGAAAAGCTGGAGTTAGAGAAATAGGGAAGTGGAACAGCTTTCTCAAGGTCATTGAACAGTGTCTTGCAAGGGGTTTCAGCCCCTGACAAGTTCACTATGCATTCAGTGAGACAGGAGTGACAATGGACGTTCTTGGGGTGAAAGAGTTTATATCCAACTTTATTCTCATGGGGCTGGGTCAACTAGAATCCCATCCACTCAGAGCGAGTCTGCTCGCAGCGAGCCTGTCTCTACTTCGGGGCCTCTCCGCCCCGCAGCCGTCTCAGCCTCTGTCCTCCATGCTGCCGCCCCTCCAGCCTTGGCTCTCGTGCAGCCCTGAAGCCCTGCAGCCCAGAGCACCGAGTGGAGTTTTTTACAGAGTCAAAATCAGCGTATTGCCCACATGTACCTAGTGAGCAAGTCGACGAGGGCCAGGTGAGAAACCTGACCATAGGCACCTTCCACAGGAACCCTTTATCCATGGCAAGGAAACTTTTCTCCATTAGTTCCCTCCCATATACTTACTTCCCCAAAGTTTTCTGCCCTTTGGAAACCTAAAATTTCTTTCCTTTGTCCTGTTATTTCTGTACAGATGTATTGTTTTTTGTTGTTGTTGTTGACGATGCTACATAAGCTGGACTCCTAAGCCGCCATTTCGAGTTACTTTCCATTTCGGTTTCTCCGGCGAGCGATGTGCTCTGCATCCTTTAAGCAGCTGTTTTTCTCTTGTTAATCTGTCTCTTTGTTAAAGAGTCCCAGCTTAAAACCCAAGACGGGTAGAGGTGAAGTCTTGCCTCCCTCTGGGGAAGTTGGGGTTCCTATGGCCAGGATCCTCACGGAAGCTAAACCACCTGATGATGTACCTGGCCTGTTGCCAGGCTGCCGCTTCCACACGTTTAGGCCATAAGCTATTACTGCAGTCTACAGAGAGCTCGGCCGGTGCTCTGGGCGGAGGTGGAGACGCTAGGTCTCGACCTGCCGCAGGAGAACAGACCGGGTAATAAACCCTTTCACCCCAAAGAACGTTTTGCTGTAAATTTCTTTGGTCACATCGAATCCATAGCGAACTTCCCCGGAGCTGAAACCCATTGGCAAGACGCTCCCTAATACCTGAAGCTTGGTGCTGTCAAAAACCAAACTTCACTCTAAGTGAAATAAAGCAGAAAGATGAATTTATTGCAAGGGTTTCAATTTGCAAGCGGGAAATTCAAGGCTATGGGAGCACTAAGTTCTGAGGTGCTCCTAGAGGAGGCAGTTTTACTGGGTAAACGCAGAAGTGACCTAGTTTTCTCAGCTGTTGGTCCCTCCTGCCCCTCCCCATCTGGATCAGGGCTGCTGAGTCATGGAGCAAAGGCGCCCAGCGGGGGCGTCGAGAGATTTGGCATGTAGTGATCGGAGGGCATTTGCTGCCGACTTCTGGGAAAGGCTGTAAATTCCTGCAACTTCTGTGAGGTACGGCGAAGTTTCGTTTTCTTCAGTGTGCCTGCATTGGGTAACTCCATTTTGTGTCTGGTGTAAGTGACTTCGTTTTAAGTTTGGTTCTACAGCGTGAATAAACTTTCAGAGTTAAAAACTCCAGGGGAACCCAGTCATGGGGTGGGATTAGGGGCACAATTTTGTGAGGTTTACCTCTAAGAGCTTGACCAGATTCCCACAGAAAGTATAGGAGAAAAATCCCCTCTGTTCTGGCAGGGAGTGGGGTAGAAGGAACCGTTCTGAAATACAGGTGTCCTCCTCAGTCCAAACACAGAGCTTTCTTATGAAACCTTTTGCAAGCTGAAATGGCATAAAGCAAGGAAGCAATTACTGTTAATTTATATGAAAAAAATTTTCAGCATTCCCAGACCCCAGAAAAACCTCTCTTAAGCTTTTCTGATACCTTAGGACATAGCTTGCTAACAGATGCACAAAATAAATCAGGATAAAGCACAGATGCTCAGACACAGTTCAAAGATATGGTAGCTTAATGCTGAGATGCTGAGTGTAATTTCCAAAGAAAGAGTTCGGAAGGGCCACGCTACTGCTTGGGGTGCACACTGCTCTGTAATGGCTTCCTGCAAAACAAACGCTGAATTCTATTTTTGCTTTCAGCCTCTTTTTTTAAAAGCCAAAATCCTCTTGGTATTTCTTTCTGTTAGCGAATATAGGTACTAATGTAGGTCTTTCATAAAAGCAAAGTGAAGTGGCTTAGCAGACTTTTGAAAAGTGGGGGATGCCTGCATCCAGAGCACTCAGTTCTTAACAAGGCCTGGCCTCAGGGGAAGCCAGTTAAACAGAGCTTAACTGACCTGGGAGATGGAAAACCCAACTCCAGCCCCTCTAACATCATGTCCCTTCTAAGATAAGAGAAACAAACAGAGAAACACTTCTAAAGTTCACAGACCAGAGGCACAGGCTTACACACAGAAGCCTGAAGCAATATACACCAAATTTTAACTATGGTTTCCTCTGAGGAGGAAAGTATAAGGAATGGAGATGTGCTCTTGAAGGACCATGTATTTGTTTCATGTTTATGTAATTTTCAAAAGTCATTTCATAAATTATTAACTCTTAATTATCAAAATTATGAGACAGGCACTGTGGGTGTAGTCAGAGTAGGGTGAGGGCCTCTGGAAAAAGACCCCTACCAAAACTCCATATTAAACAATTAAGCAAAGACAGAGTCACATTAATTCTCTAAAGTAAAATATCAAACTAGGAAGATTAGTTAAAACTAAAAAGCCAGGAGTAACTTAGCCTGGAATGTTTGATCATCTCCCAGATAAGAAAATACCTCAGCATAGCCCATGTCTTCATTGTGTCAATTAAATGAGGCTATTGTAAAATTTACTTTAGCCTGCTAAAAGGCCCAGTTTATCTTTAACTTTACCTAGATGCTGCTTTTCCTCCTCCAGCCCCTAATCAAGTAATATATATAACCTGGGCAATTAATATAACAGGAAGGTCCAGCCGTAAACAACATAGTGAAGGGCAGGAAGGATTCCATCTTAAAGATAAGACTGCATTTTTACACCGAAGAAGTTAAGAAGATTCTTAACTTACTATTTAACAAACAGACAGTAACTCAGCTCACCTTGAAAGCAAGACAAGCAGCCTTGATATGCTCCCAAACCAAGAAACTGCTATGCTGAGAAAGAATCAAAGCAGTAAATTTCTTATGTTAACTCTGCAAAATAGTCAGGATAACTGATAAGAAACTTAGTTTCTCTTTAAAAATAAACATTTAGAGACCATTTGGTGGATCTGCATCCCTAGCTCTTTGTCTCTCCACTGCCTATAAATCCCTTAGACAATGCACCGTCTAGGGACTCTCTTGTCCTGCCGGGAGCAATTTTCTCTCACTGTATCTCTAAATAAAAGCCTCTTCCTGGCTGTCCTACCTTGACTCTGCTAAGTTCATTCTTCGATTCCGCAAACAAGAAGCCCGGCATTATTACTATCTCATCATGAAGACATCATTATGAGAAGCTTACCTTGCAGAGTATGGTGTAAGATACTTGTAGAATTTTCAAACCAGTTTCCAAATAATGTGAAGGAAAACTGCAGTCCATTTATTATGCTCTTAAATGATGACCTGGACATTGTTCAGAGAAAGACAAACTTGTGGGTAAAAGAGATACAATGTGAGTTTACATTCTGGGGAACTTTTCCTCCTTAGCTATTCTGAAAAAGCTCTTCTTTGTGAAAGGAGTACTTGACAATCATTTGAAGATACACACTTCCAAATATTCTAAAAAGCTCCATAAGAGGATGTGAAAATAATACAATCTCTGTCAGTAAGTATGTGTGGCAATGTGCAGCAATTCTATAGAAGTAGACAACAAGGATTAAGCCTTTTCAAAACTCCACTTTTTCACACATGAATAAGAGAAAGAAAAGATTTGGGGAAAGAAACAATGCCAAACCCCAGATTGAATGTCAGTCAAGGACTTGACCTTTCATGAGGGAACATTACATAGTTTGTTGGCAATTAGGGGAAGATCAGATTTTGTTTTCTGCACCCTAACTCAGGTGTTTTACCTTTCCTATGATCACAGTAGATTTTAGTTTTTAAATAGGAAGACACGTAACTGATTTTAATTATTGTAAAATATTTAAAACACTTGTGTCTTGCAAATAGATTTCAGCCCCAGACAAGTTCACTATGGATTCACTGTGACAGAATGTGGGTAAAATTGCGATATTTCCAGGATCTCTCACCGGGCCTTAGTTCATCTCCATATCAATAGGGTTTCCCAGGGGTGAAGAGAAGTAGTCTATCTCCGTATCAATAGGTGACCTCACAGGCTGGAGAGCAAGGGCTTCTCTGGACCTGGAGAGGCTGGGTGGGGTCTCGTCTTTGCAGCTGGGTCAGGAGAGACGTGGGAGAGCGGAAGTGGACTGCTTGTAAGAAATGGACTGGTTTCTCCCACTTTATTTCTCCCTTTGACTGATTTTGGTTTTAAAGGTATTTGCCCCAGGATATTCCCCCCAGAGTTACATTGAAAAAAATGACAATGGGAACTTCTTGGAGTGAAAGGGCTTTGAGGCTGAACTATGTTCTCCATGCATTTTATTTAGTAGATTGTTAATAAGTATTTGTGAGACAAGTAAATGAATGGTTCTGGGAGTATATATAGCAATAAAAATGAGAAGTCTATTGTATTTATAGGATAGATGAGAATAACAATTATAATAAGAAACAGTATCAAAAGGAACAAAATAGTGATGCTGGGGTTCTTGTTTGTGGAGTTGAAGAATGAACTTAGCAAACACACAAGGTAGAAGAGCCAGAGAGAGGCTTTTATTGAGAGATGCAGTGAGATGACAGAGCTCCTGGCTCGCACCAGGAGGAGACAAGAGAGCCCAGAGTGGTGTTGTCCAGCGGATTTACAGGCAGTTGAGGATTTGGGGGAACTGATAAAGGGCTTAGGGGGTGTGGACTTGTTAAAAGTGGTCTTAGGATGTTTGTCCTCAATGAGACATTAAGTCCATTTAGCATGCTAAAGTGAATCTTACACATGATTACAAATGATTAGTATAATAAAAACATGGGCTACTTTCCTTTATCTGGGGAATATCAACTGATCTCACTGAAGAAAGACTTTAGAGCTTAATGTTTAACACGGAGTTTTGGTGGGGGTTTCCTCGCATGTAGTCACACTGCTCTGACTGTAATTATCCTGCCTTGCTTTTTCCGGAGGCCCTCACTCTGACTACCATGGTCCCTGTCTCAATAGGATATGTGGGATGTTTGTTTTTAAGATTAATTACCAAAAATGCTGTGGTAGGAAGACCACATCTTAACTTGGTCAGAGCACAATGGCCCTGTTCATTCAACAAATAATTATTGAGCACCTACTGGTGCTGCATGTTCAAAAGTGAATGAGCAAGCATCATGGACTTCACATTGACAGAAATCATGTTTATCCCTGTTTTCATCACAAAGTCACAAGGCAAGGACATATTAAAAATAGGCAGAGCAAAGGTTCAAGTAAGGATGAGCCAGCTGCAACATCTTTGTGTACAAAGAACATTTCCCTCTGTAAAAGATGCTGAGGCTTTTGTGTCACTATTATTTCTAGAGTGTCCTCAGAGGATTGTAACAAGACAAGGCAACCAGAGATGGTACCGATCTAAATATAAAGCAGTTCTATTATAAATTTTCCTTTCAAGAGGTGCTAAATATGAAAATGTGTGTGCTTAAATTCTAGGCTTCTATTATACAATCTGAAGCACTGCCCTTGATTTGTCTTCCCAGCCTCTCCCAAAGCCGCTCAGTCGGCCGCTGGCAGGGCTCTGACTCTGGCGTGTGCGGAGCTGTAGTTATGAAGACTCCGAACTGTTTCCTGTGTCACAATGGAGGGAGGAGAGCAGGGCTCCCACGGTTCTTCCTGCGTCTCCGACAGAGGGAGGGGAGTCACATGGGAAGCAGGGAGGAACCAGAAAATGGTTGTTTTTTTTATGAGAATGAATGGTTAAGTAGTAATTGATACAGTCAAAGCTGTTCTTTGAGGAATTTTGTTTCCTCTTCAAAGAAAGTTTTAAGCTCTGTGAACTTCATTTCTAACACTGAAAAAGTTGTTTATACTGGAAAAAAATTATTTCTAGTTTGCATGAAATTAATTTCAGGAGAGAGACATGTACATTACTCATCTTTTCTTAGTACCACTTAGTGAAAAATATTTAAATGGCTTCCAAACATCTCTCAGACTATTAGATTGGCAAAACGGAGTATGTGAATATTTACATTTATTTTCATTAATAAAAACTGAGACAAACTTTCTTTAAATGAAAACTCTGCTTGCTCTATAATAGAATGGTAATTCTTTTTCGTGGGAGTACATTCCTTTTTTTTGCTGGCACTAAGGAGTTAAGTGTAAGAACAATGAACAGTTCAGGCTAAAAACGCGAGAACATAATGGTGGAAAATGTGAACTTTGCTGTCTCCTGAGTTCCTATTACCAAGTTTCTTTCTCTCTCACTTCACTTTATCACCTTTAGTGTTTCACTTTGAGGACTGTAGAAAGATAAAAGAGAAAGTTTTGAACATACACTGACACTAAACTTTTGATAGTCAAAATAGTTCCATACACCCTATGTTGCCCAACAGTAGGAAACATGAATAAAAGTAAGTAGGAAAAGAATTTTAGATGATATCCCATTTAAAGTACAAAGAAACCCTACAAAAGCATCCTATTTATGATACTATTTCAGTAATTATAGTCATATATATACTTATTCACTTACTCAATTCTTAATAAGAATTTCTGGTAAGAAAATGGAATAAAAAAAATCAACCTATAAGATTTAGGTGCTATGCCACAAAACATAGCAACAAAAATGTGCTAAAAATCTATACATTTAAAGCATGTTAGTCAATATTTTAAAAATAATATAAAATAATTTTATATTCAATTTTCTTCCAATAGATAGAATGAACTTCAGTCTCTGCCTAATAGATTACAGTTTCTTTTATAATCTATGGTAGCCAATTTTAACTTGATCTTTCCTGTATAGTTAGGCAAGAGGTCACATGCGTATCACAAGTGATAGAGCCTATAGGCCAGTCAATGTTACAGAGAAAGGGTGGGCAGGAAAGGTACTGAAAGACGTGGACTCGTAGGACAAAGCCAGTGCACCTGCATTTCTCTGGTCTTTTTCTTGGTAAAGTTGGAAACAACACAATTTATTGAATAAGGATGGAGATGCTTGGATTAAGAACGCTTGCACATTGAACACTTTTGGCCCTTGGAGTAAAGGCACACACTGTACCTGACTGGAAGTCACGTCAGACTGGTGGCTGCCATGACCTGCCCCTGGAGGTATGGAAGGTCTCTGTGGGGCTGATGGATGAGGTGATTGTGAGAGAATGACATGCAGGTATCTGGGCCAGGTGAGATACGAGGGGTTTGAAATGAGAGCAGGGAAAGTTGGAAAACCTGGGAATGCCACAGGAGTCTCTTACGGATGAGAAGCATTGCCAAGTGTTAGTCGAGACAAGGTTAGACAGCATTACTTTTACTCAGCACAGTTTCCTGTTCGTCTCCAACCGTGTTTAGTGGTGAAAATGGGAGTTAAAAATTTGTGAATTATGAAGTCCCTTAGAATTTGATCTTGTTAGTAGAGGAATAATTGGATTAGAGACACAGAGGAAATTGTACCTTCTAAATTCTCCCTGTTTCCAGCCCCACTGACTGCAGTCTTTTGGAATAACCCTGCTTCTCTGGTCCTGTGTGTGCGATTAGCGATGGCTTACATGGAGTCCTCTGGATGGTGGGTACCCAGAGAGCCAACACCATTTTTGAAGTGCCCCATAAGACAGAGACCAGCTCAGAATCTGAAACAGAATGGGAATGATTGTGAAAGATTGTTCTGGTGGTGGGCTTCAGGAGCCTAGCTGTGGGCTGAGGAAGGTATTCATCAGAAATGCAGCTGACAGAGAACTTTAGCCTTATAAGTATGTCATTGGGCATTCTAAAAATGCTGAAGGTAATGTCAGGATATATATGGAGAAAGAAATTATAAATTGGCCGCCATTAAGGCAGTGGGAGAATATCCTTTTTAAGTTAATTGGAGGTAGAATGGGGACTCAGTGTCATAGGTCTTTGTACTTGAAAAAGGAAAGGTGATAAACAGTGACCTGTAAGTACATAATGTAAACTGTGTAGAACGTCTGTGGTTTCTTTGAAAGCCTTTGCAAACTGGGAAATGCAAAAGCTTCAACATAAGGGATTTGTAAGATGATGGATGTGATCAGTAGAATAGGATTGAGAAAGATAGGAATGTAATTTTAGGGGAAACTGAGGTCAAGGCCTGGTGTGCAGCAGGGCTGGCCCTACAGATATAAGAACCAGTACAGTCATTACAGGGCCTCCTGGTCTGAGGGGTCCTGCACTTGTCACATAATGCTCTTTGGTTAACACCTTGAAGTTCTTAATAATTTGGTTTTTGAACCTGTGTTTTGTCAGTGAAGTCCAGTGGGACAATAGAACATGTGTCAAAGCTTGGAGTCTCAACTCACATGCATTCGTACCTCCAGTTTATCCCCTTTCCCCACCTTCCACCTTTCCAGGAAAGATTCAGTGCTGCCTGTGCCCGCCCCAGCAATGGCAAGCAGCTGGGCCCTTCCTGGCCTCTTTCTCCCCACTGTTCCCCCAGTGACAACTACCACCTTCTGCCCCTGGTGATCAGGGCCCTGTGTGCCTCCCTCAACCTGTACCCATCCAGCCATAGTTGCTGACTCTCATCCGTGGTAGGGGGCTGGACATACGTTTCAAGAGAGTCACAGTTGGATGTGCATGTCTCAAGGTATCTCACAGTGGGGCACGGCTGTGCCCATCCCTGCCCAGGGCTTGCAACACCACAGCAAGTCTGGTGGGTAACTTGGTAGGAGTAAGCCTTAGCCTACCGCTGATGCAGGTGCTCAGTGAGTCCTGTACAGAGGCTGTAATTCCTTGGGACTTGCCTGTCCACTATTGGTTGGAGCACCCAGCCCGTGGGAAATGGAGCTTGACTTCTTGGCCCTTGGCTGGAGTGACCCATGTATCAGCATATCAGTGGCTGGTGGGAAGGGGCATCCAGCAGCCTGTGGGCTCCGAGCTAACCTATGGAGTGGCAGGGTGAGGCTGTCTAGAACCACTGAGCATCTGTATTCTACAATATTCAATTGCAAATAAAAAACACCCTGACAGGTTGAGAGAGATGGCAGAAGAAATAAAAATGTTTTATATTTTAGTACCTTTAAGGACACTTTTTCTCTGTGTTTGCATTTTGCACTGGGGCCAAAAATTATGTAGCCAATCCTGTTGCTCAGGGTGATAATGTGAATATTAGAGATAAAAGAAACTACAGAGTCATTATTATAGGAGTATATACTGGTAATGAGAGGACATAGTTTATTTGCGATGTGATTCCAAGAAACGTAAAACAGAGAGTTGTAAAGAGAAACAAAGAAGTTATAACTGCTTCCATGTCCACCAAAAAGAAGGTGTGATTATTGAATAGGATAGCACTGTGGGAAACTGTGGTTAGACTTCTTGGGGAACTTTGCAGAGTACAGAATGCCTCAGAGTTGTCCCAACCCCTGTGAAAGAGGTGAGGAAGCTGAGGGAACTTGAGCTCCACTTCCATTCATCACTGGACTGCTTATGGGGGCATTAACCCCTCAGCATTTCTGGGCGAGCCTATGTGTGAGCTGAGAATCAGTCTTCAGTCCGAGAGTCCCAGGGTCTGACAGGAGACACTAGGCGGCTATTCGGGGTAGGAATGCTGAGAGGATCAGGCCGGGGCACCAAACGGATCTGTGATGCTTCTTTAAATCATTGGATTTCCAGTGAATTGACTGTAAGGTGATGCTACCAAACTAGGCCACACTGAATTAGGAGCACACTACATGGGTTCTACTTCCCAATGTTTATTTAGATGAGAAACTAATAATAGGAACTCCAGAGTCCTCAGAACTGTACTTGCCATTTAAAGTAATAAGAAGTCACAGAAGCACAAATATGTTCAATGTGTTCTATGTAAAGTACCTGATTTCTTAATTTCCTCAATATTCTTCTCTGTGAACAGCAGTCTCTCAGCTCAGAATGTTCTAAATACAATTAGCTTTCTGCATTCAACTAAGTGCACTAGTTTTGCATAAAGCAAAGTTTTCATTTCTATAGTTTATAATCTAAACACATATAAACATATAGTACCTTGCTTTTCATATATATTTACTATTAATTTTCTATTAGTAATTGTTAATATTTGGAAAACATAATGGTACCTCATCTTACATTTATTAAGTATCAAAAGTTAGCCTTTAGGAAGTACTAAAGTCAGGGCCTGTTAGGGGAATACTGTACCTGGAAAACAGAGGGGAGGCACATCACCTGTGGAGATAAACAGGGGTTAAGGATACGTAATGCCTGAATTTGAATCCTGTCTCTGTCACTAGCTGTATGACCTTTGTAAGTGTGGTTAAAATTGCAATATTTCCAGAATCTCTGGCCTGGCCTTAGTGCACCTCCATATCAATAGGTGATTCTAAGGCAGAGCAGGGCATACCTGGACCAGAGAGGTTGAGTGGGGTCCGTTTTTGCAGTCGGGTTGCCAGAGACATGGGCGGGCGAGCAGAAGTACACAACTGCTTGTAAGTCACAAATGGGTTTCTCCCACTTCATTTCTCTCTTTGAATTATTTCAGCTTCAAAGGTAATTTGCACCAGGCTGGGAACATATTCCTGCCATCCCCCCCACCTTCCTGTGGAGTTACAGGAAATTACTTCACCTATCTATGTCTCAGTTTCTTTATCTAGCTTCACAAATTTTCTTCATATTTAAATGAAATAATATTTATAAAGTATTTAACATATGCCTGGTACATAAAATAAGTGAACACATTAAAATGGATTTATTATGTATTGTTTGAGTAAACATTCAGAATGGTTTAGGTTGTTACTAGTGTCTTGAAACTGGTATCAGAGATTAGCTCCAAATCAGTTAGGAGAAACCAGAAATGTATAAAATCTCACCTTAAAAATGGGAAAGCGAGTTTCACAGGGAAACCAACAGAATAACCTCTCTGGTTTGCTGGTAACATTAAGAGCAGTTTCCCTTGTTAGAAGGTGAGTGCTGATGAGCTTTAGGCTATAGGATTCATACATATATTTCATCCCTTATCTATATTACAGGCAAAATACCACCAGTGTTAATTAAACATATAAACTCAGTCTTATACAAACTCATTCAGAGAATAAAAGTCTCCTAATCACTTTTATGTGAATAGTAAAAGCTGGGTACCAAAACTATGCATAAATACAAGAAGAATGGAAAACAGCAGGTCAATATCACATGTAAATATGGATACAAAAATTATAAACAAAATATTAAAAAACTAAATGCAGAAATGTGTCTACACATTTATGTGCTTGTAAGTGCATATAAATGGACTTTTGCATATGTTTGTTTAAAGTTATAATCAAGCTAAATCACACATACAGCAATTTTAAAAAGAGAAAATACATGATCATCCTGATAAGTGGAAGAGATACCAACAAATTCAACAATAACTGAATTTTAAAAAATCCTCCTACCAACTAGTAATAGATGGGATTTCTTTTACTGGATAAAATTGATCTACTGTATCTCGGCAAATTCATTTTCAAAGAAGGATGAGAAATAGTTCCTTTAAAAATCAAGAATGAGGCAGGATGGCTAGCAGTACCATTTCTCTTTAATACTGTTTGCAATTCTAAATGACACACTGAGAAAAAAAAGGTATGCAACATTTGGAAAGGAAGAAAATAAATTGCCATTATTGCATATAAAATGATAGCCCATGTAGCCCCACAGAACCACAAAGTACTAGAACCAATAAAAGAGATTAATAAGGTTTCTGGATACAAAACTAATAATCAGTTATAAAGTTTTATCTACAAATCAGCATGTAAGCATTAGAAATTTTAACTATAAATAGGTCTCATATACTGGCCAACAGATACATGAAACGATGCTCTACATCACTAATCATTAGAGAAATGCAAATTAAAACCACATGCCAGTAAAGATGGCCAGCATCAAAAAGACTAAGAACAACAAATGCTGGCGAGGATGTGGAGAAAGAGGTACCCTCCTATACTGCTGGTGGGAATGTAAGCTAGTTCAACCATTGTGGAAAGCAATATGGAGGTTCCTCAAAAAACTACAAATAGAAATACCATTG
The DNA here is from genome assembly GCF_030020395.1 of Manis pentadactyla. Taxonomy (NCBI): domain Eukaryota; kingdom Metazoa; phylum Chordata; class Mammalia; order Pholidota; family Manidae; genus Manis; species Manis pentadactyla. Next base: position 84,370,562 of record NC_080030.1, read on the forward strand.
GACCTGGGAATCCCACTCCTTGGAATTTACCCAAAGAATACAACTTCTCAGATTCAAAAAGGCATATGCACCCCTATGTTTATCGCAGCACTTTTTACAGTAGCCAAGATATGGAAGCAACCTAAGTGTCCATCAGTAGATGAATGGATAAAGAAGAGGTGGTACATATACACAATGGAATACTATTCAGCCATAAGAAAGAAACAAATCCTACCATTTGCAACAACATGGATGGAGCTGGAGGACATGATGCTCAGTGAAATAAGCCATGCGGAGAAAGACAAGTGCCATATGATTTCCCTCATTTTTGGAGTTTAACAATGAAACACAATTGAAGGAACAAAACAGCAGCAGACTCAGAGACTCCAAGAAGGAACTAGTGGTTACCAAAGGGGAGGGGCGTGGGAGGGCAGGTGAGGAAGGAGGGAGAAGGGAATTGAGGGGTATTATGTTTAGTACACATGGTGTGGGGGGTCACGGGGAAAACAGTGTAGCACAGAGAAGGGAAATAGTGAATCTGTGGCATCTTACTACACTGATGGACAGTGGCTGCATTGGGGTATGGGTGGGGACTTGATAATATGGGTAAATGTAGTAACCACATTGTTTTTTCATGTGAAGCCTTCATAAGAGTGCATATCAATAATACCTTAATAAAAATTTTTTTAAAAAATAGGTATCATATACAATAGCTACAAAATGTTTTAAATTCTTAATAAAAATCTAATGTGTGTGTGAGAGAAAAACCAAGAATATCTTGAAGAATTCTGAAGAATGAGATGCAGATTTACTCTACCAAACATCAGAAATTGTCCTAATTGCTTTGATAATTAAGACAGTGTGGTCTTGAGAAATAGGCCAGTGGAAGAGGAACAATAGCCAAAATCAGGCCTGTGCACAAACAGAATCCAAGTACAAGACAGAGGCAGGATTGCAATTCATTGAGGAAAGACTGTACTTTAAATATTCAGTCAGTGGGGCTTGGACAGTTTTTATCTGCATGGGAAAAAAAAAACTTCTCATGTTTTCTTGTACACTTAGTTGCACTACAGTTGAATTAAAGACTGAAAAATGTGAACTAAAATAAAAATCCCAAAGGAAAACCTAGAAGAATCTATTTATAACTACTCATGAATAAAGGATTTTAGAATTATATACTAAAATAACATATTACTTAAAGGAAAAGAATGATACATATGTGCACTAAGAATGCATTGAAATTACATAGTTTTACACTTAAAAAACCAAGTGAAAGGGTGAAAAGGTTAAAAAAAGTTAAAAATGGTGAATTCATGTACTTGCACACATGAAATGATATATGCACAAAGTGATTCATTGTAGCATAGTTTCTAATAGCAAAATACAAGCTGAGCCTAGGAAATCTCATTTTTCACCATTAGATGAACTCTGTTCTGTGTATACACCTACCAAAAAAAACAGGGATATTGTGGCAGCAGGGGTGGCAGTGCACTGGGAAGGCAGTATAACACAGAGAAGACAAGTAGTGATTCTGTAGCATCTTACTACACTGATGGACAGTGGCTGTAATGGGGTATGGGGTGGGTACTTGATTATGGGAGGGGGAGTCTAGTAACCATAATGTTGCTCATGTAATTGTAGATTAATGATAGCAAAATTAAAAAAAAAGATTTTTCAGATAAGAGAAAAAAGTATGAACCATGAAATAAAATATTGATAAGCCAGAAAAAAACCAAAACAGAACAGAGGGGCATTCCCTACTGATGGAAGTTTATAAATTAAGGTTTCAAAAGATAATTCAGGCTAAATAGGCATAGTAACCCAGGATGTATGTAGATGTGTAGTAAGCAGAGAGACATATACAGAATAATAACACAATTTAAGGACAGTTTACCATCATTCTCTCTGCATGTAAGATAGGCTTCTTGGAAAGTCTTTATCAAGTTCATTTGTTTTTCTCTGCATGAAGTATCATATATAGAAGAAAAACAAGTTTAATGAAATCTTTTATCAACTTAGGTTTGTTGAAAAATCAGAGGAAAAAAAAATACCACTGCATTTTGCTTCATTTCAACTCCTCATTTCTACCCTGCAATCTTAAAATTATAAAGGTAAGGTAAAGAGGATGTGATAACCTGGAACTACGGATACACTGGATAGGGACAGAGAACCTAGGCATAACCTGTCACTCGTCACCTACTGTTCCAAACAGAACGGGCAATGGTGAGGGAGTCCTTCTATCACCCCCAAGTTGGAACCAACCCATTTCCATGATTAATCTAGGTTTTATTACAAGTGGCTTAGCTTACTTTGTGCCTTAATCACATTCAGTACAAGCAATGCAAGGGATCCATAAGATGATACAAAATGAATCCCACATTGAGTCTTCCCTGCACTATGTTCTATTCTACCTGTGTTTATATTTATAATGCCCAAATGAAGATGTGAATTAATAAAATGTGTAGGAGCTGCTGAACAGGGCATCAGACACTGAGCACGTAATAGGTTGGGGCATAAAATTACTCATACAGATAAATCCTGGAAACAGCTGCTTAAAATATTCTTTATATTGGAAAGGTCATTACTCAGGATTTTATAGGCCATTTCTTGGCTGAGGCCCAGATGGCTTACGGCTTTACAGAAAGGCGATGTTGAATTCTATGAGTGACACGTGGCTTTTATCACATATTTGCATTGTCATTTGTGGGAACGGGACTGGCAGACCCCTGTAGACGTGAGCACCTGAGTGGTGCACATAGGCAGAGCCTGTACATCTGGCCTTGAGTGGGGCTCCCAACATGGTGGCCACAGAGAACCTGGGCTGCTTTGGTGACACCAGAAGTTCAGGAAGAAGCCCAGGGACAGGGCCGATCCAGTGCCTTCTGAGCAGGTCTCGCGGCATGAGGTGAGGAGCAGGGATGGGATGAGTCAAGGCCCAGCCCAGAAGCCCCAGTCTGCCCTCAGCTGCCATGGTGATGCTGGGTCCTGGCCTGAGAGGAGCAGGGGGCATGGGCTGGGGGTGGGGGTCTTGGTGCCCAGGGCACTCTCAGGCCTGGCTCTTTCCCTCAGGAGCCACTGCCAGTGCTGTGGTGAAAGGAGGCTGTCCGGGGGGAGCAGCAGTCTGTCTGGGCCAGGAAGAGCCCGTCAGCACTGGGGCCAGCTCGGATTTCTCCAGGGCCCCGCTGGTCCCCCGTCACACTGACGCCCCAGCCCTGAGCCTCCCAAGCCCGCCTCCCCACCCCATGGCCAGGTGGTGTCTCTCACTCTGAGCAGAGTGTGCTCCAGGCCGCTGGGGCCCCTGCTCCCCACCGTTGCCATGTCTTCACTGCATCAGTGGAGCCAGGGAGGACCACAAAAACACATACAGAGGCTGCGGGGACACTGAGTCCTTGCTAGCCCCAGACCTCAGGGGTCCCCATGGAGATGGGGGCCCCAGGCTGCCATTGACTTCCCCTGGAACATGCCCCTCCTTCCGTGGTCTATTCCCGAGTCCCCACCCTCACTTCTCTCTTCTTAGCCTGGCCCCTCAGGTGAGAACACGGGTGTGAAGATTTGGATATTTTCAGAGGTCTCAGCAATTTGGACTATAAATATGTCATAATGAGAAGTGGAGAAGCAGGAGTCAAAGGGTGGAAATACACTGGGTGCCCACAGTGACGCCAAAGCAAGGGTAAATTTCTAGAACATTCCACTTTGGCTTCCAGGCCCTCCTCCTCCAGGGCTGCATTCCCGGCCCTGCCCATGTTCCTCTGTGTTCCAGGATGGCCCGTGTCGCCCGTGGTGGGCACGGCCTGCCCAGACAGCTGCCCCTGGGCTCCGGAGTTGTCCTTGCTGTGGGCTCAGGGCCCACACAGAGCCAACACGACAGGGCACAGAGGCTGGGGCTGCTCTGGAGTGCGTTCATTGCTGAACTCCTGGGCAGGTCCTCTGGGTCCTGGAGCTTTCAAACCCAGGCACCCAAGGGGCATTTGGACTCTAATGTTGCCCCTGACCATGGAGGCCCCAGAGGGGGCCGGGCAGGACAGCAGACCAGGGCCCAGGGCCCAGCCCACCGGCGAGCCCAGTGCAGGGGCGTTCTGGTGTTGCTGGACAGAGAACAAAGGGAGTGTGTGGTCATGGCTGATTTCAAACACCAGAGGCAGGGCGGTCTGAACAGCCAGTGTTTACTTCTCAGTTGGGAGGCTGGGCATCTGATATACGGAAGATCTGGTGTCTGGTTGGGGCCTGGGGCCTGGTCACTAGGGGGCTGTCTGTTCACCGTGTCCTCATATGGCCCAAGGGACAAAAGAGCTCTATGGGCTCTCACCCAAGGGCACCGATGCCACTCATGGAGGCTCCACCCTCCCGACTCAGGCACTTCCCAATGGCCCCCCGTCAGGCTTCAGGATCTGCCTTGGGGGGACACAAGTCCTCAGTCTGTTGTAGAAGTGGTGCAGGAAATATTCTGTGGTCAAATCTCATCCCAGGGCCCAAATCCACCATCAATTAGAAGGGGACTGGCCCTGCCTGACTGGCCGCATTTTGATCACCCACTATGTAAACAGCATGAGGGACGGAAGCACCCAGACCTAGGACAGCAGGAAAGGGTAACAGGGAGGCTGCGAGACAGGGGGAGAACCCAAAGGGCACCCCAGAGGAGTCTCCTGCAGGATGAGAGCACTGCGGGCCACACCTCCACCCTGCCACCCCGCACCCCTGCCTTTGCCCCACCCAGGAACAGGACAGCCGCCCACCCCGCACCATCTTCAAGCCTCTGGCCACTCTTGCTGTGGTGAGGAGACAACCCTGGAACCCCCAGAGACCACCAAGGCCAGGGAGGGGGCCACCAGCCAAGGATGAGGCCCCTCGGGCCCAGGGTGCTGCATGCGCCAGCAGCAGTGTTTTTCTAGGTCAAACCCTGCTCACTCTGGGTCTCGTATCAAGAGCTGTGCCTGCTCCTCAGAAACCCAGGGCCTCAGCTGCTCAGGGGCGCCCACATGCAGGAATTAGAGCCGGGGCCTTCCCAGTGCTGCTGACTCAGGGCTCTGCGGGGTCTCGGCAGAGTGAAGAGGGACAGTGTGCTCAGGGGGGCCCTTCGGGCCACTTGGGTTTGCCCCTGACCTGGGGGTCTGTCCTACTTCTCTCCCTGCCCCTTCCCTCCCTGGGGTGGGCTGCGGGTGGCATTCCCTGTGTGGCTGGGCCCTCTCAGCACCACAGCCAGGATCTCCCTCATCCACACAGACAGGCCTGCTCTCTGGAGGACACTGATCTGGGACATGGGCTTTAAAGCACCATATTTCTGAAAGCCTAATAACCCTGCAGCTCTGGCCACTAGAAACAGAAAAACCATAAAGGGTGAATTTGCTGAACTACGGTTGCAAGAGCTTTGGGAAAGCATCCTGGTAGGATGCCAAAGCAGACCCAGTCCTCCTGGGGACACACTGGCCCTCTTCCTGTGAGCTCCTACACATGCCTCAAGACCTCTCTAGCATCTCTGCTCCTGGGACCCCTCCCTGCAGGGCCTGATTCTCCCTGCTCCTCTGGCTCCCGCCTCCCCACTCTCTCTGACTGTTCGTATGGCCCACCATCTTCACTTGGGCGTGGTTTGGCCTGGCCTCTTCACAAGGGAGCTGAGACCAGCAGTGCTGGAGGAGGGCCCAAGCCTGGGAAAGGTGCCGGCAGAGGGACTGTGGGGACCAGGGCCATGGAGGCCGGGGACTCGGGGACCCGGGAGTTAGTGCCACCGAGTACATGCTGAGTGTTGGTGCCAGGAGCCCCCCACTGCATTTCATCACCACGACACCCACAGGTGGGCCCCATCCCCAGCAGGAGGGGTGGAAGCAGAGACCCCACAAGGTGGATCCAGGCGATGAGGAGGGTGAGTGGCAGACCCTTCTTCACTGGCTGACCTTTGCGGAGGGGAAGAGCATTGCCCCCCCCCCATCCTCAAAATCTTCACAGTTACAATGAAGAGCAATGTGGGGGTTTCATCCCAACAAATCTGCCCGTTTCTAAAATCTGGGCACGATGCTGCTGCTGGGATTCACACCCAGGCATGTGCCCATGTGCCCACTGCCCCTCTGCCAGGGCTCTCCTCACATCCCTCTGCTGCCACATCTGTGCCAGCCTGTACTGGCCTGGTGCTGCAGGTTCCGCCGTGGATGGATGGAGGGAACAGGTGCGTGGCCTGTGGGACAGCCGCGTGGCCTGTGGGACAGCCAACCTTGGCGTTTCTCTGAGGCTACCTGGAGTCCTGGGCAGTAAGGGGACCCCAGACCCTACAGCCCAGATCTGTGGCACAAAGCTTCAGTTTCCCCTTCTGGGCACAGTAGGAATGACAGCTAAGCAGGCCTGGAGAGCGGGTGTGTGAAGTGTGGCATGCCCAAAGGTGCTCAGAACAGGGTTCCTGCCCATGGGAGGCATGGCCACTTTAGAGGAGCCCGTGCAGGGTGACTGGGCTGTGCTCTGGAAGTGGAGAGGTTTTGAAAGTGAGGAAACCAGTGAAGGCAGCATAGCAGGGGTGTCTAGCAGCCGTAGGGCCTCAGGTGGGGCCTCCCTGTCCTGAGGAGGAGAGGCAGGAGCTAACGTGGTGACAGTGTCAGGCCCTGGACACTCCCGGGAGTACCCAGCCCATGCTGCTGGAGGCCACTCAGGCCCACCCTCCCCTGGACCACGTCTGCCTGTGAGCCCTCAGGGAGCGGCCCTCCCAGAGAGCCCAGTGGAGACAGAGGCTCTGCCCATGAGGCTGGCTGGGCCCAGGCACGTGTGGTCGTGTGTGCTCTCGATGTGCTGTTTTGGTGGTGGTTGTGGAGTCAGACAGGAGGGTTGGCCGGGCACAAAGCACAAAGCAGTTTTCACTGGGGTCACGTCACAGACTCTCAGCCCCACAAGGACTGCAGGCTTTTGTCTTCCTCTGAACCCACCTGGCACCAACTTCCTGTCCATCTTGAGTGGCTGATGCTGGTTTCAAAGCAAGACCCCTGGGCCCTCTAACCTCCCCTTATCCCTCGAGCCCACTGGCAGCCAGGTCACCCACCCTTGGGCTCTGGGGGTGCATGCCACACCCTACCTGGGAAGCCGCTGAGCCTACGGCTGTGCATCATTTCCTGGAACATGGAGGAATTCACTGGCACAAGGTGTGTTTCCCTGGGCCTCTGTTGGAGTCACAAGTTTTCTGAAAGCTGGCCAGTAAAATTGTGCAGTGAGGGCAGGCTTCCTGGGAGCAGCTGTATTGCTGAGTTGCTGTGTGACTTTGGGCTAGCCCTTTAATCTTCTGCGCTACTATTTTTACATTATTTTGAATGACATGAAAGATTATGTAATTGTTAGGCATCACTGTTGTATGAGGTTGTCTCATTGCTGTCATCTTCCTGGTGGACCAGAAGAAACCCTGGGAATCCCCAGTAGGCAGTTCAGCTCCTACTCATCTAGTATAAGAGCTACTCTGTCACATCAGCAGGACGAGCCAGCCAAGGACGGGCTCACCAGGGCTTACCAGCCAGCTGTCAACTGCAAGGCCCCAGGGAATTAGGGCAGAGCGTTACTGAGTGGCTGGGCAGATGTACACACACACCTGCACATGCCTTTCCACACCTGAGCATGTGCCTGTGTGCACACACAGGAGATAGGTAGGTGCACACACACATGTATGTCACACACGTGTGCATGTGTGTTCACATATATGTGCATGCACTTGTTTGTGTACTCACATATATGTACAGCTCCACACCAACTCTTTGCACCAGCAGGAACTACACTGAGAACTGTGAATGGACACAAATGCAAGGCAGGTATGACAGCAGGCTGACATCCATGTCCATGTCCCAGCAGACACAGCAGATGGGCAGAAGCCACTGTTTAGGTAGCTCCTGTCATGGATCCAAAACCTGCCTTGGAAGTAAACTATAAAGGACAAAAGGCTAACCTGCCCCCTCTCTAAACACACTGGGGTGCTAACATGGGCCAGGCACCCCTGTGGACCAGGGACATACCTCTTGCTGCCCAGCTGTGCATGCATTCCCTGTAACTTCCAGGATAGTCTTAGTCTGTCTCCTCCTGAGTCTCTCTGGAGTTAGAGCTCTGAAGACAGAAGGCACCATTGTGTGCTCAACCTGGAACTTAAAAATTGAAGCTGATATCAGTGCAGACCATGAACCCAAGGCCAGGGGAGGCAGTGTCACCCTCACTTCTGGGTGCCTTGGAGGTGGGTGCCAGCCTCTCTGATGACCTCCTCCACACTCTGAGGGTCCTGGGCGCTTGGGGTTCCTCTTGATCAGAAGAGCGACAGCACAGGGCAGGGAGTGGCAGTGTGTGTGTGTGGGAAGTTAAAAGAGACACCAACACCTGAATCCTCCTGGATCCAGGAGGAGCCACTGGGGCAGATGGTAAGGGCTTTTTAGTTGCAGACTTCTGCATCTTCAAGAGACACTGTACACACAGTAGCCAGAGGATGGGGGCCTGGAACACCATGTACCCTGCCCTGGCAGCTCCTCTGACACAGTCTCCCGGAGGGTGCTGAAGGCCCTGCCTCCTGGGTCCTTTTACAGGGGGGCAAACACAACTGAAGGAGCAGGGGCATCACCCCAGCACATCCAGGTCTGCCAGACCATGCTGGCTTCTGGCAATGCCCCAGAGCAGAGGGAACAGGTTCCCCATGGCATTCCAGGCAGAGAACACACAGAATAGAGCAGGTGAAGCTGTTAGGCTCTGAGAAACTTCCAGCTTTCTAAAAAAAAAATGCAGAAACTTCTCTCTGGGCCAAGGACAAATTAGCTAAGGACAGACACAGTGCGATGATCATTTATCCTCTGGAGCCAGAGAGGATACTGGGATCCTGTCCTTGCCTCATGACTCAAGGTCAGAAGTGGCTGTTTTCCCTCATTATTTCTATTTTTAACAACTGTGTTCAGGCCTCTTGCAAAAATAGCAGGAGGTGAGAACACTTCAAGTGCTACATGCCCCCCACTGTCAGAAAACTGCAGGATGCGGGGAGAACTGGCCAGGACTGGGGCAATGCGGCATTAAGTCCTCCACCAGCAAGGCTACAGTGGCCCCTGGCGATGCTCTGATTCACCTGCTCACTGCACCAGTGGGTAAACTAAGGCAAGCCAGGGCAGGCACATGCCAAGGTCACACATGGAGAGAGGTCTCAAAAGAGTGGGCACTGGTCCTTCTGAAATGCAGGCCCAGAAGGGAGACCTGGCTGCAGAGAGCCTGATGGCCGGGGGAGGGAACAGGACTGCCCTGACAGGTGCCCCAGCTCCTTAAGGTGCCTTCTGGAGCATACTCGGAGAGCTCAGAACCTAGACATGACCCCTGCACAAAGAAGCTAGGACGAGCCCTGTGGGGGGAGAGCTGAGGGATGAGGGACACACCTGGGAGTCTCTTCTGTGCATATGTGTGTGTGTACATGTAAACTCATATATGTATGTACATGCCATGTCCCCAGGCCCAGAGGAACAGGGCTTCTCTGGATGGGTCTGGAGTCCCCAGCCAGACCCCGGCTCCTCCCACCGCATGAGGCTGGGCATCAGCCCCCACCTGAAGCCGCTGCATGGAGATGAGTAATGGAGAGAACAGAACTGCAGGGCTCTGCCCGCCTGACTCAGAACCACCTGTGCGGGTCCCAGGTCAGTGGGGGTACGGCTCTGGAAAGGACTGTCTTCACCAAGCACCTCTTCTCTTCCCCCTACTAGGTCTCAAAGCTATCGTGTGGTTCCAGGCAGAGCCAAGTTTCTGGGCCCTTGGAAAGCAGATGGGAGGGGCGCAGCAGCAGGATGGCCAGTGCCCCACTGGGGGCAAACCTGCCCGCAAACCCCAGACCCACAAGCTCCTGGCCACCCTTCGCAGCACTGTGGGCCCCTGGGAGTAATCCTCTGGGGCTCACGGTGGCCTTGCATCTGGTTCCCTGACCCTGAGCTCACTTAGCAGCCATCCTGGAAGGCCTTTGAGGAGCCTGGCCTGCCCTGAGTCTGGGACACAGAGAACTAGGAAGTCATGGGCCATGAGGAACAGGGATGTGCATCGGGCCCCAGATGGTAGATTCTCAGTGGGCTGCATGGTCAGAGGCCTGGGGCAGGGAGGCTAGTGGCCAGTGCCAGCACTCTGAGACCCGCTGTCTGTCACACAGCCTGACAAAGGAGCTGCAGTGCCCCCGGAGCAGCGGAGGGTGGGAGAGAGTCATGGAATGCCCCAGGAAGAGCTGTTGTCCTGTCACCCGCCTATTAGAAGTCAGTCCCCAGGGCCTGGCCACACACAGGGGAGGGGACCCCATCCGACACAGAGCCCTGCGAGTCACCTGTTGTGAGCCTGTCACCTGGCTCCGTCCAGCTCTGTCCTTGGGAAACCCACCCAGGTGCCACAGGTGTCATGGCAGATCTGTATGGCCTCACTGGGAATCAAGACCCACAAAGCTATTCATCCCCATGGACCCCATGAGGAAATCAACCGTAGAAACAAAGGAAAGCTTCGTAACAACAACAAGAGGTAGGCTCGCGTTCCTGGAGACCCTGGTGGCTTTACCTGTGAGTGCTCACATGGGGGGAGAAGAAGCACGTCTGCACCTGCGGGATGGAAGGTGAACGATGGCTTCAAGGGATATGATGCAGTTCATACGTTTTCAGAGACCTAGATCTTGAGAAAATAGTGCCGAGTAGATGTAAAAACAATTTGATATGTGCACTAGGGCAGAGACCACGTAAAATGTCCACATTAGTAATGAAAATGGTAGTGGATGTGAGCAAATGGGAGCAAGAATTTGTACAGTAAAAGAATTATGGGTGTGTTTTCTTCTCAAATTTCTCTTTCACCAAAAGTCAGCATTTGCTAAAATATAAGACATGAAAGGAGTTCAGGTCAGGGGATCCCTGCAAAGCTGGAACGACCTTGGGGACTGGGGACCGCAGAGGGAAGCCGGACACAGGTGAGGTAGGCAGGCCGGTCTGAGTAGAGGAGCGGAGGTGGGGAGGAGCCAGCCCCTAGGATCCTCCTATCAGGGCTTACCATAATTAAAGGATCAAAGATCAGTGTTGTTAACATTATCCCAAAATGATGATGGAGAAAGTAATTACTGAGATTTTTTTAAGGTAATGGAAAACAGTATGTGCATGTAAACATTTTTGCCTTTTAATCAGTTGTGATTAGAAGAGCCAATGCTTTGAGCTACTGTCTGGTGCATCTTGCCCTTCTTCCAGTTCCTGGCCATTACTTAGCCGGGGTCTGGATGGGAAGAAACACATCGTCCCACTGGCTCATTTTAGGACTCACTAAACAAGCATAGCAGACGCCCATTACTGCTTTTTTGGCATTAGGGATATTTTGAGATGTATGTACGGCTAACGATGGAATCAGCGCAGGTCAGAGCAGATGTTAATGGAGTTCATACCACATGGTAGGTAGAAGGGCCTGTCTCCCTGCCTGGTAATGTGTGGTGTTATTTAGAGCAAGGCTGGAACCGCACAAAGAAATCGCAGCCCCTGGCAGGAGGCATCTGAGTGCCTGATGCACAGGGGTCCCCAGGTCTCGGTGGGTCCTGGAGGGGAGGGTTGACCAGGGCAGCAGGAGGGAATAGACACATCTGGCTGCCAGCGCCGCGGCGCCGCGCGCTCATTGGCTGTGAGGGCCGTCAGTCGGGGGACAGGCAGTCATTGGGCGCAGGCGCGTAAATCCTGCGGCTGCGTAGTAGCTGTAGGCGCCGCTACCGCCATATTCAAGCCAGTAGCGTCTCGAGCGCCTTGGGCGAGGCAGCTCTGGCTGCTCTCTCCGTGCTTCTGTCCGCTGGCCCAGGCAGGAGCGGCCCGTGCCGTCCTGTCCGTGCAGCGGGCCCTGCGAAGACCAGATGTTGATGGACCCGCGCCGTGCTCGGCTGCGCCATCCTCCCGGCGCGCATGCGGGGGCGGCACCGACCTCGTGCCCCGGCCTCGGATCGCCGCCTCGCGCCCGCTTGGCTCCCGGTGCCGCACTCGTCTTTCTCGGGTATCCCGCGGCAGGCGGAGGGCTGCGATCGACCCGGACTTTGAGCCGCTTCCCCGGACGGACTTCAGAGAGCTCGGCCGAGAAGCAGATCTGTAGTGGAGGGTCCAGAGCGGGCCCTACTTCAGGGGTAAAGAAGATAGCGACAGCCCTGCGGGCTGGAAGGTACGTGGCCGCGGGGCGCGGCGGAACCCGGATGGGGCGCGGGGACGCCTGCCTCCGCCTGAGGGCGCGGTGGAGCCGGACGAGGGGGCGGCCGTGCAGGTGGCTCGGCGGGCAGCGCGTGGCCCGCGGGGCCGGGAAGCGGCCGACGTGGGTGGTGGGCTCGTGGGGCCCCGCCGGGGCCGGGAGTTGACGCGCTCCGCCGGAGGGGCCGCCCGTGAAGGGAGGGAGCGGAGCAGGTGCGCCCAGTGCGGGCGTTCGAAGTTCGCCGGGGCAGGCGGGTAGGGGCTCCCCGGAGCTGCCGCTCCTCCTTCCCGGCCCGGGTGGTGAGGACGGCTGCTCCGCCCCGCGGCGCGCGTCCGCTTGGCCCGGGGTCGCGCCGCCGACCTGCTCCCGCCGCACAGGCCGGGGCCGCGCAGACGGGGAGGCCGGCGGGCGTTTTGCCGTGTGTGGGTTTTTTCGGCGAGGGCCGGGAGGGCTGAAGTTCAAGTGTGACCCGCGGCGGGGGAGAGGCCGCCCGGAAGCAGTGCCTTTAAAATTAAAATTTTTTTCATTAGGTATCTCTCGTAATTTTTATTTGGTAATGAAATTTCTTTACTTTGATCTGGGAACTGACAGTGCATTTCCTTGTATTTAGAAATTAATATCTTTCTGTCATTTCGGTTTGAAATCTGCAGCTGAGTAACTAACTTATAACTAGCCACAGGGATTCTGAGACAGGGACCATGGGTGTAGTCAGAGTAGGGTGGGGGCCTCTGGATAAAGACCCCTACCAAAACTCCGTATTAAACAATTCAGCAGAGCCAGAGCAGAGTCACATTAATTCTCTAAAGTAAAATATCAAACTGGTTGTATAAGCATTCTTCCGTGAAGATTAGTTAAAACTAAAAAGCCAGGAGTAATCTGGCCTGGAATGTTTGAACATCCCCCAGATAGGAAAATACCTCAGCATAGCCCATGTCTTCATTGTGTCAATTAAATGAGGCTATTGTAAAATTTATTTTAGCCTGCTAAAAGGCCCAGTTTATCTTTAACTTTGCCTAGATGCTGCTTTTCCTCCTCCAGCCCCTAATCAAGTAATATATAACCTGGGCAATTAATATAGCAAGTAAGCCCAGCCACAAGCAATATATAGTAAAAGGCAGAAAGGACCCCATCTTAAAGATAAGATTGCATTTTAACACCCAGGAAGTTAAGAAGTAAGATTCTTAACTTACTGTTTAGCAAACAGACGTCTAAGACCTCAGCCCACCTTGGGAGAACCGTCTGGAGAGGTGGAGGTGGAGGGGAGAGGTGGCAGTGGGGTGGGGGCTGAGCAGCGTTCAGAGGGGTCGCACGATCAGGGTTTGGAAGGCCGGGTGCTGTGTTTACAGGTGCCTCCTGCTAGGGCAGGCCGCGTGTGTGCCGTCAGTCCCCCAGTACCAGGACTGAGTCGCCTCCTGTGTGCAAAACCAGTTTTCATACTAGAGTCTTCATTTTGTAAAAGAATCCCCTACAGGATCCCTGAGAATGGTGAGCTCCTCCCACCCCATTCCCCTCAGGAAGGGTAAAATAAGGTTGACAGGTTACACTCCCAAACACCCCGACTTAGGAAGCCCATGAGAAGCCCCAGGAGGCCGAAGTTTGCAGCTATGTAAGGCATTGGGAGAATGGGGGCAGTGTACGTGTGCATGTCTACCTTCAGGTGTCTGAGCCCTGCTGGGTTCCTGACAGGCTGTGTGGCCTTAGCTCAGTTCCTTTTCTTCTTTGGGCTAGTGACTAAGTTGGACTAGACGGTCTCTGCAGCCCCTTCCTGCCCCGACTCTTTCAGAAATGTGTTTGATAGAAGTTTCACAGAAGTGGTGAGGGCTTGCAGAAATTGGAATTGACATGAGGAAAGAGTTCATTCTTCCTCGGGGACCGTGGTCTAGACAAGACCTAGGGCATGTGTCTGTAAAGAAATGGGAGGCAGAATCTAAGGCTGGGGATCAGCGCCCACCTCTGAGAGCCAGACACATAGCAGGTGTGAATGTACTTGTGAGTCGTTCAGTGCTGTGCCAACATACTGAAGGATTGTTACTGTTGTGAAAGTCCCTCCCCCTCCTACATTGATTTTACACCTTTCTTCCATCTGCCTCTCTGCTGTGCTGAGGCCCCCAGGAAGGAAACACGCACTGACCGGGGATGTGGAAACTACAGGAGGGCTGGTGACAGGGATGAGCACATGAGCAGAATTTGGCATAAGCTTCCCTGCACTCCTAGTACAGGCAAAGCCAGGTGGCAGGAGTTCTGTAGGGAACCCCTGGCTTCCAGTCCAATATGTTAGCGACAACGTCCCCCCTCACCCCCCACCCCAATCCCAACAAAATACTGCAGACACCTCCTCCTTTCAGGGCCTGAAAGGGCAGTCAGGAAATGGATGGGGCTTCTTCTGTTTGGCTGTTCAGGTACTAAGACTGTGATCTGTAAAGCAGTTCTCACGTGTTACATGACTCCTGGACAAGTTTGCAAAGTGCATACACGCTCACTAGGGAAGAAAAACAGGAAGAGAAAGGAGGCACCTCTAATGTCCCTCAAGCCTACTTTCCCACCTCCAACATCATACCGTACATCTAAGGTAAAGAGCACTGCCCCCAAGTCCATCACCTCCCTGAAAGTTGTCAAATATCACCCTGTCTGGTCCCCAGTATAAAAATTCATACCTAGCCTTCCCAGACTTGTGGAAACAATATCCTCCTTAGACAAACCAAGGGTGACAATAACAGAGCTTTAAAAGCGTAATAATTGACACCTCACTTCAGGAGGCTGCCTCCAGAGCATTCTCCTTAGGAATCTGGACTTCCCAGGAATCTGTTCATACTCAGAATGTTCTAGGGCTCTTATCATCTCCCTTGCTGCTGCAGGCTTTCCTAGCATTCTTCCTTCACAGCTTTTGTCATGATGTGCCATAACTCTTAACAGTTAGTTATTGGATTGTGTGTTTGGTGTCCACCTGCCTGCCTGACTGTAAGCTTCTGGAAGGCTGGGAATGGATCTATGTGGTTGCTCTCCTGGCAAATAGTAGAAGCTCACTAACATGGTTGGTTCAGTTAGTTAATTAGTAATATGAAACACACCTTGTATTTCCCCCCAAATTAATAATTGCAATGTTGATTTTTAAAAATAACTAAATCCTCACATCAGGACAGTTCTTTGTGACTTGCAAAGGCCTTCTTAAAATTTGAATGAAGTGGTCATGTGGCTGAGGCGCACAAGACCAAATTATCTGTCTAGATCATAAGTTGTCTACCTGATAAATAATTGCAAACATCTTAAGAATTAAAGCAAACATGACTATATATGAATTAGAGTGCAAGATGCATATGTGTTTTTAAGATAAAACATGAGACCAAAAATCATTCCAGTAGACCTTTCTTGTCATGCCCCTGTCCCCAGGTGGGTGTGTGCACTGTCTCCTGTTGGACTGTTGTCAGGGAAGGAAGACTTAAGAAACACATCTCATTGCATCCCCATAACTACTGTGTGGGAAGTAGGACTGTCATGTCCAGGATACTAGGGAAGAAACTATATTTCAGTATTAATAACATAACTGAAAATCATCAAGCTCTTACTGTGCACAAGGCACTACCCTCAGCTTTTTACATGGCCTTTCTTAGAACACACAGACAGGGGCTATGAGTATGTATTATTAATCCCCACCTCATAGGAAAGCAGGCTTGGCAGGTTTGTTAATCATCTAGAGCTGCCATAACAAAATACCAGAGACGGGATAGTTCAAACAACAGATTTATCTTCTCACTTCAGGAGGCTAGAAGGCCAAGATAAAGATGCCGTTCAAGTTGGTTATCAGTGAGGCCTGCCTCTCTTCTGGGCTTGTAAGTGGCTGCCTTCTCACTATATCTTCACATGGCCTCTTCTCTGTCCATGTATGGAGAGAGAGATCTCTATCTTCCTCTTAGAAAGACATCAGTTATATTGGATGAGGCTCCATGCTTATGACCTCATTTAACCTTAAGGACCTCCCTGTAGGCCCAAACTCCAATTATAGTCACACTGGGGGTTAAGGCTTCAACATATGAATTAGGGGGATACAGTCCAGCCCATAGCAGTGGGGTTGGGTTGCTGACATTAACTTGCACAGTCATTCACCATCTGTGAGACAGAACTGACCATGAACCAAAGTCCTGATCTAAGCTTGCTGCTGACTGTCTCCATGGTGGCAGGTGACCTGTCCAAGCTCTAGGGCAGGCCCTGTATGCCAAGTCTTCCTGCTCCAGGTCCACTGTCCCTCAGCTGCACTGTTCAGATCCCTAGGAACAATTACAGCATAGAAGCTCAGCATCAAAGTCAACTGACTCAAGAATGAGAACAAATCTGGGAAGCAGAATTTCTCTTCTAACAGGATATGTGTCTCACCATGAGTAAAGCAGGATCCATATGATGCAGTAACAGACACAGAAACCACTATAATGAAATCCCTTCCAGTAGGATTCCTGAATGTCATACAAAGAGAATCAGCCTTTGGTGAAGGTAACACTTTCACTTACAGTAATGACTATAGACCACCTTCTACAGGACAAGTTAATCAACTCTCTATCCTCATATGAGGATAAAATATGGATATTAATAATACCTAGTTCTTGGGGTTATTGTAAATATTAAATGCATGGAAAATAATCAAACGATGCCTAGCATGTGGGATACATTTAATAAATGATGGCTATTGTAATACTGACAATATCTTTTTATCAGACTCAACACAATAAAATCGATTTGTAGAATTTCACTTGGTTCTTCCCCAAGCTGATCTGAACACTTTTTGAGTCCTTACTCTGTTTTAAGTACTGAGAGAGACACTTTTGTATACAACTCAGAGCTAGGAATCATGTCATAATCTTGCCTGTGTTCCAGAGCTCCCTCATGGTGCCTGTCCCTTGGAAATCCATCTCTGATCTTCAATAACTGGACCACTATACAACTGCCATTTCCGAGTGACTGAAAAACTACTAATACATATGCCAGCATGTCCATTTTCTCCTTATTCTACTTATTTCTGCCTATTGATTGTGGTTGTGTCTTCACAACTTTGCTTTTGTGAACTTTTTGGTCTCAAGCTATCCTCTCTTTACAGTCTCTGATCTAAATCTTCTCTGCTTTTTTTTTTTTTTTACTGTTTGAGGTCTTTCCTCATTCTTTTTTTTTTTTTTTTTTTTTTTTATTGAAGGGTAGTTGACAACAGCATTGCATTACATTAGTTTCAGGTGTACAACACAGCGACTCAACATTTATATACATGATATTTCTAGGTACCAGGTATCACCATACCAAGTTGTTACAATATTTTGACTATATTCCTTATGCTATACATTACATCCCGGTTACTTATTTATTTTACAATTGGAAGTGTGTTTATATATATATATATATATATATATACATATATATATATATATATATAGTGAGGGCATCTCTCATATTTATTGATCAAATAGTTGTTAACCACAACAAATCTCTGTATAGGGGGGTCAATACTCAATGCACAATCATTAATCCACCCCAAGCCCAATTTTCGTCAGTCTCCAATCTTCTGATGCATAACGAACAAATTCTTACATGGAGAACAAATTCTTACATAGTGAATAAGTTACATGGTGAACAGTGCAAGGGCAGTCATCACAGATGCTTTCGGTTTTGTTAATGCATTATGAACTATACACAGTCAGTTCAAATATGAATATTCATTTGATTTTTAAACCTGATTTATATGTGGATACCACATTTCTCTATTATTATTATTTTTAATAAAATGCTGAAGTGGTAGGTAGATACGAGATAAAGGTAGAAAACAGAGTTTAGTGTTGTAAGAGAGCAAATGTAGATGATCAGGTGTGTGCCTGTAGACTATGTGTTAATCTGCGCTAGACGAGGGCAATAAACATTCATGTATGCAGAAGATTTCTCTCAGAACATGAGGGGGGAGGTTCTAAGCCTCACCTCTGCTGCTCCCCATTTTCTCACCAGATGGCCCCCTGCGACTGTGCCTGTCTTAGGTTGTTCCTCCCTTGAGGAATCTTACCCGTCTCTGGCTAACCAGTCATCTTCCGGGGCCATACAGGGAAATGTTAAGTTGGTAAGTGAGAGAGAAGCCTTATTGTTTGAAAAGGTTAGCTTTTTACTTCTTTGCATATTTATGCCCTGTGGCTTCTATGCCCAGCATTTGTCTTGAGGTGTCTTTACCACTTGGAAGAATTATGATACTCGGTAAATTCGACATGTGGCACGAGTTCTATTTAAAGGTTGTGATTAGGTAGGAAGAAGAAAAGCTACAGAAGTAGCAGGCAGAAGAAAACCTGGGAAGATTGATTATTTCTTTGACATATCTTCTTGTAGAGTAACTTCAGCATGGATAGGTTTTAAACGACTAATTAAATTGTGCACACACATTAACATAATAGGAATATAGTTACCTAACCAAAGCATACCTGTAATTACCAGCCATCTCCAGTGAAACCAAGAAAACCAGTTAGGCACCTTAGGCATTTGTGAAAACTTATCTATGATATGGTGGATATTGTCCGACTGAACTTAAACAGTCTGAGAGAATTCAGATAAACTAGAACACCCCATTCCTGGGGACTGTTCATATCCCATATGTTCTTTTAACGATAAATAGTCTGTGGTTGTAAGATTTTGGAGTGCTACAATTTGCACTTCTCCTAATTCTTGGTTGAGTTCCAACAGTATAGATCCAGTCCAATTTTTGTTTTACTGCATGCACAGGCCAGCTTAGATATCTCCTTCATCTTTCCCATGGCAAGTCCAGGAACTGGTGGGATGAGTGCATCTACACCTGTGACAGTGCATGGATCTTTGTTGAAGTTTTTTTTTTTTTTTTTTTTTTCTGATCATCTTCTGTCATGAGTCTTCCCGAGAGTGCTGATGTTGGAAGTTCTTTTTCATATCGTATCTTAGTTCATTTTCGGGGTAGCCAAATTAGGCTTTGATCCTCTGTATAAACACAAACAGACCCTTTGCCTACACTTTTATATGTCCTTTATATCATTGTGTAGAACTCATTAGAGGTCACCATATAGGAACTGCATTTTTTTTTTTTAATCATTAATCTACACTTACATGACGAATACTTTGTTTACTAGGCTCTCCCCTATACCAGGTACCCCCTATATACTCCTTTACAGTCACTGTCCATCAGCGTAGCAACCTGTTGTAGAATCACTACTTGTCTTCTCTGTGTTGTACAGCCCTCCCCTTTCTCCCACCCCGCTATGGATGCTAATCTTAATACCCCTCTTTTTCTGCCCCCCCTTATCCCTCCCTACCCACCCATCCTCCCCAGTCCCTTTCCCTTTGGTACCTGTTAGTCCATTCTTGAGTTCTGTGATTCTGCTGCTGTTTTGTTCCTTCAGTTTTTCCTTTGTTCTTACATTCCACAGATGAGTGAAATCATTTGGTATTTCTCTTTCTCTGCTTGGCTTGTTTCACTGAGCAAAATACCCTCCAGCTCCATCCATGTTGCTGCAAATGGTTGGATTTGCCCTTTTCTTATGGCTGAGTAGTATTCCATTGTGTATATGTACCACATCTTCTTTATCCATTCATCTATCGATGGACATTTAGGTTGCTTCCAATTCTTGGCTATTGTAAATAGTGCTGCGATAAACATAGGGGTACATTGGTCTTTCTCATACTTGATTGCTGCATTCTTAGGGTAAATTCCTAGGAGTGCAATTCCTGGGTCAAATGGTATGTCTGTTTTGAGCATTTTGATGTACCTCCATACTGCTTTCCACAATGGTTGAACAAGTTTACATTCCCACCAGCAGTGTAGGAGGGTTCCCCTTTCTCCACAGCCTCGCCAACATTTGTTGTTGTTTGTGTTTTGGATGGCAGCCATCCTTACTGGTGTGAGGTGATACCTCATTGTAGTTTTAATTTGCATTTCTCTGATAATTAGCGATGTGGAGCATCTTTTCATGTGTCTGTTGGCCATCTGTATTTCTTTTTTGGAGAACCGTCTGTTCAGTTCCTTTGCCCATTTTTTAATTGGGTTATTTGTTTTTTGTTTGTTGAGGCGTGTGAGCTCTTTATATATTCTGGACGTCAAGCCTTTATCGGATGTGTCATTTTCAAAGATATTCTCCCATACTGTAGGGTTCCTTTTTGTTCTATTGATGGTGTCTTTTGCTGTACAGAAGCTTTTCAGCTTAATATAGTCCCACTTGTTCATTTTTGCTGTTGTTTTCCTTGCCCGGAGAGATATGTTCAAGAAGAGGTCACTCATGTTTATGTCTAAGAGGTTTGTGCCTATGTTTTCTTCCAAGAGTTTAATGGTTTCATGACTTACATTCAGGTCTTTGATCCATTTTGAGTTTACTTTTGTATATGGGGTTAGACGATGGTCCAGTTTCATTCTCCTACATGTAGCTGTCCAGTTTTGCCAGCACCATCTGTTGAAGAGACTGTCATTTCGCCATTGTATGTCCATGGCTCCTTTATCAAATATTAATTGACCATATATGTCTGAGTTAATGTCTGGATTGTCTAGTCTGTTCCATTGGTCTGTGGCTCTGTTCTTGTGCCAGTACCAAATTGTCTTGATTACTATGGCTTTATAATAGAGCTTGAAGTTGGGGAGTGAGATTCCCCCCTACTTTATTCTTCTTTCTCAGGATTGCTTTGGCTATTCGGGGTCTTTGGTGGTTCCATATGAATTTTTGAATTATTTGTTCCAGTTCATTGAAGAATGTTGCTGTTAGTTTCATAGGGATTGCATCAAATCTGTATATTGCTTTGGGCAGGATGGCCATTTTGACGATATTAATTCTTCCTAGCCATGAGCATGGGATGCGTTTCCATCTGTTAGTGTCCCCTTTAATTTCTTTTAAGAGTGACTTGTAGTTTTCAGAATATAAGTCTTTCACTTCTTTGGTTAGGTTTATTCCTAGGTATTTTATTTTTTTTGATGCAATTGTGAATGGAGTTGTTTTCC
Organism: Manis pentadactyla; assembly: GCF_030020395.1. Lineage (NCBI taxonomy): Eukaryota > Metazoa > Chordata > Mammalia > Pholidota > Manidae > Manis > Manis pentadactyla. The sequence goes on from NC_080030.1 coordinate 84,391,641, forward strand.
TGATTTCTCTTTCTGTTGGTTCATTGTTGGTATATAGGAAAGCCACAGATTTCTGTGTGTTGATTTTGTATCCTGCAACTTTGCTGTATTCCGATATCAGTTCTAGTAGTTCTGGGGTGGAGTCTTTAGGGTTTTTTATGTACAGTATCATGTCATCTGCAAATAGTGACAGTTTAACTTCTTCTTTGCCAATCTGGATTCCTTGTATTTTTTTGTTTTGTCTGATTGCCGTGGCTAGGACCTCTAGTACAATGTTAAATAACAGTGGGGAGAGTGGGCATCCCTGTCTAGTTCCCGATCTCAGCGGAAATGCTTTCAGCTTCTCGCTATTCAATATAATGTTGGCTGTGGGTTTTTCATAGATGGCCTTTATTATGTTGAGGTACTTGCCCTCTATTCCCATTTTGCTGAGAGTTTTTATCATGAATGGATGTTGAACTTTGTCAAATGCTTTTTCAGCATCTATGGAGATGATCATGTGGTTTTTGTCTTTCTTTTTGTTGATGTGGTGGATGATATTGATGGACTTTCAAATGTTGTGCCATCCTTGCATCCCTGGGATGAATCCCACTTGGTCATGGTGTACGATGGTTTTGATGTATTTTTGAATTCGGTTTGCTAAAATTTTGTTGAGTATTTTTGCGTCTACGTTCATCAGGGATATTGGTCTATAGTTTTCTTTTTTGGTGGTGTCTTTGCCTGGTTTTGGTATTAGGGTGATGTTAGCTTCATAGAATGAGTTTGGGAGTATCCCCTCCTCTTCTATTTCTTGGAAAACTTTAAGGAGAATGGGTATTATGTCTTCCCTGTATGTCTGATAAAATTCCAAGGTAAATCCATCTGGCCCGGGGGTTTTGTTCTTTGGTAGTTTTTTGATTACCGCTTCAATTTCGTTGCTGGTAATTGGTCTGTTTAGATTTTCTGTTTCTTTCTGGGTCAGTCTTGGAAGGTTGTATTTTTCTAGGAAGTTGTCCATTTCTCCTAGGTTTCCCAGCTTGTTAGCATATAGGTTTTCATAGTAGTCTCTAATAATTCTTTGTATTTCTGCGGGATCTGTTGTGATTTTTCCTTTCTCATTTCTGATACTGTTGATTTGTGTTGACTCTCTTTTCCTCTTAATAAGTCTGGCTAGAGGCTTATCTATTTTGTTTATTTTCTCGAAGAACCAGCTCTTGGTTTCATTGATTTTTGCTATTGTTTTATTCTTCTCAATTTTATTTATTTCTTCTCTGATCTTTATTATGTTCCTCCTTCTGCTGACCTTAGGCCTCATTTGTTCTTCTTTTTCCAATTTTGATAGTTGTGACATTAGACCGTTCATTTGGGATTGCTCTTCCTTTTTTAAATATGCTTGGAGTGCTATATACTTTCCTCTTAAGACTGCTTTTGCTGCGTCCCACAGAAGTTGGGGCTTAGTGTTGTTGTTGTCATTTGTTTCCATATATTGCTGGATCTCCATTTTGATTTGGTCATTGATCCATTGATTATTTAGGAGCGTGTTGTTTAGCCTCCATGTGTTTGTGAGCCTTTTTGCTTTCTTTGAACAGTTTATTTCTAGTTTAATGCCTTTGTGGTCTGAAAAGTTGGTTGGTAGGATTTCAATCTTTTGGAATTTACTGAGGCTCTTTTTGTGTCCTAGTATGTGGTCTATTCTGGAGAATGTTCCATGTGCGCTTGAGAAGAACGTGTATCCTGTTGCTTTTGGATGTAGAGTTCTGTAGATGTCTATTAGGTCCATCTGTTCTAGTGTGTTGTTCAGTGCCTCTGTGTCCTTACTTATTTTCTGTCTGGTGGATCTGTCCTTTGGAGTGAGTGGTGTGTTGAAGTCTCCTAGAATGAATGCATTGCATTCTATTTCCTCCTTTAGTTCTGTTAATATTTGTTTCAGGTATGTTGGTGCTCCTGTGTTGGGTGCATATATATTTATAATGGTTATATCCTCTTGATGGACTGAGCCCTTTATCATTATGTAATGTCCTTCTTTGTCTTTTGTTACTTTCTTTATTTTGAAGTCTGTTTTGTCTGATACCAGAATTGCAACACCTGCTTTCTTCTCTCTGTTGTTTGCTTGAAATATCTTTTTCCATCCCTTGACTTTAAGTCTGTGCACGTCTTTGGGTTTGAGGTGAGTCTCTTGTAAGCAGCATATGGATGGATCTTGCTTTTTTATCCATTCTATTACTCTGTGTCTTTTGATTGGTGCATTCAGTCCATTTACATTTAGGGTGATTATTGAAAGGTATGAATTTATTGCCATTGCAGGCTTTAAGTTTGTGGTTACCAAAGGTTTAGGGTTAGCTTCTTTACTGTCTTACTGTCTAACTTAACTCGCTTGTTGAGCTATTATAAACACAATCTGATGATTCTTTATTTCTCTCCCTTCTTATTCCTCCTCCTCCCTTCTTCATATGTTGGGTGTTTTGTTGTGTGCTCTTTTTAGGAGTGCTCCCATCTAGAGCAGTCCCTGTAGGATGCCCTGTAGATGTGGTTTGTGGGAGGCAAATTCCCTCAACTTTTGCTTGTCTGGGAATTGTTTAATCCCTCCTTCATATTTAAATGATATTCGTGCCGGATACAGTAGTCTTGGTTCGAGGCCCTTCTGTTTCATTGCATTAAGTATATCATGCCATTCTCTTCTGGCCTGTAGGGTTTCTGTTGAGAAGTCTGATGATAGCCTGATGGGTTTTCCTTTGTAGGTAACCTTTTTTTTCTCTCTGGCTGCCTGTAATACTTTGTCCTTGTCTTTGATCTTTGCCATTTTAATTATTATGTGTCTTGGTGTTGCCCTCCTTGGATCCCTTGTCATGGGAGTTCTGTGTACCTCTGTGGTCTGAGAGGCCATTTCTTCCCCTAGTTTGGGGAAATTTTCAGCAATTATTTCTTCAAAGACATTTTCTATCCCCTTTTCTCTCTCTACTTCTTCTGGAATACCTATGATTCTTATATTATTCCTTTTAGATTGATCACTCAGCTCTCTTAAAATTCTTTCATTCCTGGAGATCCCTTTATCTCTCTCTGCATCAGCTTCTCTGCGTTCCTGTTCTCTGTTTTCTAGTCCATTAATGGTCTCTTGCATCTCGTCCATTCTGTTTTGAAGTCCTTCCAGAGCTTGTTTTATTTCTGAATTCTCCTTCCTTAGTTCTTGCATATTTCTCTGCAAGTCCATCAGCATGGTTATGACTTTTGTTTTGAATTCTTTTTCAGGTAGACTGGCTAAATCTATCTCCCCAGATTCCTTCTCAGGGGAAGATGTAGCAGATGCCGAAGCTGTCTGGGTTAGTCTTGTCTGGATCATATTTTTTTGCCTTTTCATGTTGACAGGTGCTATTGACTGTCAGCTGGGAGGGCCAAAATTTTCACTTGCTACTGGCCTTTCTTTACTGGGACAACTGCGACCTCTAGTGGCTTCTGTTGGGTAATTGCGTGTAGAGTGGGTCTTTGTGTCTTGCCTGGCCGGAAGGGAGAAATTTCCCTTTCTGTGGGCGGAATTTGTCTCAGGCTGCTTCTCTGCTTTCGCAGCGCCCGGTGGGGTAATGGATGGGGGGGCTGCTTGACTGTTTGCCTCCGTGGGGTCTCAGAGCTGTTGCCCAGGGGGTTAGTGCACCCGGTTTTCCCTGTAATTTCCAGCTGCTGTACTGTGACCTGGGTTGTTTCCGTCAAGCTGTTAAGTCCCTATCCCTTTAAGACTTTCAAAAAGCCCCTGCTTTTCTTTGTCACAGGGGCATCAGCTTCAGCACCCGCTCTGAGGTCTTACTCCCTGTTCCCCCAGTATCCAGGGCCCCCTGGGCATGTACTGTGTCTGCGCTCTGGCCCGGATGGCTGGGGCTGGGTGTTCGGCAGTCCTGGGCTCCGTCTCCCTCCCGCTCTGCCTATTGTTCTCCCGCCGGGAGCTGGGGGGAGGGGCGCTCGGGTCCCGCCGGGCCGGGGCTTGTATCTTACCCCTTTCACCAGTCGCTGGGTTCTCGCTGGTGTAGCTGCAGTCTGGCCACTGTCCTGCGTCTTCTGGTCTCTCTTTTAGGGCTAGTTGTGTTTGTTGTATTTTCAAAAGTATATATGTTTTTGGGAGGAGATTCCCACTGTCCTACTCACGCCGCCATGTTGGCTCCGCCTCTTCTCTGCTTTTTAATATGCCTTCTTAATGTCCAGGTTTATGTATGATCTGCCTGGCTCTTATGAAGTAACTCATTTCCCCAAAGTTCCTTTCCTTCCACTTCACAACTAGTTCTTTTTTAAGTAGCTGAATTCAGCGCAAGATGGCATTTTCTTTTGCTGCCATCTGTATTCTTCGGGAGATCGTATTGTCTACTGAAAAACTCAAGAAATAATCTGAAGCTCTGCTTTTTAGTACATGAGATTTTTACTGCTTAGGAGATGGTAGAAAAAACTATTCTGCCTCTATTAGACCAGCTTTGAGATCCATGTTAGGAAAGCCACATCTTCCCTATCCGTAGTGTTCAAGGGCCAAAAACATGTAACCTGTAGCTTCTCCTATGATGAGTTCCTGTCCAGTGACTCACCACCCGACCTCTGTCCCCAAGGGTATGAATCCCCACTCCGATATACCTCTTCCCAGACATCCCAAGTTCATTCTCTACTGCTTCTGTTGGTTACTGTCTTTCAGAAAGGAATTCTTATTGATATTCATCTTTTCCATCCAGATATGTTCCCTGAGGTCATCTCTGCCAGCCTGAAGGCTCAGTAGGGCTGATGGTTCAGGAAATGGACAAACTTGGGTTTGAGTTTCGACTGCAACTTTCTTTTTATGCAAACTTGTATGAATTGAGTAAATTAACTTAATTTCCCTGAAACTTCAGTTTCATTTCATTTGAATGCCATGCAGAAAGGTAATACATGTAGGCTTGCACTTAGGAAACACTCAGTAGTAATAGATGTTGTATTTATCAAATACAATTATTTGAATTTTGGCCATTCTCTGTGATAGCCATATTACAGAGTAATACGGAGCCATGAGATTTAATCCTACTCTTTCCTGTAGAGGCTTCCAGGCTGCTACCCTGGCGGAGCTTCCATTTCCTTATCTACTCAGTCTCCACAGCATTTGGCTCCTCTTTTTCAGTCAAGGTTTTTCCTGCCTCTCCCTCAAATATCAGTTTCAAACCCGCCTTTCTCACTTGGGTGAGCACCCTGCCAAATAAGTTCCTCCCTCCTCACCCTCTGCCAGGAGCCTGTGATTATTCCATTCTGATCTTTGGTCAGGAAAACAATCCTGTTTTTGGATATTATCAATTTCTCATACCCTTTTTACTCTTCCAAAAAAACTTATAACTGAACAAAAAAGCAAAGCCCCCCACACAAACCCACTACCCCTAAGCATTTTCCTCCTTCCTTTCCTGGCCACTCTTCTCAAAAACATGATCGGTGCTTACAGCCTCTTGTTCCTTCCCACATATCCCCCACTCGGTCTCATTCCCATTCACATGGTCTGCAGAGAGCCCACCTTCAAGGTCACAGTGGCTCCATTCTGTCTGACTTTTTGCCTCTTCCAGGCCCCCATCTTTTGGACTTCTTGTAGGTCTGCAGTTCTGCTGACCTCCTACTCCTTTCTAGATGTATTCTAATTTGCGGGGCTAGAGAAAGCATGGATTTGGGAATCAAGTAAGTCTAGGGTAGATAACCTCTGCTCCATCCCTCCAGGAAGCCTTTCTGCCTCTCCTTGGGCCACACAGCCCCACTGTTACAGATATAGCCTCTGGGCTTCTCTTGCCCTAAGACAAGTTACCGAGCCCAGTCTTGTTCCCTCTGTCTGTAAAGCAGGAAGAATGGCACCCAGAAATGGGAGACGGGAATGTGGTAGTGTTTGCCTAGCCCCCAGTGCCTGGCCTCTGGTAGATATTTACTAAACGTTATTTCCCATCTTCCCCCTGGCTTACTTGCTTTTGTTCTTTGATGGTTCTTGCCCCTGTCCTCACCACTACAGCCCTCTCTCCCCTCACTCCTATAGGAAATCAAGCCCCTCTATAAGGGTAATTGTCAATGTCCATCTTCAGAATGAGTTGGGCTCCACTCCTGCTGTGGTACATTTCCATTCGGAGGGCAACTCAAACTCTGAGTGACCCAATTTTGAACTCATCTTATTCACCACCAATCAGATCACCCTTCCTGTTTCCCTTTTTCTGCTAACAACAGAACCACGTGAGGAGCTATTGTAGGAAATGGGGCTGTTTGTGAACAAGACTAAATTTGAAGGGGGGACATGGGATCAGTCAGTCCTGTAGAAGATGTAATAGAAAAACTCCCTAGAAGGCTGCACAAGAGGTTAAACAGAGGCCAGTTTGGGCTTGATCTAGGCAAAGCATACAAATGAAAAGAGCTATTCAATTGTAGAATTATAGTTCCCAAGGATATAATGAAGCAGAAGTTGAATGGCCACAGATAAGGAAGCCACAGAATTGCTCCTTTGGGGACCACAATAATATAAACATGAAGAACAACTGTCACTTAATAGTCAAGAGGTTTCCATAGAAACCAGGACTTCTAGGAGTGCATATTTCAACCAAAGCATTCATCTTTTATTTAAATGTATACTCTATCATAACTTTTAATGGGCCTTAGGAATTGTCTGTGCTTAAGGATAGAATTGGGAAAGAAGAGGTCCTGATGCAGTTAAAGTCAGTGGTTTAAAAGTATAGATCTGGTCGTACCACCTCCCCCTTAAATCCTTTTGGTTACACTAGACATCAGATTCTGGGCATGTTTGGCAAAATCCTTAAGCTACAGCACTTGTTGCTGAGAATAAGGAAAGCAAGTTAATGTCGTGTGTTGTACTAAGACAGTTTGAAAGCAGCCCCAGGCAGAAAAGACCATCATGTTTGGAACCACCCAGACCAATGCCTGAGTCCCTGCCACTTCCTAATTGTGTCCTTATTCAGATCCTTCACTACTTTGAACGTGTTTCCTCATCTTAGAATGGAGAGTTAAAGACTTAGTTGGTCTGGGTTGTGAGGAGGATTGAAGGAGCTAATGAATCCCAGGACTGGGCACAGAGCCTGATGCCTTAGTAGGCAAGCCATTCATTCATTCATTCATTCATTCCACAAATAGTACTTGCTATGTGCTAGTTTCCATTTGGGGCACTGGGGGTATACCAGTGAACAAAACAGAATGGATAAACATCCTCTCCTTATGTAGCACATGTGCCAGTGGGGAAGGGGCAGGGAGACAGATAAATCATTAAGTCAGATTTATAGGATGTGAGAGAGTGGTTGGTGGTAGCAAAGGAATAAAGAGGGGAGGAGAGACAGTGCTTTGGGAGTGAGGTGCTGTGGGGGTACAGGACTCCTGGTTTAAATAGGGTGACCAGGTAGGGCCTCACTAGGAGGGCAGCATCTGAGATAAGGCCTGAGGTGATGGAGAAGTGTGTTCCAGGGCGGGGGGGGGTCTCAAGGGCAGAGGCCTAATGAGGGCAGAGGGGTGGCAGGGCCAGATCACGTGGGGCCTCAGAGGTCATGGTCAAGTCTTTGGCTTTTTTTGTGAGTGAGGTGGGAGCCATGGGAGGGTTCTGAGCAGAGGAAGCACTCAATCCCCATGCTGCTGCCTGCAGTGGGCCTCCCCCTCAGCAGCCTTTGGTAACTATGGGAAGGGAGCCTGGTGGCCCCTCCCCACGAGGGCTCTAAATAGTGGACACTCTCAGAGCATGCTGCTCCAGCCTGATTCCTTGGAGATAAACAGGGTTTAGACAGTTCTGCCAAGAGGTGGATAAGGAAGAAAAGGGCAAATGCCAAGCTGAAAACAGAACCCAGAAATCCCTTCTCTGCCTCATACTCCCCCATGAAGGTTAGTGAGCTCACTTAGAGCAACTAGGCCCCAAATGATAATCACTCCATCTCAAAATCACTCCATCTCAAGAAAGCAAAATGTGCAGCAGCTTTATGCCAGGCCCCGTTGAGTTCCAGCAAGAGTGTCATCACACAAGTTAAGGGGGTGGTGGGAGAAAATTCCACTCAAGACTAGGTCCCAGCTGCCCTCTTTCCCTAGAATGTCACCCTTCAGCCTCCCGATGGCAAGGTTCATTGCCCTATGAGAAACTGTATTACTCTATTCGGACTCTGCCTATAGCTGGCTGGGTGACCTTGAGCCGGTCACTTGACCCGTCAGAGCCTGTGTTTCCACATGGGTACCATAGGGTTAGTAGTCCTGTTCCTCTATGGTGGCTGTGAGTATGTAATGGTTTGATGATACGTAAACCTTGGTATATGCAAAATTCTGGTGTTCACTTCCTTCTACTGACTCGCAGTAACCCCAGGCAAGGCAGGCCAAGTCCTTGATGTCAGCTGGCTGGGAGGAAGACCTGGCTAGAAGTAACACACCTGAACTCATGCCTCCCACATATTTCAATAACAGAAGCAGGCATCTTGGAGGCCTGAGCCAGCCCTGACAGCTAGCCACTCCCTTCTGAGGCAGTGTCCGCTTCTTTCTCCCTTTGCCCATCTGTTAATCTTTTTACAGGAACTCAGTTAGTGAGCTCCCTGAGAGAGAGCAAGTGGGCCCCAAATGGTAGTTTGTCCTTTAAGGGATCATTGCCCTTCTGATTAGGTGTGATTATGAGACACTCATTACCTCTTGGTGATGGGTAGGTAGGGAAATGGTGCCTGAAACAAAAACTATTTCTAGGGCAAAGTTTGGTTACAAAATGTATTTACACCATTGAGTGGGAGTGAAGTTCTTGCATTTGCCAATAGCTGATATTTCTTATGGCACTGTTACCAGCCCTGGGGCTTCCCCTCCTGGAGGCAGGCTGGGCTCCTGGACCACTCTCTGGTCTCAGTAAGGCCTCTGGAGCCTTCCCAAAGAGGGAAGAGTTAATGGTGGACTGGGGGGCTGTCCACTGGCCTGAAGGGCTTCTTTGGAAACAGCCTGAGAGTCTGCAGGGCTGAGGCGAGAAGGTGGCCCTGTTGTTTAGAATGGCTTCTGGACATTCCTGGGCTGCTACAGACTCCTGGGAGTCATACTGCCCCTAGACAGTGGGAAGGACACCAGTGAGACCTTGGTGACCCTCCATTCTGGCCTGCCCAGGGCTGCTGTCCTGCTCTTACTCTGTCCTGTTGTCCTCTGAAGGATGTGTCTTTGTGGCAGATCATATGCTCTGATTTTTGGAATCACAAGAGTCACTTATTTGACAACATATTGATGGCTGTGAGCTAAGCTTTGAGGCTCTTGGTTGCTATAGTGAGGACAGGACTGTGAATTTGTGGTTGCACACAGTGGGGCCGGGACTGCCCAACTTGTCCCCTGGCCTCCTGTTTGGAGGAATTTCAGGCTCCGAGGGGGTAGGGAAGAGGATTCCTGACACTCATCTGCCTGATCAGCCAACCTTTCCAGCATGTACGTCCTCCTGTCACCTTGGCCCAGGAACCCGTTTGGCTGGCCTGGCCTCCTGGAACCTCTCACACACCTTACTTACGGTCTTCCCACCTGCATGCATGCTGCTTGGCTCTGGAGTCCTCTCTGCAGGTCAGAAGCCTATCTGTCTGTCAGGGTCTGGTTCACGTTCTTTCCAGGTGTCCTTCTTTCACAGGAAAGGCTGTTTGCCTCGAGAAGACAACCATATAATGTTAGAACCAGATGGCCCCAAAAGATCACTGCATAGCAGTTTTCAAACTGTGCTGTTGAGGAACCCTGCTGCGAACGTGCTCACTGGAGCAGTGACACTTTTCCTTAAGGTGTCCTTGAAGGAAGGGCCAATCGGCTTTAAACCACATTTGAAACCCGCTGATCTTGTCGAAGCTCCCCATTTTATGGATGAGAAGACAGATGAGGTCTACGGGGTGGGGTGAGGTGGGGGGTGTCTTCCTTAAAATCACCAGTGGGTGAGTGATGGAAGCACAGTGGGTCATAGCTCTGGCCTGTGAGTTCAGTTGCTTAGTTCCAGGTGCGGTTCTGCTTTTTCCTAAGAGAGTTACTTTATCTTGTGTAGAGTAGTAATACACACCCCCAGTCCCTGTTCTGAAACCCTTGGGGCCGGATGTGTTTCTGAATGCAGAACTTTTCAGAATGTGGAACATATACTGGATTATATGGCGCTGCTGGTGGGGTTTAAGGGCAGCACTGTGTAAAACGTCACTATTTCTGATTCAAAACGTATGAGCAGTCATTGCAGAAGGGGTAGATAGGTCACAGTCTTGTGTTGGTTCAGTTGAAGCTCTGCTGCCCAATCAATTAACAATAAAATCAGCTTTTGGATTTTAGAGAGTTCTGGATTTTAAAAATTATGGATAAGGGATTATGAACCTGTAATAATAGTGCCAAACTTCTAGGGTGGTTGTCAAGACCAGATGAGAGGGAAGGAAAAACCCCAACCAGCACCCCTGCCTGTAACTGCTGGTCAGGTGCCCATGCTGGGTGAGCCTTCAGCCACCGTCTCTGGCGGGTGTTGTCGTCCCCTCCCCCATCTCCCAGTTCAGGGCTGTTTCTCCCCTACACTGCCCATCTCAGTGCAGGCCTTGTCTCCTCACCCAGGTGGTCGGTGTCAAGAGGACAGAAGGCTGTGTTTGTGTGGTCATGAGCTGTCAGGCTCACACTTGGTGAGCTGTGCTGAACTGGCCCACAGGACTTTCTCTAGAGGCCTCAGCAGTCGGAACAGGCTTAGAGAAGTGAGGCCAAGGGCCTTCTGGAATGGAAGTGAGGGCCAAAGTACAGGTGGTGGCTATCCCTGAGAGGTGGTGTCCTGAGAGGACTGGTGTTTACTTCTGGGGCTGCTGTTGTCAGGTGGCCTGGGGACATCCAGAGGCCCCCTGGTTTTCAGTCCAGCATTTTCCACTGCACTCACTGTTTTCCAGACTGAGCCCAGGTTTGCTCAGTTCTCAGCCTCTCCAGTTGCCTGCCTTCTGCTTCACTGTTGGTGTCTGTGGATAAAATGAGAGTTCCTGTGGCCAGGATTCTCACCTGGCCCTTGTTGACTAAGCTCACTGCACACCTGTGGGCAATACATGGCTGTTGACTCTATATGAAGAGCTCCGCCCAGTGCTCTGGGTGCGACACGGTGGCAGGGCTGCAAGGCTGCAGGAGAGCAGAGCAGAGGCTGGAGTGGTGGCAGTGCTGAGGACAGAGGCCCAGAGAACAGCTGTGGGGGACGACTGTGCAGAGAGGCCCGGAGGACGGCTGTGCAGGATGGCTGTGCGGAGAGAGGGGCCCTGAGGATGGCTGTGAGGACAGAGGGGCCCAGTGGACAGCTGTGTGGACAGAGGGGCCCAGAGGCAGAGACCAGCTTGCTGCATGCAGACTCGCTCTGAGTGAACGGGATTTTAGTGACTGACTTGCCACTTGGAAATAAAGTTGGGTATAACCTTTTCACCCCAAGAACGTTTTGCTGTCATTTACTTTGGTCACACGGAATCCATAGCGAACTTGCCCGGGGTTGAAACCCATTGTTGAGACAGTGGCCCTGGGCTCTGGCTTCGTGGGTCTGCTCCCTTGCCTGGGATTGGCTGAGGTATGAGGATGTTGAGTGACTTAGTTCCTGCCAATGAGGCATTAGAGGCATTGGTGGTAGGAGTGGGCACCATACATGCCTAAGAGGGAAGAAGGATGGTCTTTTTCCTCTGAGAATGTTGTTCACTTTTGAGGCCTGGAGCTGCAGCCATCTCGTGGCCATGAGGGCACCTGGCCTAGGAGTGAGGCTGGCCCATGGAGGGTGGTCTTCTGCTTTGGGAGGTCTTTGTGTGGCTGGAGTTCAGGAAGCAGGATTGTTAACTAGCTTCCAGGTGGTTGTGGCTCCGGGAGTCCCAGGACTAGACTGTGAACATGACTGTCCAAGTGGTGGGACAGAATGTCTCCTTGAGGAGAGCAATGACAGCATCGTTTCCAGGACTGCAGGGTGCAGCTGGGTTTCTGGAGGGGCTAAGGTTCTCTTGTTGAGACTTCTCTCCCTGTAGATCATACTTTCCAAGGGCAGGGACTGAACTGGGGCTTGAAGTCTCCAAGAGATGCTTGTTGATACGTGTGGGTGTCTGTGCCTTGTCTGAGTGGAGCTGGCTTCCTGAGAGAGCCATGTTTTGGGCATCAGTGTTGTCTGAAGCAGCCTGACTGATGGAAAGGTCCAGATACTCAGTCCTGTACAGGGGGAGGAAGCCGGTAGGGCAGCAGTGGCCGCAGGGGGGGTGGGGGTGGGGAGTGTGGATGCGGATGGGGCTTCTGGTGTACTGCATGGGGCTTACCGCCTGCGTCTGATGACAGTTGGTGTTAGCTGGGCTCAGAACTAGTCAGTGCAGAGCCAGGGCTTCAACCCAGTTCTGATACACCCCGTCTCCCACAGTCCATTCATTCTGCTTCAGTGAGCCTGGCATAGGGGGTGGGGATGCTCTGACATGTGATGTGATGGGGACACAAAGGTGAATGTGGCCACTGGGCTGTCAGCCCCAGGAGGGCAGGGCTCTTGTGCTCTTTTGCTCATGGTTATGTAGCAAGCACCAATAACATGCCGGCACACAGTAGGTTCTCAACTAATTGTTAAAGGAACAACTCGGCCTCAGCCTTTAAGGAGTTAACTTGGGTTCATTTACTCATCAGATACCTGCTGAGCCCCCACTGTGTGTCAGCCCCTGTCCTGAGGACCTGGAATGCAGTGATCACGAAGACCATCCTTATGCTCAAGTCTAGGACACCGAGGCTGGGCATACATGGATGTGGTCAGGGCTTGCAGTGGTAGAGGACAAGGGCTGTGGGGTCACCCGAGATGCTAGGACTCTTGGTGTCATACCTAGGGGGACTGTGCGGGGCCCTGCCCTCCTGGGGCTGAGTGTCTGATGGATTGCTATTTGGGCTGACTGAATGCCTGTGACCTTCTCTCCCCATGTCTTTTGTGCACTGTGGGGTGGACCCTTGCTGAGTGGCCTTTCTCAGGGGTGTTCTTGGACTCCTATGTTCTGCTGACCATTCCTGTCCTGCTCTCCTCACATATGGGTGGCTCAGCCGCTTTGCTGTGGGGCCTTCTCCCTGAGACCTGCCCTCTCTGACCCTCGTCGGATCCAGCCTAACAAGGAAGCAGTGTTTTCTGTCAAGGCAGCTGGGTGTAGGGGGGAGCGTCCAACTCGGTGAGGTGACAGTGCTGGTGGTGCCAAGCCAGGGGTGTGCAGTAAATACCACTCCCTTCCTGTTGTCCACTGGGCCAAGGGAGTCCGCTCTTGGGCTTGGAGGCCTCTGAAAGTGGTTCCCTCAGTCCTTTCACAGCTGCCCACGTCCTGTGGTAGCCTCTGCCCCTGCCCCACCACACACACCACTTGTGTCCAGGCTCCCTTCTGCCTGGAGTCTCACTTGGAGAAATTCCTCAAGCCCGGCTCAGACCTCACTTCCTTCTGACACCCTTCTGAGTTTCCTGGTGGCCTGTCCACACCACCAGGTCAGGACTTGTTGAGACTTCTCCCTGTAGATCATACTTTCCAAGGGCAAGGACTGAACTAGGGCTTGAAGTCTCTGAGGGATGCTTGTTGACATGTGTGGGCGTCCGTTTGCCTTGTCTGAGTGGAGCTGGCTTCCTGAGAGAGCCGTTTCCAAGCCTTCTGGGCTGGTCTGATAACATCCCCCTGCCCTATTAGAGCCACGTCCTGCCTTGCTCAGTTGTGGGGACGGGCCAAACCAACCCCAAGCTAATGGCCTTTAAGTTACCTTTCCTTTTTGTTGACTAGGTTTCTCTAGGGGAAGTGTGTGTGTGTGTGTGTGTGTGTGTGTGTGTGTGTGTGTGTGTGTGTGTGTGTGTGTGTGTGTGTGTGTGTGTGTGTGTGTGTGTGTGTGTGGTGTGTGTGTGTGGTGTGTGTGTGTGTGTGTGTGTGTGTGTCTGTGTGTGTGTGTGTGTGTGTGTGTGTGTGTGTGTCTGTGTGTGTGCGCGGTAGCTCTTGCACGTGTGGTGTGTGTGAGAGCACTGTGCGGCCTGGGACAGTGTTTGTGTCTCTGGGTGCCTGTGCACTAGGAGAGCTTGAGGAAGGCAGCTGGTTTTCCATAACTGCCTAGCAGAGAAGTCAGGTGGGGAGACTGGGGCGGGCTGCTGGGGAGATTGGCCTCAGCAGGGAGGCCCCTGGAGCATGCATAGTCATAGGTGAGAGCATCCTTCCCCACCCCCTTCCACCTGGCAGGTTGTCTGCAAATCAGGGCTTCCCCTGTGACCCACTGCCCCTGCCTCCGAAAAAGCCATCTGCTAGTGGACTGTCCCTTCTTAGTGGGGAAGCCCAGTGGGTGAGGTTCACCCTCTTAGTGACATTTTTGTTTTCCCTGTAAGGTCTCCAGAGGGAACAACTTTGTCTGTCTGAAGTCAACTCATGAAAGTTCTAGTTGATCCATTTGTGCAAACATCTGCTGTTCCCTACCTTCAGGGTCACACGAGGCAGGTAGGTAAGTCCTTTTAGCATCCTTAGCAAGCCACCATTCAGTGTCCTTCCTCATCTGATAGCATTACAGAGAGCACAGCTGTTCTCTGAGAAACCTCCCTACTGCTTTCTGTGGTGGCTGCATCAACTTGCAGCCATTGTCCCACCAGCATTCCGTTGTCTCCACATCCTTGCCAACACCTGTAATTTTTTTGTCTCTTGGATTTTGGACAGTCTGACTAATGTGACGTGACATCTCATAGGATTTAATCTTGCATTTCCCTGATGATGAGTGATATTGAGCATCTTTTTATGTCTGTTGGCCATCTGTATACCTCCTTGGCAAAAATATCTTTGAAGTAGGTGAGGGGTGAGAAAATGAGAATATTTGATATCTTGATCTAGGTGATGGTGATGTGTGTACATACATCAGACATCATCGAGCTTTGCGATTTGTGCATTTTATTGTATGTATTTTGGTGTAAAGTTTTTTTAAGAAGAAAAATTATGGTCCTTTGACAAGGGTCAGTGTTGGAGAGACACACAGCGTGTATTCTGGCACTCTGTGGAGGTGAACTTGGGCTGCTCTAATATACATGCATCCGTGGGTGTAGGTGTGGGTAGTTTCTGTCGTGCAGCCATCTAGGCAGGCTACTTAGTGAAGTGGTCATTCCTGCTTGCTGATGCAACCCAATCTGGTACGTGCTATTAGAAAATTAATAAATAATGAAGTACAGTATAGGAGTTAATATTTTGTTCCATGGTGCTATCAAAACACAGGGTAGCTTTTGGACAGAGGAGGTGAGGAGGCCTGCAGCGCACATAATCTCCTGGCCCCCTTCTCCTTGGCGTTACTTACAGACCCTGATGAGCACCGGGAAGCCCAGCCAGAGGGTCAGTTTCCTGGGGTAAATGTCAGGTAGCATCGAGTTCATTCTCCCTCTAGGCTTGTGGCTCCCAAGGCCTTAGCCTGAGTTAAAAGGGGCATGCTATGGAAGTATGAAGGACTTAGACCTATAATTTAACATTGACAAAGTTATGTAAATTTTACTAATACTTCAGTAATTGAGAAAGGTTATGATATTGGCTTGAAAGCATTTTTTGGTGGTTTGATTCCTTGTTTGTTTAAGTTGACAAAGGCAGGCTCCTCAGATGTATGGTAAGGTGGGGAGCAGCTGTGTAATCATTCAAGATTGGTATTAGTTAGTTCTACTATGTGCACTTCTCATTTAGAAGCTAAAGCTTCTCAGATTATAAAAACTATCACGGCAGTTAGTGAAATAAAGGATCCTCTGGGCGACACAGTAGTTCATGTTGTGTAAGCATCTGGGTAATCAGAATAATGTGGTAGTCTGAGAAAATGTTGAGGGGGGAAAATTATATTAACACCTACAAATATAATTGTAAAGTGAATCTTTGCTCATGTAGGGTTGAAGGTATATCCTGAAAATAGAGGAAATCAATGTACAAATCCCCCCATAATAGCAAAAACCGCACCTATGGAGAGCACATAATAAAATGGGCTGTACTACATAGTAAGCATCATAAAGAATAATATCTAATGGTGAATTAAGTAGTACAATACCAGTTAAGCCCCCTACTGTAAGCAAGAAAATAAAGCTCAGGGCCCATAATATGGCCGGGGATCATTTTACATTTCCACCGTGCAGAGTTGCTAATCAACTGAATACTTTCACACCCGTTGGAACTGCAATAATTATAGTGGCGGATGTAAAACAGGCTTGTGTATCAACGTCTATGCCTACTGTAAATGTATATGCTCATATAATGAAGCCTAGAAAGCCAATTGACATTATTGCCCAGACTATGCCCATATACCCAAAAGGTTATTTTTCCCAGAATAGTAGGTTACAATATGAGAGATGATTCCAAAGCCAGGAAGGATTAAAATATATACTTTGGGTTGACCAAAAATCAGAATAAGTGTTGATATAAAATTGGATCCCCTCCCCCAGCAGGATCAAAAAATGTGTTTAGGTTGAGATCTGTTAAAGCATAGTAATGCTGGCAGCTAGAACACGGTAGAGGCAGTAGTAGGAGTACGGCTGTAACTAGAACTGATCACACAAGTAGTGGAGTTTGATATTGGCTTATAGTGGGAGGTTTTGTGTTAATAATAGTTGTGATGCAGTTACTAAAGCCCCTAGAATTGACACCTGCTAAGTGAAGAGAAAAAAAGGTTAAATCCACTGAGGCCCTTACATGTGCTAAATTACCTGCTAAGGGGGGCATATACGGTTCACTGGGTTCCAGTTCCTGTTTCGACTGTAGAGGATGCTAGGAGAAGAAGAAAGGAGGGAGGGAGGAGTCAAAAGCTTATGTTATTATTTATATGGGGAAATGCTATGTCTGGGGCACTAATTATTAAAGGCACTAGTCAGTTTCCAAAGCCCCCTATTATAATAGGTATCACCATAAAGAAAATTATTAGAAAGGCGTGCACGGTTATGCTTACATTATAGATGTGGTCACTACCTAAGAGGGTCCCAGGCTGGCCTAGTTCAGCACTGTAAGGAGGCTTAGAGCGGGTCCCACTATTCCAGGTCAAGTGCCAAAAAGAAGGTATAATGTGCCGATGTCTTTGTGATTAGTTGAAAATAATCAATGATTGATGAACATGGGTAAGGTGGCTGAATAAGTATTAGACTGTAAATCTAAAGATAGAGGTAAAGTCCTCTTCTTGCCAAGTCCTGAGGTGTTTTACATACTGAATTGAAAATTGAGAGAAGCAGCTTCAATTCTGCCGGGACTTCTCTCGCCACCTTTTTTTTTTTTTATTATGGCGGGAGAAGTAGATTGAAGCCAGCTGATTAGGGTTTTTAGCTGTTAACTAAAGTTTCATGGGTTTGTATCCCATCAATCTAGTGAGGATTTAGCTAAATCAAAGTGTTTGATTTGCATTCAAGGGATGTAGGATAGAGTCTTACAGTCCTTAGGATCAGAAATTAAGTGTTTTATACTTGCTTAGAGCTTTGAAGGGTCTTGGTCTGTGTAATCTAAATTTCTAGTTTAGAATTGATACGGTCGGAATTAGTGGAAGTATTTATTGTGGATAGAATAATTAGGGGTGGGGCTAATTTTATGTGTTTCATAGTTTCAAATTGTCACTTTTATGTTGTTGGTTATTGGGAATATTGTTAGTGTTGTGGAGTAAGTCAGCGCATATAAAAATACAAGTTTAGTAGAGCTATCGCTGCTGTTATTGGAAATATTATGTTGTTGTTTCTGCTAAGTTCTTGAATGATCATGCACTTAGGTAAAAATCTGGATAATGGTGGAAGGCCTCCAAGTGATAGTTAGGATTGTGAGCATAATGGTTGTAGTTAGCAGTGTCTTATTTGATAGGTGAGACAAAGATAAGGTTGTTGTCAATGAGTTGTATACTAGCATTACAGATATTGATAGGGTCATTATAATATACATTAGGAGATTTAGAATAGTAATAGTTGGGTTATATGTTGTTATTATTATTATTCAACCTGTGTGGGCAATTGAGGAGTAAGCTGTAATTTTTTGTAATTGTGTTTGGTTTAGACCCACTCAGCCTCCAATTAAAATTGAGAGTGTTGCCATAGGTATTATCAAGTTTATGTTAACTGTGGGTGAAATTTAACACAGAACTGAGATGGGTATGATTTTTTGTCAGGTTAATAGTAGTATGCCCTATGACAGCAGGGTTCCTGGTGCTACTTCTGGAACTCAGAAGTGGAATGGGGCTATTCCCAGTTTTATGGCTATGGCTGTGGTAATGATGATAGATGCCATGGTATCATACATTTTTGTGATAGCCCATTGTCCATAGAATATGAGATTGGTAGTGATGGCTAGCATTAGTAATATAGATACGGGCGGTAGCTTGTGCTAGGAAATATTTTGTTGTTGCCTCTATAGATCGTGGATTGAATTTTTTCATTAAAATAGGAATTATAGCAAGTATTTTTATTTGGAGTCCTGGGGGAGACCTGGAGAGAGCCAGATGGACTTCAGTGCTATAGAAGGTGTGGCAGTGGCAGACACTGTCCAGGGACAGATGGACGGGAAAGGGGAATTGGAGAGAATTCAGGAGCCCAAGGCCCTGGGTTAGGAGTGGAAGCCTGGCCTCACCTGCTTTTCCAGGGACGTGGCTGTGGGTGTGGACTTAGCCCATGTGGGTCCCTCTCCTATACAGCAGCAGCTGAATGCTGGTGTTGCTGGGCAGGTCTCTCCCTGGGTACTAGGTGAAACCTCACCCCGAATCAGGGACAGTTCTTGACTCTGATAGGGAAAGAATTCTCGACCAGGTCAAATGTGTGCCAGGAAGAAAGGAATTCATTAAAGCAAGAGTAGAAAGCGAATGTCAGCAGCTGTGCAGGCAGTAGAGAGCAAGGCAGAGCAGAGTGAGAGAAGAAAGTTCACTGAATTGCTGCTTGGCACAGGGCATGTTCCTTGGCAACTCCTGGCATCCGGTGTCCACTTGATCTGCACGGCGTGAGAATTATATCCCTACAGTCCCAGAATTTGGGGAGCCATGGAGCACTGGATGGAGTGAGATTATGTCCTAAGAACTACTGCTTCCCCATTGGCCTTAAATAAAACAGGGAGAGAGAAAAGGATTATAAAACTAGAAAGCTGAATAAAGTAGCAAAGTGACAGAGACATTTACCTCTGGACGTGGAGGTTAGAGGTTTTTTGTCTTAGGGTAAATAGTTCAGAGACAAGTCCAGTTGGCTTGTGCAACAAGAAGGTTCATTTACTGTCAGACAGTGTACACACCCAGACGGTAGTGCAGGTGTCCTGAGAGAGGAGGCGCAGTTCAGGGCCTTTTGGGTAGCTCTGGGTGTAAGGCATGCTGCATACAGCTGATTCCTAATTCCTTTGAAGTTTTGTTTTAAAGAGTAGAGTTATTCAGGGGACTATGTTGATCCAGATCTCAGCATTTTTTATCACCCTAGGTTCATTTGCCCTTCTCAGGTCTCTCTCCCAAAGTGGTTACAATGTTCCTTAATTGATAGAGGGGCTGGAAGAAGCAGAACAGCATGTAGATGAAGTTAAAGTATAAAGTGGGCTTTTTTTAGGCTGAGTGTATTTTACAGTGGCATGACCCTCATCCCATTTCCCTGCTCTGTGTCACTGCGAATGCAGAGAGTGGATGGAGAAGGTGTCTCAAAAACTTCTGCACTTTCTTTGACAGTCAAAACTTCCCAGTAACATCCAGTTAGTTCTCATCTTGGTCACCAGAGGCAGCTGCGAACGGGTGACGTGGGTGCTGTCACTCAGAAGTGGGACCTGCTGCATAGACATTCTTTATGCTCCATTATAGTCAGAGCAGCATAAAGACTGCTCATACTCAGGAAATTAAAATTCTAGGTTTGGGAAATTTCCCCCCTAACTACACCCTATCGTGCTGCCTTGCAAGTGCTCAGACAGCCAGGAAGAATCTCCGGCGGGAGTGGAGCTTGCGCTGCCACATTCGACATAGCGATGGGGAGTCACTGGGCCACCTCCTCTTCCCTGTCGGGTTTTTCCAATCTGAGCCCTGAGGGGAGCGGAGCCCCTAGCATTGCACAGCTGAGCACACACGGCAGCAGCTATCCAGATGCTCTGACTCCAGGGTTTTGGTCTTCATAGGCCCCAGTGTGTAAGGCTGGGTGGTGAGGTGACAGCTGAGGCTGGGGGAGTGGAGAGTGGCTGACAGGAAAACAGACTCCTGAAGCCATTTCTCCCATCTCTTTGCCCATGTCCCTGGGGAGGAGGGCCTCGGCCTTGGCATATACCGGAAGCCTTGACTTCATTCTCCTGAAAGGGATCGTCTTTGGTGCAGATCAATGACACAGGAAGGAAGGAAATAATAGTGGAAGTGGGGAGCTCTGTGCCTCCTCTCGGGGAGAGAGAGGTCCCTGCAGGCATTATGGGTATGTGGGGACACCTCACCTGTTGTGATGTAATGATTGATAAGAAGTAAATATTTGGTAATTCAGATGATCAAAATACATTTCCTAGGTATTTTTGCTCCTCATCCACAGTTCCTGAAAATCCTTCTGAGCCATAACTGTCCAATGGGTGTCTTGTTAGGTTAATGCAGAGGCTTTGGGGCCCTAGCCCAGGGTAGAGGCTGGTTGCCAGGGGCACCAGGCTTGTGGTTAGAGGGTGGGAACTTTCAGCCCCCAGGGAAGAATAGGAAAGGGATGAGGGCTGGAGGTTGAATCAGCAATGGCCAGCGATTTAGTCAGTCATGACTCTGCAGTGAAGTCCTCACAGAACCCCATGAGAAGAGCACATCTCTCTCTCAACTTCAGCTTCTCTATCAGAGCTTCCATGCTTGGGAAACCAGGTCGCCTGCACAGGCCACCATGCCAGACCCCAAGCACCTGGAGGATAGAAGCTGCTTTATTTGGGACCTTGCCGTATGTGTGTGTTCATCTGGCTGTTGTGTGCCTTATGGTATGTACTCTTTGTTGAACTGGTAAACGTGTTCCCTGAGCTTCTGAGGCACTCTAGCAACTTGGTCAGACCTAAGGGGGAGGTCGTTGGAACCTCCAATAATAGCCTGTAGGTGGGAAGCACAGGCTAATTGCGTGGGCCTGGTAACCGGGCTCTGGAGTTGGGGTGGAGGGCAGTCTTGAGGATAGAAACCTTACCCTGGGGAATCTGGTGCTGCCTACAGGCAGATATCCTCAGAGTTGAGTTCTCAGACACCCTGCTGGTTTTCGAGAATTGCCTGGTGGTGTATGCATTGGAAACAAGTCCGGTATCCTGACAGGAGTTCCACTGCTGTGTATTAAAAAGAACGCTGGGTCATACGGTACCGCTATGAATATTTTTAGGCACCTCCACACTGTTTTCCACAGTAGCTGCACCAATTTACATGGTCACCAAAAAAGCACGAGGGTTCCCTTTTCTCCACATCCTCATCAACGTTTGTTATTTCTTGTTTTCTGCTACAAGCTGTTCTGACTGGTGTGAGGTGATAGTTTGTTGTTAATTTTTTTTTTGTTATCATTAATGTACAATTACATGAAGAACATTATGGTGACTAGATTCCCCCCTATTTCAAGTCGCCACCCCATACCCGATTACAGTTACTGTCCATCAGCGTACTCAGATGCTATAGAATCACAACTTGTCTTCTCTGTGTTGTAATGCCTTCCCTATGTGCCAACACCACCGCCCCCCCACACACACATTATGTGTGGTAATTGGAATGCCCCCTTTCTTTTTCCCCACCGTTATCCCTCCCTTCCCACCCATCCTCCCCAGTCCCTTTCCCTTTGGTAACTGTTAGTCCATTCTTGGGTTCTGTGATTCTGCTGCTGTTTTGTTCCTTCTGTTTCTCTTTGTTATTATACTCCACATATGAGTGAAGTCACTTGGTACTTGTCTTTCTCCACCTGGCTTATTTCACTGAGCATAGCCATAATACCCTCTAGCTCCATCCGTGTTGTTGCCAACGGTAGGATTTGTTTTCTTCTTATGGCTGAGTGATACTCCATTGTGTGTAATATGTACCATGTCTTCTTTATCCATTCATCTGCTGATGGACACTTAGGTTGCTTCCATTTCTTGGCTCTTGTAAATAGCGCTGCGATAAACGTAGGGGTGCATCTGTCTTTTTCAAACTGGGCTGCTGCACTCTTAGGGTTAATTCCTAGAAGTGGAATTCCCGGGTCAAGTGGTATTTCTATTTTGAGCTTCCTGAGGAACCTCCATACTGCTTTCCACAATGGTTGAGCTGAGATTTACATTCCCACCAGCAGTGTCGGAGGGTTCCCCTTTCTCCACATCCTTGCCAACGTCTGTTGTTGTGTGTCTTCCCGATGGTGGCCATCCTGACTGGTGTGAGGTGATACCTCATGGTGGTTTTAATTTGCATTTCTCTGAGGATTAGCGGTGTGGAGGATCTTTTCATGTGCCTGTTGGCCACCTGAATTTCTTCTTTGGAGAAGTGTCTGTTCAGATCCTCTGCCCATTTTTAAATCGGATTATTTGCTTTTCTTGTTTGTTGAGGTGCGTGAGCTCTTTATGTATTTTGGATGTCAACCCTTTATCGGATCTGTCATTGATGAATATATTCTCACATATACTTTAGGGTACCTTTTTGTTCTATTGAGGGTGTCCTTTGCTGTACAGAAGCTTTTCAGCTTGATGTAGTCCCACCAGTTCATTTTTGCTCTTGTTTCCCTTACCCGGGGAGGTATGTTCTTGAAGAAGTCGCTCATGTTTATGTCCAGGAGATTTGTGCCTATGTTTTTTTCTGAGAGTTTTATGGTTTCATGACTCACATTCAGGTCTTGGATCCATTTCGAATTTACTCTTCTGTATGGGGTTAGACAGTGATCCAGTTTCCTTCTCTTACGTGTAGCTGTCCAGTTTTGCCAGCACCATCTGTTGAAGAGAGTGTCATTTCCCCATTGTATGTCCCTGGCTCCCTTATCATATATTAATTGACCACATATGTTTGGGTTAATGTCTGGAGTCTCTTATTCTGTTCCACCGGTCTGTGGCTCTGTTCTAGTGCCAGGAGCAAACTGTCTTGGTGACTGTGGCTTTGTAGTAGAGCTTGATGTTGGGGAGCGAGATACCGCACCCACCCACCCACACACACCACGTGCGCGCGCACACACACACACACACACACACACACACACACACACACACACACTTTCTTCTTCTCAGGATTGCTTTGGCTATTCGGGATATTTGGCGTTTCCATATGAATTTTTGAACTATTTGTTCCAGTTCGTGGAAGAATGCTGTTCGTAATTTGATAGGGACTGCAGCCGATCTGTAGATTGCTTTGGGCAGGATGGCCATTTTGACGATATTAATTCTTCCTAGCCAAGAGCATGGGATGAGTTTCCATTTGTTAGCGTCCTCTTTAATTTCTCTTAAGAGTGTCTTATAGTTTTCAGGGTATAGGTCTTTTGCTTCCTTGGTTAGGTTTATTCCTAGCTATTTTATTCTTTTTGATGCAGTTGTGAATGGAATTGTTTTCCTGATTTCCCTCTCCTTTGGTTCATTGTTAGTGTACAGGAAAGCCGCAGATTTCTGTGTGTTGATTTTGTGTCCTGCAACTCTGCTGTATTCCGGTTACGAGTTCTAGCAGTTGTGGAGTGGAGTCTTTAGGGTTTCCTTACGTACAGTATCGTGTCATCTGCAGATAGTGACCGCCTAGCTTCTTCTTTACCAGTCTGGATTCCTTGTATTTCTTTGTCTGGTCTAATTGCCATGGCTGGGACCCCTGGGACTATGTTGAATAACGGTGGGGAGAGTGGGCACCCCTGTCTCGTTCCCCGTCTCAGAGGAACGGCTTTCAGCCTCTCGCTGTTGAGTATGACATTGGCTGTGGGTTTGTCATATACGGCCTTTATTATGTTGAGGTGCTCGCCCTGTATACCCATTTGGTTGAGAGTTTTTAACGTGAATGGATGTTGCATTTTGTCGGATGCTTTTTCAGCATCTGTGGAGATGATCATGTGGTTTTTGTCTTTCTTTCTGTTTATGTGGTGGATGGTGTGGATGGATTTTCGAATGCTGTCACCATCCTTGCATCCCTGGGATGAATCCCACTTGATCAGGGTGTTTGATCCCCTTGATGTATTTTTGAATTTGGTTTGCTAATATTTTGTTCATTTCCTAGGTATTTTTGCTCCTCATCCACAATTCCTGAAAATCCTTCTGAGCCATAACTGTCCAATGGGTGTCTTGTTAGGTTAATGCAGAGGCTTTGGGGCCCTAGCCCGGGGTAGAGGCTGGTTGCCAGGGGCACCAGGCTTGTGGTTAGAGGGTGGGAACTTTCAGCCCCCAGCCCCCAGGGAAGGAAGAGGAAAGGGATGAGGGCTGGAGGTTGAATCAGCAATGGCCAGTGATTTAGTCAGCCATGACTCTGCAGTGAAGCCCTCACAAAACCCTATGAGAAGAGCACAGCTCTCTCTCTCATCTCCTGCTTCTCTGTCAGAGCTTCCATGCTTGGGGAACCAGGTCGCCTGCACATGCCACCATGCCAGGCCCCAAGTCCCGGGAGGATAGAAGCTCCTTTACTTGGGACCTTGTCGTGTGTGTGTGTGTGTGTGTGTGTGCGCGCGCACGCACGCGTGCGTGCGCTGCTGTGTCCTTTATGATACTCTTTGTTAAATTGGTAAACGTGTTTTCCTGAACTGCTGAGGCACCCTAGCAACTTGGGCAGACCTAAGGGGGAGGTCGTTGGAACTTCCAATCCTAGCCTGGATGTAGGTGGGAAGCACAAGCTAATTGCATGGGCCTGCCAACCGGGCTCTGGAGTTGGGGTGGAGGGCAGTCTTGAGGATAGAAACCTTACCCTGGGGAATCTGGTGCTGCGTCCAGGCAGATATCCTCAGAGTTGAGTTCTCAGACACCCTGCTGGTGTTCAAGAATTGCTTGGTGTTGTATGCATTGGGAACAGGTCCGGTATCCTGAAGGGAGTTCCACTGCTGTGTATGAAAAAGAACGCTGGGTCATGTGGTACCGCTATGGATATTTTTAGGAACCTCCACGCTGTTTCCCATAGTAGCTGCACCAATTTACATGGTCACCAACAGTGCACGAGGGTTCCCTTTGTCCACTTCCTCATCAACGCTTGTTATTTCTTGTTTTTTTTTTTTCTCTTCTTTTGGTACTAGCCATTCTGACTGGTGTGAGGTGACAGCTCGTTGTGATTTTTTTGTGTGTGTGACCGTTAATGTACAATTACATGAGCAACATGGTTACTAGACTCCCCCTCCCATTATCTTATCAAGTGCCCCCACCCCTTACCCCATTACAGTCAGTGTCCATCAGCGTCATAAGACGCTGTAGAATCCCTACCTGTCTTCTCTGTGTTATGCTGCCTTCCCCGGGCCCCAGCACCCCCGCCACCCCACCCCCTACATTATGTGTGCGAGCCGTAATGCCCCTTTTTCCCACTTATCCCTCCCTCTCCACCCATCCTCCCCAGTCCCTTTCCCTTTGGTAACTGTTAGTCCACTCTTGGGTTCTGTGAGTCTGCTGCTGTTTTGTTCCTTCAGTTTCTGCTTTGTTCTTTTACTCCACAGATGAATGAAATCATCTGATGCTTGTCTTTCTCCATCCTGCTCATTTCACTGAGCATAATACCCTCTAGCTCCATCCGTGTTGTCGCAAACGGTAGGATTTCTTTTCTTCTTACGGCTGAATAATATTCCATTGTGCATATGTACCACCTCTTCTTTATCCATTCATCTACTGACGGACACTCAGGTTGCTTCCATTTCTTGGCTATTGTACATAGTGCTGTGATAGACATAGGGGTGCATATGTCTTTTTCAAACTAGGCTCCTGCATTCTTAGGGTAAATTGCTGGGAGTGGAATACCTGGGTCAAATGGTATTTGTACTTTTTTGTTTTTTGAGGAACCTCCATACTGCTTTCCACAATGGTTGAGCTGAGATGTACATTCCCACCAGCAGTGTCGGAGGGTTCCCCTTTCTCCACATCCTAGCCAACGTCTGTTGTTGTGTATCTTCCCAATGGTGTCCATCCTGACTGGTGTGAGGTGATATCTCATGGTGGTTTTTTTTTGTGGATAATTATTTTTTATTGAAGGGTAGTTGACACACAGTATTACATTACATTAGTTTCAGGTGTACAACACAGTGATTCAACATTTATATACATGATAATTCTAGGTACCAGCTATCACCATACCAAGTTTTTACAATATTTTGACTATATTCCTTATGCTATACATTACATCCCGGTTACTTATTTATTTTACAATTGAAAGAGTGTACTTTTTTTATTTTTTTGTGAGGGCATCTCTCATATTTATTGATCAAGTGGTTGTTAAGAACAATGAAATTCTGTATAGAGGAGTGCTCAATGCACAATCATTAATCCACCCCAAGCCTAATTTTCATCAGTCTCCAATTTTCTGAAGCGTAACGAACAAGTTCTTACATGGAGAACAAATTCTTACATAGTGAATAAGTTACATGGTGAACAGTGCAAGGGCAGTCATCACAGAAACTTTGATTTTGCTCATGCATTATGAACTATAAACATTTCAAATATGAATACTCATTTGATTTTTATACTTGATTTATATGTGGCTACCACATTTCTCTCTTTATTATTATTTTTAATAAAATGCTGAAGTGGTAGGTAGATACAAGATAAAGGTAGAAAACATAGTTTAGTGTTGTAAGAAAGCAAATGTAGATGATCAGGTGTGTGCCTGTAGACTATGTGTTAATCCAAGCTAGACAAGGGCAATAAGACATCCATGTATGCAGAAGATTTCTCTCAGAACAGGGTGGGTGAGGTTCTAAGCCTCACCTCTGTTGATCCCCAATTTCTCACCTGATGGCCCCCCTGCGACTGTGCCTGTCGTAGGTTGTTCCTCCCTTGAGGAATCTTACCCGTCTCTGGCTAACCAGTCATCTTCCTGGGCCCTACAGGGAAATGTAAAGTTGGTAAGTGAGAGAGAAGCCTTATTGTTTGAAACTCATGGTGGTTTTAATTTGCATTTCTCTGATGATCGTAACGATGTGGAGCATCTTTTCATGTGCCTGTTGGCCACCTGAATTTCTTCTTTGGAGAAGTGTCTGTTCAGAACCTCTGCCCATTTTTTAATTGGAGTATTTGCTTTTTGTGTGTGGAGGTGCGTGGGCACTTAATACGTATTTTAGATGACATCAACCCCTTATCGGATATGCCATCTATGAATCTGTCCTCCCATACTGTCGGATGTCTTTGTTCTACTGTTGGTGTTTAAAGAGAATCTTATACGCCCTGCCACCATTTCATTCCAATTCTGAGTCAATTTTTTTTCTCAGAACACCAACCCGCCAAGGAAACTGGAATGAAGAGGAGAAGATGTGATACGGGAGGTGAGATGGTGGGGACTGGTAGTATTTTTCCATGTGCTGCTTTCAAGGTTCACAGGGAAAAAAGGTTGCCACGGAGGTAAGGCCTGAGATGTGGACATCACCTGGTATCGGTTGAGCTACCTAGCCACTAGACATTAATGGGAAGGCTAGCGTGCAGCACTGTTACTTCCTGCAGAGTTACATGTGCGGCGTCCCCCCGTTGCAGTTCGGTCAGACCCCGTGTGGGACTGCCCTGGCACTGGCCGGTGTGGATCTCTGAGAGCTCTTCCCGTTCCTGCTGGGCTGTCCCAGCATCCCTCTCAGAACAAGGCCTCCAAAGTGTTCCTGGTTAGAGAGACAGAGAGAGACAGAGAGAGAATTATGCCCAAGAGACCGGGGCAATTTTTTGCTGGAGCTCCATGAGCATGTTTCTGATTTTTATGTTGAGATAGATCCCTTTCACAAAGATTGATTGAGTCCAGTTACCAAGTTTCTTTGACTTTGACGTTTCGTATGTGTAGGTGGCGCCCTGTAGCGCCCAGAAGCTTTTCTCTCTGGAGCTGCCCAGCCCTTGGGTTGATGGCAGGCAGGGGTCACGGAAGCGACGCTGGTGCCCGCGGGAGGAAAGAGGTCTTTCCTGCTTCCCGGCCGCAGTGCCTGTCTCCACTGCCATGGCCAGTTTGTGGAGCATGCAGGGAGAAGCCTCTGTGCTTTGCACCTGTAGCTGCCATAGTTGGGCCCGTCCTGTCGCTGGCCTGGCGCGATGGAGGGGAGCAGCTGGTTTGCGAGCCGGTGCTGGCGGGGGAGGAAGGTGCAGCAGGCCGTGTTGTGTTATCAGTCACATCACGGTGGGGGGCCTTGGAGCTGCGTAGGCAGCCAGGGTGGGTGGAGCGCCCGGAGCTCCTAAAAGTTCCCCCACCTGCTGGGCAGAGTGCACCCGGACAGGTTTGCGCACCTGTGCTTTCTCCCGAGCGGCGAGCTCTGTGCAACCCTTGCCCCTTTAGCAGCTCTCTCGCTCTTAGGAAGTCTGGCAGACTGCCGGCCTTTCTTTCCTCCCACAGCAGCTGGATGTGGATCCCTGTGTTCCGCAAGTGGCAGGAATCTCAAGTCTCTCCAAGTACTCCGCCTGTCTTTGCTTTCGAACCCCACCGATCCTCCAGAGCATCATGTAAGGTAGGTACGTGCTCCCAGAGCAGATCTCCAGGGCTGAGTGTTCAGCAGTCCTAGGCCTCCACCCGCCTTCTCCCCGTTTCTGTTTCTCTTCCTCCCTCTGGTGAGCTTGGGTGTGGGAAGGGCCTGCCGGGTCCCTCTGGATCACGGCTTTTGTCCGTCACCCTTCACCTTGAGGTGACGGCCTGCCGTGGCAGCCTCCTCTCCTGCTTCTCTTCCAGGATCTGGTGTAGTTGTTATATTTCCACATTGTATGTATGGTATGTTTAATCCCTCTTAATTTTTTTTTTTTTTCCTTTTTCAGTTTCACTTGTGTAGGGTACCTTTTCCCACCCCTTCAACTTGTAGTTTGTCTGTGTGCTTGGATCTCAAGTGAGCCTCCTGTAAGGGAACACGTAGGCAGTCTTGAGTTTTCATCCATTCATTCAACCCTGTGTCTTTTGATTGGAGCATTGAAAGTCTTTCCCTTTACTGTGATAATTGATAGCTGTGTGCTTATTGCACTTCTTAAACTTGATTTCTATCTTCTTTTTGCTTGTAGTTCTTCTCTGTGCTTTCATCATTGCTCTCCTGGTTATGAGCGATAGCTTTGTTTAGTATTATGCTTTCCTATCTATCTATCTATCTATCTATCTATCTATCTATCTATCTATCTATCTATCTATCTGATCTCTCTACTGTCATCTATCTACTGTCATCTATGTGTCTATCTATCGAAACTGTCTATAATCTATCACCTGTCCGTCTGTTATCTGTCATCTATATCAATGTGTCTATCTAATCTATATGTATCTATATCATCTGTCTAGTCTATCATCTTATCACTCTATCTACCTGTCATCTATCTATATATGTCTATAGGTGTCTGTCTAATCTGTCCACCTGATCTATCATGTATCATCTATCTAATCTGTTTGCCTATTCTATCTAATCTCTCTATATGTATCTATATGATCTATCTAATCTATCATTCTATCTTATCTATCAGTCTATCAATTTAATCTAATCTAGCCACCTATGTATCTATCTATGTATCTATCTATTTATTTATTTTGTTCGTTTTTGTCAACGTACTGTCACTAGGTGCACAGTCATTCCTCTGTCTCCTTCTCATTCCTGATTCCTTGTGTTTGTTTCTGTGAGTTAGCTGTGTCTTTGGGTCTTGAGAGGAGTGGCCGTGGGTTGAAACACCTGGGTAGGTGGCCCGAGTCCGCTGGGTGTAGATGGCCGGCTGGACTCTCTAACCAGTGCAGGCTGGGGCCCTCCAGGTCCCCTGTCATGGGGCTGGCCCTGCCGGGGCGGCTGCGTGAGCTGTGGGGCAGATTCGAGGCCCCACACAGGGAGCACCCCGGCTGGCCTGCTGGGGCCGAGGCAGATGCATGCCCAGTAGTAGGTCTTCGTGCCTGCACGCTGATGTCATCTCGGTGGCCCTGCTTGGCCGCCCATCTCCAGAGAGCATGTGTAGTCACAGGTTAAGTGAGCCGCCTTTTTGGGGACACGTGGGGCTGGTGTGGGTTAGTGGCCCGTGGCCTTGCTGAGGTGGCAGGCCAGCTGGCTCGTGGGGAAACTGCTCCCCTCTGTTGTCAAGGTTGAGGTGGAGTTTCAGTGTATTTAGGCATTTAGATGTGAGTGAAGTCTATCTGAAATGGAATAGTAGCATTTAGAGCTATGTTTTCTGTTCGTATGGAAAGGGTGCTGAGCATAAAGAATTGGGTGGCGGTGGCAGGAATTCTAGGAATGTTTCTGTCCTTGCATTTATTTATTTTCTGTTAAGGGAAGTGATTCTGAAGTAACTTTTTACTCATGTATGAAGGTGGTGCGTAAGGTCACCCCACGTCAGTCATGGTGAGATGAAGTGAGGTAGTAGAATTAAAGCCTGTACCCCTTGGCCTTATACGTAGGAGACGCACCTTGGATGCTCTTTGCTGCTCTCCTGCCCTGGCTTATATTGCCTTAACTAACTTGATGGTTCAGAGTGGTCCCAGCGAGATTTCCAGCAAAATCTTTCTACAATTGCATAGAAACACTTGGGATATCTATATCCCCAGAGGCTAGTGGAAAAGTTTACTCTTTCTGGTCACTGTTTGCAAGTTGTTCACTTTATCGCGTATTCCTTTGTTACTTTTAGACCGATAGGGGCATGTTTGGGAAACCAAAATGAAAAGAGTGGTTTTCTGTGTCACAGCAGGGATTCCCTAGCCTGCGGCGAGCTCAGAGCAGTGGCAGAGAAGAGGGAAGGGGCCTTGTTAGCCAACCGGGTCTCCCTCCTCTGGACTTGCCTCCCCCTGGGCTGTCATCCCTTAAACGCTCAGCACACAGGCCTCGCGTGGAGCACGCACAGTCATAAAACGTGGCTACTTCCACATCCCAGTCACTGGGGAATGGGGCATGTTACATTGTTTGGTGTGGCTCAGAACATAATCACTCGTGTATGTGAGTTCTTCCTCTGTAGCTGAGTTTTTTGAGTAAAGAGAGCAGAGGCATATTAGCAAGAACAGGGTTTAGTGGGAAAATATAATACACATATACAGATCTGGTAAAGATTTTGTTTATTGGCTAGGAGGGAGGATAGGAAGCCCCTACAAAAGGACATGGGCCTGTACGGGGCTGAGGGAGGCCAGTAGATGGCCGCAAGGGTGGCGGCATGTCCAGCAAGTCCCCGTCGTCGGGGGTAGGGCTGAGTCCGGCGGTTGTGCCACGGGTGGCATCAGGCCGGTGGGGACCGGAAGATGGCCCGCAAGGGTAGCGTGGTGTCCGTAGACTCGCCATCCACGTCAGAGTCAGGCACTAGACCAGCGGCCCACGGGGGCGGTGTGGTGTCCATAGGCTTGCCCTCCGCATCAGAGTCGGGCCCCAGGCCGGTGGCCCACGGGGGCAGCGTGGTGTCCATAGGCTCGCCCTCTGTGTCAGAGGTGCATGAGCTCTTTATATATTTTGTATGCCAACCCTTTATCGGATCTGTCATTCATGAATATATTCTCGCATATACTGTAGGGTACCTTTTTGTTCTATTGATGGTGTCCTTTGCTGTACAGAAGCTTTTCAGCTTGATATAGTACCACTTGTTCATTTTTGCTCTTGTTTCCCTTGCCCGGGGAGGTATGTTCTTGAAGAAGTCGCTCATGTTTTTGTCCGGGAGATTTGTGCCTATGTTTTTTTCTGAGAGTGTTATGGTTTCATGACTCACATTCAGGTGTTGGATCCGTTTCATATTTACTTTTGTGTATGGGGTTAGACAGTGATCCAGTTTCATTCTCCTACATGTAGCTGTCCAGTTTTGCCAGCACTATCTGTTGAAGAGAGTGCCGTTCCCCATTGTATGTCCACAGCGCCCTTATCATATATTAATTGACCATATATGTTTTGGTTAATGTGTATAGTCTCTATTCTGTTCCACTGGTCTGTAGCTCTGTTCTTGTGCCAGTAGCAAGCTGTCTTGATGACTGTGGCTTTGTAGTAGAAGCTTGATGTTGGGGAGTGAGATACCCCCTTAGCCCCCTCCCTGCCCCTACCCTCCCCCCACCCCCACAGACATACTTTGTTTTTCCTTCTCAGGATTGCTTTGGCTATTTGGGATCTTTGGTGTTTCCATATGAATTTTTGAACTATTTGTTCCAGTTCGTGGAAGAATGCTGTTGGTGATTTGATAGGGACTGCATCCGGTCTGTATATTGCTTTGGGCAGGATGGCCATTCTGACGATATTAATTCTTCCTAGCCAAGAGCGTGGGATGAGTTTCCATTTGTTAGGGTCCTCTTTAATTTCTCTTGAGAGTGTCTTATAGTTTTCAGGGTATAGGTCTTTCACTTCCTTGGTTAGGTTTATTCCTAAGTATTTTATTTTTTTTGATGCAATTGTGAATGGTATTGTTTTCCTGATTTCCCTTTCTATTAGTTCATTGTTGGTGTATAGGAAAGCCACAGATTTCTGTGTGTTGATTTTGTTTCCGGCCACTGTGCTGTATTCCAATATGAGTTCTAGTAGTTTTGGAGTGGAGTCTTTAGGGTTTTTTATGTAGAATATCATGTCATCTCTAAACAGTGACCGTTTAACTTCTTCTTTACCAATTTGGATTCCTTGTATTTCTTTGTTTTGTCTAATTGCTGTGGCTAGGACCTCCAGTACTATGTTGAATAACAGTGGGGAGAGTGGGCATCCCTGCCTTGTTCCCTATCTCAGAGGAAAAGCTTTCAGCTTTTCGCTGTTCAGTATGATGTTGGCTATGTGTTTGTCATATACGGCCTTTATTATGTTGAGGTACTTGCGCTCTGTTCCCATTTCGTTGAGAGTTTTTATCGTGAATGGATGTTGAATTTTGTTGAATGCTTTTTCCAGCATCTGTGGAGATGAACATGTGGTTTTTGTCCTTGTGTTTGTTGATGTGGTGGATGATGTTGATGGATTTTTGAATGTTGTACCATCGTTGCATCCCTGAGATGAACCCCACTTGATCATGATGTTTGATCCTCTTGATGTATTTTTGAATTTGTTTTGCTAATATTTTGTTGAGTATTTCGACATCAACATTTATCAGGGATATTGGTCTTTAATTTTCTTTTTTGGTGGTGTCTTAACCTGATTTTGGTATTAGGGTGATGATGACTTCATAGAATGAGTTTGGGAGTATTCCCTCCTCTTCTGTTTTTTGGAAAACTTTAAGAAGAATGGGTATTACATCTTTTCTGTATGTCTGATAAAATTCCAAGGCAAATCCATCTGGTCCAGGGGTTTTGTTCTTGGGTAGTTTTTTGATTACTGATTCAGTTTCTTTGCTGCTAATTCTTTTGTTAGAGTTTCTGTTTCTTCCTTGGTCAGTCTTGGAAGGTTGTATTTTTCCAGGAAGTTGTCCATTTCTTCTAGGTTTTCCTGCTTGTTACCATATTGGTTTTTATGGTGTTCTCTAATCTTTGTATTTCTGTCATGTCTGTCATAATTTTTCCTTTCTTGTTTCTGATTCTTTTGATATGTGTTGATTCTCTTTTTCTTTTAATAAGTGGCTAGAGGCTTATCTATTCTGTTTATTTTCCCAAAGAACCAGCTCTTGGCTTCATTGATTTTTTTCTATTGTTTTATTTTTCTCTATTTTATTTCTTCTCTGATCTTTATTATGAACCTGCTTCTGCTGAGTTTAGGCCTCATTTGTCCTTCTTTTTCCAATTTTGATAATTGTGACGTTATACTATACATTTGGGATTGTTCTTCCTTCTTTAAATGGGCCTGGATTGCTATATACTTTTCCTCTTAAGACTGCTTTCTTTCCATCCCCCAGAGGTTGGGGTTTTGTGTTGTTGTTGTCATTTGTTTCCATATATTGCTTGATCTCTATTTTAATTTGGTCATTGATACATTGATTATTTAGGAGCATGTTGTTAAGCCTCCATGTGGTTGTGAGCCTTTTTTCTTTCTTTGTACAATTTATTTCTAGTTTGATACCTATGTGGTCCCGGTAGTTGGTTGGTAGAATTTGAATCTTTTTAAATTTACTGAGTCTGTTTTAGTGGCCCAGTATGTGATCTATTCTGGAGAATGTTCCATGTGCACTTGAGAATGTATATCCTGTTGCTTTTGTATGTAGAGTTCTATAGATGTCTATTAGGTCCATCTGTTCTAGTGTGTTGTTCAGTGCCTCTGTGTCCTTACTTACTTTCTATCTGGTGGATCTATGCTTTGGCATGAGGGGTGTGTTGAAGTCTCCTAAAATGAGTGCATTGCATTCTATTTCTTCCTTTAATTTTGTTAGTATTTGTTTCACATATGCTGTTGCTCCTGTGTTAGGTGCATATATATTTATAATGGTTATATCCTCTTGTAGGTCTGGGCCCTTTATCATTATGTAATATCCTTCTTTATCTCTTGTTGCTTTCTTTGTTTTGAAGTATAGCTTGTCTGATACTAGTACTGCAACACCTTCTTTTTTCTCATTGTTTGCATGAAATATCTTTTTCCATCCCTTGACTTTTAGTCTGTGCATGTCTTTGGGTTTGAGGTGAGTCTCTTGTAAGCAGCATATGGATGGGTCTTGCTTTTTCATCCATTCTATTACTCTGTGTCTTTTGATTGGTGCATTCAGTCCATTTACATTTAGGTTGATTATTGAAAGATATGTACTTATTGCCATTGCAGGCTTTAGATTTGTGGTTACCAAAGGTTCAAGGTTAGCTTCTTTAATATCTTCCTGTCTAACTTAACTCTATTATTGAGCTATTATAAACACTGTCTGATTATTCTTTATTTGTTACCCTTCTTATTCTTCCTCCTCCATTCTTTATATGTTGGGTGTTTTATTTTGTGCTCTTTTGTGTTTTCTTTGACTGCTTTTGTGGGTAGTTGATTTTCTTTTTTGCCTTTAGTTAGTATTTCATTTGTCTGCTTTCTCTGCTGTGTTTTTATTTTCTCTGGTGACATCTATTTCGCCTTAGGAGTGCTTCCATCTAGTGCAGTCCCTCTAACATACCCTGTAGAGGTGGTTTGTGGGAGGCCAATTCCTTCAACTTTTGCTTGTCTGGGAATTGTTTAATCCCTCCTTCGTATTTAAATGATAATCGTGCTGAATACAGTGTTCTTGGTTTAAGGCCCTTCTCTTTCATTGCATTAAATATATCATGCCATTCTCTTCTGGCCTGTCAGGTTTCTGTTGAGAAGTGTGATGATAGCCTGATGGGTTTTCCTTTGTAGGTGACCTTTTTCCTCTCTCTTGCTGCCTTTAAAATTCTGTCCTTGTCCTTGATCTTTGCCATTTTAATTATTATGTGTCTTGGTGTTGTCCTCTTTGCATCACTTCTATTGGGGGTTCTGTGTATTTCTGTTGTCTGAGTGACTTTTTCCTCCCCCAGTTCTGGGAAGTTTTCAGCAGTTATTTCTTCAAATGCACTTTCTATCCCTTTTTCTCTCTCTTCTTCTTCTGGTACCCCTATAATGCAGATATTGCTCCTTTTGATTTGGTCACACAGTTCTCTTAATGTTGTTCCAGTTCTGGGATCCTTTTCTCTCTCTCTTCGTCAGCTTCTATGCGTTCCTGTTCTCTGGTTTCTAATCCATCAATGGCCTCTTGCATCTCATCCATTTTGCTTTTATATCTGTCCAGAGATTGTTTTATTTCTTTATCTCCCTCCTTAGCTCTTGCATATTTCTCTGCAAGTCTATCAGCATGGTTATGACCTTACTTTTAAATTCTTTTTCAGGAAGATTGGTTAGGTCTATGTCCCCAGATTCCTTTTCAAGGGCGACTGTCTGGGTTAATCTGGTCTGTATCAAATTCTTCTGCCTTTTCATGGCGATAGAGATAGTCATGGGTAGTTGGCACGTGTCAGCAGGGAGAACGTCCCTTCTTGCTAGTTTGTGGCCTTCCTCTCTTGGGAGAATAGCGACCTCTAGCGGCTTGTGCTGGGCAGCTGCATGCAAATGGTGTCTGATTCTTGCCCAGCCGTTGTGAAGGAAGCTCCGCTTGCGCTTGCTGCGGTCTCTGCTATGGCGAGGTCTCGCCGGAGCGGGAACAGGTGGGAGGCTGTTTATTGCTGTGAGGGGCCTTGGAGCTGCACTGCCACCCAGGGGTTTAGGGCGGCACTGAGCCGATTGTGCCGGGATGCCTCCGTCCTCCTGTGGAGTCCCTGTCCCTTTAAGACTTTCAAAGGGCACTCTTTTTTCTTTATCCCAGGGGCGCCAGCTGCGGGGACCCACTTGCAGATTTTACTGTCTCATTTCCCTAGTATCTAGCACCCCATGCACTGTGTGTCTGCACTCTGGTGCAGATGGCTGGGGCTGGGTGTTTAGCAGGCCTGGGCTCCCTCTCCCTCCCCGCCCCGACTCCTCTCCTTCCGCCAGGAGCTGGGGTGAGGGGTGCTCGGGTCCCACCGGGCTGCAGCTTGTATCTTACCCCTTTCGTGAGGCGCTGGGTTCTCACAGGTGTAGATGTAGTCTGGCTCTTGTCCTGTATCTTCTGGTCTCTCTCTTACGAATTTAGTTGTATTTGTTGTATCTTAAAATATATATATGTTTTTGGGAGGAGATTTCCGCTGCTCTACTCTCTGCCGTCTTGGCTGCACACCTATCTTCATAAAGAAATTTTAAGTGGGTATAATTTCACCAGTAGCTACACTATCTTGTAGCAGTGGGTCTTGTTTTGGCCTAGGAGTTTGTTCTTTTTACCCTTAAATGAGCTTCTAAGGCTTTAATCTCCAGTGGGGAAGACCCTTTTCTGAAAGTACAGCTGAGACATTCTACAGCTAGAATACAATTCAGCAGGTAAATAAATAAATAAATAGTGTAACATAGACACACTAGTCTCAGTGGGATACAAATCCTGTTGCCCTCAAAATATTCTTTATTATTTTGTGAATAAACTTCTTAACAGTAGTGAGGCTTGCCTATCTATAAATACACTGCTGCATAATTACAATTCATCTAGATTTCTCTTACGTTTCTAGTCAAATTTTGTAATATTTCCAATGGAAAAACTTCATAGTACTTTTAAAAATGTATTTCTATGTACTGTTTATCATTCGTATTATTTCCATTATATATTTACTATGTCATGAAATTTTTTTTATATAGAGTTTGCATATTTCACGTCTACTGAATTTTTTTTAAAATTTTATTTCAGTTACTTCACTTGGACATTCAGGGTACACCATTATATAATCATACTCATAAATTTCGAGATACTCATTTACTGCCCAAAAAGCCGTCTTTAGGCAAAAGCTTTTATATAACCATAAATTAATAGCCAGAGATGCATTTTCCCAGGTGGGTCTTTCAAAGTTGGAAGACTCCTTGGATAGCTGACAAGGATGTTAAGAAGATATTCCCAGGTATATATTAGGATTAGATCTTAATATGTCATGATGAGATGAGTTTTGCCTTCTTACTATGTTCCTAGATCTCAGAGCTGCTATCATAACATATTATTTGAAATTAGTCCTTTAAATACAAATATGTTACAGTGTGATTTCCAGAAACAGTCTTTGGGAAGTTTGGAAATCTTTTTTAAGACCCAGAGAAACTAGCATTTAAAATATGCTATTGAGGTACTCCTTCTAAAGTATAATAATGATATTTTATTTTCTATTTCAGCAGATTCCAATCTTGTGACATTGGTAAACATTTTATATGAGATTGTAAAGGTACTAAAGCTATCACGTAAAACCATTTTGATTTCTCTTTTATATACTGATGAATTACATATGACTGTTTCCTGATTTCCATAATGCAGTATACTTTGAATAGTTGAAAAAGTCCATAGTAATGCCAAAATTAAAGCTATTTCTTTTCAAAAGTGATTGCTGTTTATAAGTTATACCCCATCTATTAAAACTCAAAATGTGACTATAGTCCTACCCCTATAAGATTTTTTTCCCCTGTGTTATCTCAGTGTTATTACAGTATATATGGAAAAGTGTTTGTGTCTGCAGCCAGTGTATTATGCCTACTTTACTTTAGAGTCTTCTCATTACTCTGCTTAATCTGAAACTCTTCTGTGTCTTTAGAAAACAATCTGTCAGTAAATTATAGTTTGGTGGTCCTGGTTGACTCACGAGACTAGTAATTACAAATAAAATTATGGTTTGTTTAAAACTGTAGTGAGTTAAAATGATTTTTTAAATGATTTTTTAAATTCCAAATGTAAGTATTTATTAAAAATAATTAATGGAAGAGTTTTATGAGTTTAAAAAAGATTTTTGGTCTTAGTTTGAAAATTAGGGACAGGGAAATACAAATTGTTGTAGTCATTTCTGTCCTTGAATAAAAAATTGCTATGATGACACACTATTTTATTAACTCTTTTAAAGATGTGTGAGGAATAGTGAAGAAGCTGTTTGAGTCTAATGATTTAATACTTACCTTAATTTTTAGCTGAATTTATACGCACACTTTATGCTAGATTAGTAATTCTGTATCATAAATATGTTAGTCTCTGAACCCCAATTTAAATTTCTATCTACCAAGAATCTGTTAAAGATAGTAAAAATAATTATTCTGCATTTTAGCTACTAGATATGAAGAATTTACTAGTATAAAGAATTATTCAAGATAATAGCACATAAATTTTCCTGTTTAGAAGTAATGTCAAAATTATCAGCAGCAAGCACTGATTACATGGTATCAGAATTCTTTCACAGATGACAAGGAGGGTGAGAAAGAGGCAGTGGATCCAGATTGCTTTACAAGTGCCCAGATCCTTTCTAAACAGCTGCTCTTAATAGGAGGTGAATTTACTGAAGGACTGCTATGGGTGGGGATAAATAGGAAGAATTAGGCATAAAATTATGATGTGTACTGTAACAGATGTTGGGCACAGTCAAATATCCTGAGGTCTTGGCCCACCTCTGTCACTATCAATGAATTTTAGACCAAAATGTAACCTACATCTCTCTCTCTTTTTAATATGCTTTAATATGCAAAATGAGAATATAATGTGCCAAAAAAATTAAAATGCTTTGTAAATTATAAGGTACTATATAAATGCAAGGCATAATAAATACTTAACAAACCTCCTTACCCTGGGCAGTAACTGAACGGGAGCGAGAATCCAAAGCCAGTATCACTGTCTGGTTCAACATCCTGCTCTGTCTCTGCCATCCAGGCTCTTACATAATTTTTTTTTTTTTTGGTAGGGGGAGGCTGACTGGCTGGGGAGCCTAGGGGATGAGCTCCTGCAGGAAAGGTTAGGGATGCTTGAAGCTAGGGGATATCTCACATAATTTTTTGAATGCTTATTTTACCTCTTGTCAATTATCATTGGATTGATTTTCCTCCTTTTTATCATTTTGTAGCCAGTTCATTGAAGAGCCAAACTTCCCACTCTTTCTTCTTGTTAGTATTACCTAGATCATCATGATTATGAGTTTAATTATTATTTGTACATGTGCAGTATTCTGTGAATAATAGAATTGGTTTGTGTTATTGTGGTCTTCTTTTCTCTTCATTCTTTAAAGTCTGTATTGAAGACTATGGACCTTTCAGCCAGTTTGTCATATCGCAGAGATTACAGCTTGACATGGATGGCCATACCTTTGCCCTGGCCTTTGGTCTGCTGACTTCAGATGCATACAGTTGTGATGTTCTCATTTAGTCCCACTGAAAGAAAACTACAGAATGAGGTAAGAATGGAACAACCAGAGAGGGAAGCAGCATCTACTGCAGAAAAAAAAAAAGCAAAATCACGGGGAAACTATGGAGACGATCAATGGGAGAGACACCAAATGCTAATGCTCACCTTTGCTTATGTGTTGTCCCCATAGCATCTGACAGTGGCATTGTCTTAATCATCTAGTATTTACCTATCCACTATTACCTTAGCAATTACAAGTTGTGAAAAGCTAAATGCAATAGTTGTAAGTAGAATTCTGTCAAAATGCCAACTCTTCACTGAAAAGAAAGCAAGCTATGATACATATT
The DNA here is from genome assembly GCF_030020395.1 of Manis pentadactyla. Taxonomy (NCBI): domain Eukaryota; kingdom Metazoa; phylum Chordata; class Mammalia; order Pholidota; family Manidae; genus Manis; species Manis pentadactyla. The sequence goes on from NC_080030.1 coordinate 84,431,362, forward strand.
AATTTGATTAATAGCCAGATAAAGGGATCTTTACCACTAAGAACAAAAGAGGCAGTGATAAATTGGAAGTTGTTTTAATCTATTAAAAAGTGTTATAAATTTGATTAAATTATGTTGTTTATAATATATATGAGTATAAAATGACATAAACTACAGTAGAAATAGTTTGAAAGAAGTATTATTTTTTTAATTCACTCTAAAATGAATTAAAAATGCTTGTAATGACTTCTGGTTTCTGATTCTATATATAAGGAGCATGAAAGTTGCCACTTTGTCCTAACAGCAAGTAGAAAGCTGAACAGATTGAAAAATAAAAACTCTACTTGGTACATAAAAGAGGAGGACACCAGTCAAACCACTGGCCCAAAGACTGGAGAGACAAGGCGCGGAGGCTCCCAGGGCAGAGACTCCAAAGTCAAAGCCCCGTGGGGACCACGAGGCAGATCCTCCAAAAGTGGCATGCTGTGCACTTTTAAGTAGTTCCTTGGTGGTCAATTACTACATATCCTCACATAGTACAGATAGACATTTGAAGATGCCAGAGGCAAGAGGAAATGATGCCTCTTTGTCTGCAAAAGTGTCAGTCTAGCACCTAGTCAGCAAAGCTTCTGAACTCTGAAAAAGAACAGGACAAAGGGTGGCTCAATCAGAGATTAATATTGGACTAAGGATTGAAGTTTGGGAAAGCTAAAGATTCTGATCACTCTGGCATCTTTGCTTACTGCCAATATGTACCTCAAATTTTCCTTCATTCTAGTTCCCTACAGAGAATCAAACTCATGGAAGAAGTAATTACTGAGCCTTGGTTGATTCAGAGAAATAACACTGTCACAGTCTGTGAGGAGACCATATGCTAAAGATTAGTTCTTCCGCCCACAGCTCAAAAATAATTTTATTTTTAGGAATTGAAAAGTAGAAAAGGAAATGAAAAATATTTTGAGATAAGGAAACCTCGTGATCAAGCCAAAATGAAGGGGAATACTTACAGTCTCTCTTCAAGTATGCTGTAGGTTAGCATAGTTACTAGAAAAATGGTTGTAATAACACTGATCTGACTTAGGAGGTGGTCTAGAAAGAGCACTGACAGAGCTCCCTGAGTCTAGAAATAGCTAAATCTTGGTCAATTTTGACTCTGAAGGAAGACCAGAAAATGATGAGTGTGACATGAAATATATAAGAGATACAATGTTCTAGATTGCTATGCTGTATTGTGAAGAAAGAGAAATAAGGGTGGGAACAGATGAATAAGGCCATATATTAACCAACTGCACTATATTGCACGGATAAGCACTACTGTGTTGGCAGAAGGCTTATATTGTATAATCAACATGGCCAATCTTTAGCTGGTGATTCCTTTTTCTTAAAGTGGTATCTACAGTATAAAAAGCAAGGTGAATGGGCTGGTAAGCACTTACTAAATATCTATTGAACGAATCTATCAGTAAGTGAAACCACTACTCACATTTGGTGCATCTCTTATTTGCAGAAAAAACTGACTACTGTTGCCACAAAAGGGGAAAGATTTAAGATACTAAGTTTACTCATGTTTCTATAGTATATCTTCCATGCATTCTCTACAGTATACTTGGGTCAGTCATTTGCAAGGCCTTTGTGGTACAGTTGATCTTAGGGAAAGTTTCCAAACGTATTTAAGTTCAATTTCCTTCATCTTTTTAATAAAGGGCTACATATGATCATGTATAAGACTTTTCCTGCTCTAACATTCTATAATTCTTCTCAAATGTTAGCAAATGGTTTAGGTCCTGGCCCTGCTTGACTATAGCTTCTTTCAGCAAATTGATTGATAAGACTTCACTGACCTTTGCCATGTCACCTGTGTGTTACAGGAATTGGTCTCTATTGATTGAAGTCACAGATGGATATCTGCTTGCTGCTACTCCGTTCACTTTTGAAATTGTTAAAAAAAAAATTAAAAAGAACTCTTGATACTGGGAACATGTAACAACCTGCCCTTTAATCTTGATTAGGGCTGTCAAATGTGTTTGCACAGTATTTGCCCTACACAGAAGTGCTTGGCCTAGGGAAAATAAGGGAACAGAATGCCAGCCACCTTGTTTGACTAATTTGTGAAGGTGACATTGATTTGACTTATTCATACTTACACAACTGACATGGCTTGACCAATAAACTTTATTTTCTACATTAAGTAGAATTTTGGGGTCATGTGCTCCCAACTGCACCTCTATTAAGGACACCCTCATCTGGTAGTTGATCTGTCCCTAAGAGAAGTCTTAAGGAGACACCATCAGAAAAATAAATGTTTCTTTGACATTGTTCCCTTAACTACAGATGTCTTCCATAAACTGATAACATTTTGTATGGCTCTTATATAATTTTCTATGTTTATGCTTTATTTCATGTGGGTTTTCAGTATGTGTATATACGTATGCATTGCAAAGTATAGTAAGGGTTTCTCCAATCATAGTTGACAGGATGGGTGAGAGCATAGTGCTGAGAGAAATATTTTCATATTTCATCAGTTCAACCACATAATTTCATCATTGGATAAGTGAAGATCATCCAGATTCTTGTGTACTCCTATCTACTCATCCTTCTGGTTTTGAGAAAATAAACATGAAGTGCTTAACCGTTTGCTTGCAAGATAGTCTGCAAGGTCTGTATAGCATGACCTGCTCAAAAGAAACTTCAAACCAGCCACAATAAACAGAATCATCTACAAGTAAAAGAATAGCTGTTCAAGTCATCAATAGTGCTTAAGTCCAACATCACACTTTAGAGGAAATGAACTCGACTGAGAGCAAGCACTTCGGTCTGAGATCACACTGATGTCAGTGGCAGAGAAAATGCATTTTAACTGCACTGGACTTCCTCCCAAGACTTGTCCTAAGTCAGTTTGGTGTGGTGGATAGGATCATGAATTCTGATTTCAAATGCTTAGGTCTGACTCTTGGCTTCCCCACTGCCTGTGCTACAGTGAGCAATTAGATTCTCTGTGCCTCTGTCTTATCTATAAAATGGGGGAAATAATAACAGTTCCTTTTGTATGGATTCCGGGAGTTAAAATTTCTGAAGTGCTTAGGCCAAGGCCTATAATATAATAATAATAGGAAACAAGCACATTTTGTGGTAATGGTGGTGGTGATACCTTCTGTTGATGGCTTTGAAACAATGAGGTATTCCCTTCCAGGGTGTCTGAATATGCCAAATATTCTCACACACACGGTAGTTGGTTGCCTCAAAATAAACAAATCAATAGGAACCGAAAATGGTTCTAAACTATGATGAATGCCAAAGTTAATAATGAATTAAAAATACTGTCCTTTTTGTAAATGAATTTTAAAACCATCAAAAGAATATTTCTAATGGTATCTACCATTAGAGTCATCTATCAAATGAATTATTTGAACGGAAACCAGCCTTTGGGGTTTGTGGAAACCATTAAAGGACCTTTTCACAGATAGCAGGGGAGAATATTATCAAAGAAATGAGTATTTATAAAGAACTGCTCCTGATTTTTTCTTCAGAGTTTGATTTTAGTTAAAAGACGATAAAATATTGTGGAGTTATAATAATGGGGAGCAAAAATTTATAAAGTGTAGTCTATTGATATTTAAAATTATATCTTTTGTAACATTCTTATAAGTTTTGTTACAGTTTGTAGATTTGTAGTGGTACTGATGGTTTAAACCATGAAGGAAAAGAAAGCAATTTATAAAAAAGAATTTCATTAGCAGATTGATAAAATTATTCTGAACTCATATTCTGCTAAAGTTTATTGCAATAAATTAAACACATTTCACTGACCATGGTGCTTTGCTCAGTAAACAAACAAGAAATAATTAATTATATCACTTTAATTGATAATCACATAAAATAAGTGTAAAAATGTGAGGAATATCATAGAAAAGTCAGCGAACATGCTATGGCAAAGGTAAGTAGCAATCTTATTTTAGCGAGCTGCGTTACTTTTCATGTTTACTTTTACAGATTTTCTTGCCACAATTTTGGAGATGTTTGAACATCCATGCCTACTTCTTCTTGTCATATCAGTAACGATATGGAGCAAGCATCTTTTCTGTGCTTTCGTGAGTTGTCGCATTTCTTTGTAAGCTTGGATTGGCTTCCATCGTTCTATTTGGTACTTATGGTGTATAAAATCTCTCTCAAGAGTTCCCATGATAGGAAGTTTCTTGTCAACATTACTTCCTCTGGGATGTCTTCATCTTTTTCACTATGTTCTTCTTTCTTTTATGTTGGTAAGTTTTGTTTTGAGTTCCCCCAGCTGCCTAGGTAGAGGCTCTCAAACGGTACTGTCAGCATTCTCCTTGGCTACTCCTGTAACTCCATTCATGCTTGAGTATAATTTCACCTCCAGCATGATCACTTTTTGATCCTTTGCTGCACTTTACCTCTTTTGGGCACTCCGTCTTTTGATTATTTATTTTTGTAAAATGTCATGTGGGTTTATCACGAGGAGACAAGGAGATAAAACAACTATACATTTTGCTGAGTGTGAACTAAGTAACAGATGCACAGGGACCAATCATGAACAGAGTTTGAAAGATGACATCATCGGTCGCTGATCATGCTGCAGATCTGTATTTACACAGTAATTTATGGACTAAAGAATTAGCAGTAAAGTTTATACTTTATGCACTTAGTCACAGTTGATATACTGTGGCAAATGAATCTGACTGTTTGGGGGTACTGGCATTATTAAACTAAGCCATGATACTTGAAATCTGTGCATAGTGAAGCCAAGCTAATTGACTGCCTGCTGGAGTAATTTTCAGCATCCAGATCCTTCACACTTGTTAGGTGTATAACAAAGTACAACACGTTTATTATTTTCTTTTTTTTAGCTATTAAAAATGACACTTGTTTTTAAATTTTTTGATTATTATTAGTGTTTAAAAATACAATTTATTTTTATTCCTTGTATCCTGAAACCTTGCTATACTCACTTATTTGTTCTAGTCACTTTAAGTTTTGTTCTTTCCTTCTGAAAATTTTTTTGGGTTATTCTACTTAGGGAATCATGTGGTCTGCAATAATAAATAAAAATAGACGCATTTTTATTTATTATTTTCCTATCTTTATTTTTTATTTCCTTTTCATCACCTTATTGCATTGGCTGGGATCCCCAGTATAAGGCTGAATAAACATCCTTGCCTTTTTTCCAATCTTAGAGGAAAAGCACTATTAAGGACGACACTGGTTTTAAATAATATAGTAGGTGTAGGTTTTTTTGTAGATGTTCAATGTCATGTTTAATAATTCCTTTCTAGTCAGAGTTTTCTCATAAGTGGGTATTAAGTTGTGTGACATGCTTTTTCTGCATCAACTAACATGATCATATGCTTTTTCTTCTTAGTCTTTTGATGTAATAAATTACATCAGTTAATTTTATAATGTTGAATCAAACCAGCCTAGCTTCTTCAGGATAAGCAGCATTTTGCCACCATATTTTTATCCTTTTTTGTATATTACTGATTAGATTTGCTAATATTTTAAGGCATTCTGCATCTCTTCATGATGGAAATTGGTTTTTAGTTTTCAGTTTTGTAATATTTTTGTCAAGTTTTGGAACCACAAGAACAGAGCCTCATAAAATGAGTTGGAATGTGTTTCTTATTCTTCCCTTTTCTGGAAGAATTTATGTAGAATTGTTATTTCCCCCTGAAGCGTTTGGCAGTGTATGCCAGTAACATAGCTGAGGCTAAAATTTGTTTTCTTGTTGTTGCTGTTGCAAGTGTTTTAACTCTAAGTTCAATTTTTAAAATTGAGTTAGGAGTAATGAGGTTTTCTTTAAATAGCGAGCTTTGAGAGTTTGTGTCATTCAAGGTATTAGTCTATCTAGCTCATAGAAGTCGTCATGTTTAAAGGCAAAAAGTTGTTTGTCATATCCCTTATTTTCCTTCTTGTGGCTTTAGAGTCTGTAGTTGTATCCTCTCTCATTCCTGTATTTGTATTTATGGTCTTTCCTTTTTTTAATTGATCAGTCTGACTAAAGTTTTATCGATGTTATTGATCTTTTTAAAAGGGTTTAGTTGTTTTTCTCTGTTGTTTTTCCATTTCAACTTTATTCGTGCCTTATCACTTTTTATCCTTCCTCTGCTTTTGATTTGCTTTTCTTTTTACAACTTGTTAGGCTGAACATCGAGATGATTTATATACATGTGCATTCTGCTGTAGTTGGATAGAATGTTCTATAAATGTCAGTTACATCAAGCTTATTAAGGTTTGTTCGGTTTTTCTCTTGTATTGCTGATTTTCTTTCTACTTGTTCTATTTATTGCTGAGAGAAGAAGACAAAAGTTCCCAATTATGATTGCAATCGTGTCTGTTTTCCCCTTTCAGTTCTATTAGCTTTTGCTTTGAAGATCTGCTCTTAGTTGTATACACATTTAGTATGTTATGACTATTTGGTAAATTGAATCTTTTGTTATCATGATGATTTGTCTCTAGAAATATTCCTTGTTCTGCAGTGTACATTGTCTGTTATCAGTATAGCCACTCCAGCTTTCTTCTGATTTTGTTTGCACCTGATCATTTAATCTATTTATTTATATTTATGACAAGTTTCTTGTAGAGAGCATAACTGAGTATTGTGTTTTTTATGTAATGTGTCAACACTTGTGTTTTCTTTGTTATGCTTAGACCTAGGATAGTAACTACAGCCTGTGGGTCAAATCCAGCTTACTGCAGACCAACCTGATCACATCCCTGCACTTAGATATTGTTTATGACTGCTGTGAACTTTAGTGGCAAAGTTGATTAGTTGCAACAGAGGCCACACAACCCACAAAGCTAAACATATACATTATACTATTCCTAACAGAAAATGTGTGGTTTACATTTAATGTGTAATTAATATGTTGAATTGATACAGTTTTCAGACTTACTTTTTAAAACTGAGGAAGGAAGAATTAATTTTTTATACACACTCAGATTTGTATACTTTCTACTGATCTTTATGCATTCCTGGAGTTCCAAGTTTCCCTTTGTTATAATCTCTTTTCATTCTCAAGATATTGCCTTAGCATTTCTTTAACAGCAAGCGTGCTGGTGAGTAATTTCATTAGTTTTCCATCCTCTGCAAATGTATTTTGTAGCCTTAATTCTTCAATGTATGTTCATTAGACATAAAATTATGGGTAGATATTTTTTGTTGACTGTTGCGTCTATTTTATTCCAGAACATCAAAAATGTTGTTCTACAGTCTCCAGCTGCCATATTGGATTTTTAAAAAGTGTTCAGTCATTCAAATCACTGTATTCCTTTATATAAAGTGATATTTTCCTCTAGCAGCTCTTAAGATACATTTATGTACACAGATGTGCATTTAGACTGATATAAAGATATACATATTACATATAAATATTATTTATCTAATCTAGATCTGTATGTCTATATATTTTACTTTTAGCTTTCAGGTGTTTGATTATGCTGTATCTAAACATGATTTTGAGTTTATTTTGTTTGGCATTTGCTGGCTTTCTCGGTTCTATAAGTGGATCTTCCACCAAATTTGGGAAGTTTGCAGCCACTTTCCTTAATATTTATTCTGCAGCAATATCTTTCTACTCTTCTTTTGGGAATCAAAATGACGCAGGTGTTTAGACCTTTTGTTACTTTCCCGTTTCTCTCTGATCTTCAGAATGAATCATTTCAACTGGTTATTTGTCCAAGTTCACTGACTCCTCTGTCATCTCCATTCTGCTAATGAGCCTAACCAATTAGTTTTTAAATTCAGATATTGTATTTTTCAGTTCTAAAATTCCCATCTGATTATTTGCTATGGTTTTTATTTGGCTGCTGAGAATTTTCCTCAATTTATTACTTATTTTAAAAATTTTAAACTCATGGAGCATAGTTGGTCCACTTATGGAGTTATAATTGCTCATTTCCTGATTTGATTTTGTTTTGTTTTCAGACAATCAAAACACTGGCTTTTCAGACCATGAGTTCTCTCTCTCCCTTTTCAGATTGGTGGTTTTAACCTTTATCAAGTGCTGGCAGCGGCTCTGCTGCTTCGGTCTGTCATGCACACATGACATTCACAGAGAGGCTGAAATCTCCCAGTGCCTTTGTTGTGATACTTTGGGTCTCTCCCACATGCTCAGCTCAGGGCTGAACCCCCGACTTGTGAAGATCCACATAAAAGATTACTGGCACTCTTTAGAGCTTTTTCCTCTCTGGAATTTTACTGTCATTCTCAAGCCCGTGATGGTCATTTTTTGCTAGGTACTCTGGCCTGACAGTTGTAGTTTCTTTTAGAGTTTAGATGGGCATACCATTGTCATGAGGATCTCTGTTACTGGTGGCCCAGTAAAGGTGCAGAAGGAAAGGTGGAAAAACAACAGGATTCTGCCCTCAACACAAAAAGAGTTTTTTGCACAAAAAGAGGCCCTGCTCCCTGTTCTTTGGATAGAAAGAGAAAGTTTCTCTGGGTTTTTATTCTCTGGTACCACCACTGCTACTTAACTCCAAGATTAGGCCCACCCATGAGGGGGAAGTTGCAAGAAAATGAGAGAAAAACATGGAACCCCCTCCCACCCCACATAAATTGCTCCTTCACCTTTTTCCCCTCCAAAATTCTGTGGTAGTTTTTCTGACCAAGACATTTGTAAATATAGACATCATTACTTAAAATGGCAAGTTTTAGAAACTGAAGAGAAAATGAAATACAAGATAAGGACTGTGAGTTTGGCTCTGCTAATGAGCAATGTATTATTATATAATCATTTGCAACTTGTTGATATTCCCAAATACTTTTCCTACTAGGAATTTATAGTGAATGGAAATACCTATTCAGAAATCTAATACATTTTCAAATTTCATCAAAATGAGTAGTCCAGGCAAAAACAGATTCTTCTTGTCACTGTAAGATAAGCCACTAGATAAACAAGATAAAGGAAATTTCTGAAGTGTGATTACATTCTCATTGTACTCAAATAAAAAACTGAGGGTAGAGATAGGAAATAAATATAAATCTATTTGTATTAAGCAGGTGGAATTACTTGGAAATTAAATTAAAAACACAGTGACATCACTGAGAGTATCTAACAGACGCCACTAAACTAATGACCAGGGAAAAGAATAAAGAAAAGGAAGGAAACATTCTAGCTAAATTCACAATCAGAGATAAATCTGAGTAAAGCTTGAGCTGCAAGGGGATTGCATCCTGCCCTTTACAAGGATCTAGAAAGGCCGAGGGATCTGGAAGCCAGACGGGCCTCCTCTGTCAGATCCTTCCTAAGGCTCGCCTAGACTTGCCCTTGGCCATTTTAAGTAATGATGCCTGTATTAATAAGCAAATATTTGATAAGTAAAACCACCGCACTCAAATAAATATAATTATCTTTTTCAACAACAGGGTGACGATGAGGCCATAGGAAGTATACCAGCATGAATCCCATACCATTTTTTGTCTGAATGGCAGGCTGAAGATACCATCCCAAACCAGAGAATCTGGAGCCATGAGAGAAGTCCTCGGCAGAAGATCCAAGTGATGGGACAGGGTCAGAAACACGGGCTTGGCAGAGAGGAGGGGGTGAGGTTCTTACATGCGCACAATACCCTGCCAGTGAAGAGAGGTGGGGGCAAGGGAAGGATAACCAGAACATCAGTCAAACGGGAAGGAGCCAGAGATGAAGAATGAAGGAATAAATAAATTCCACTTAATCTTCAGGTACACATAACATGCTGAATGTATATCTGGTATATACATATACATATACATACCAGATATTTTCTGTATTTGTAGAGTCAATATGCATATTGAAGAAACTTTAGAAAGGGAATTTGAGGATACTGAGGTTTGAGACTCAAAGATGTTATACTTTTTCTCCATGTTTATTGATTGTTTTAAAGAAAAATAATGTAATTCTGTTGAAGTTATTCACAACACTTGTTAAAGACAGAAAGGTAAACTTTATTCAGGGGGACTGCTGGGATAGATTTAGGGAACCACTGCAGTGGGGCTTTGCAGGGGAGAGAGATTGGGCTTGGCACTGAATACAAGGAAAAGTAGGAATTTATATTTAAGGAAATCCGTAGAGGAAACATCAGTGTTAAGGCAGGTGGGGTAAACTTCTGACTGACAGGATTTTTGGTGACGGCTACAAAAATATAGGTAACAATAGGAGCTACCTCATAGGGTTGCTGGGAGAATCCAATGAGTTTTTAAGTGTTTGTAATAGTGCCTGGCACATGGTGAGCGATGTCGTAGCCACTGCTACGATTATTATTCTTATCATCATCACTATCACCATCTTCATCATCTCCAGCGTTGGGCAGAGCCTCGTGAACAGCGCGCTCACAATGGGTTATTGCTGGATTGAATTGAGTAAATGTGAGGGTGTTTATTTTGGCCCTCCACCAACCTCTTATGCTTGCTTTGTAATTCCTGGCAATGTCCCAGGTAGGTGAGATCACGGAAAGTTACCCCGGTGGGGCGTTGTGAACAGCATGTCCTCTGAATGGTTATCTTGGATAAGAAATGAGGTAACAGCAGCTGTAAAGGAGAGGAGAACATCCTTGCTCAGATTGCCTGAGGGCGGAAGTTGCTGTAAAGTATGTTCTCTGTGCTAGGCCCACCATAGCCTGAAATGTCCAAGAGATCCCAATTTATGCAGTAATTTAACCAGGAGATTTTTCCTTTTTCCAGTCCACTTCAGGCTTTGGTTTAACTCTCATATAAAGTTTCTGAAACAGGCACGTCTATACTACAAATAAGGTGACCTAAGAGATACAGTAGGAACAAGTTACGTTCAGCATAACAGTATTTCCTGGTGCTTCTTACAGTAAATGATATGCTCATTCATGAAATTTGTGTTTCTTTGGAAAAGAGTGATGTGAAGTCATTATGCGTAGCCCCCATTTTTCCTATTCAGGAACTGTATCTTCTGTTTTGTTCACACAAAAATCCTTCTTAAGATTATGGATTTGATAACTAGTAGGGCTCTTAGAGGCCAACACAAAGGACAGTTTCCCTCTCCCTGACCCAGGCCATCAGGAGGCCATGTGGTGTAGAGGCAAGAATGGGGAGTGACCTCCAGCTTTACACTTAGTAGCCGGGGAGCCTCGTCCGTATACTGCTCAGCTTCTTAAGTAAGCAAAGTAAGGCCTGTTTTCCAAACTTGCCAGAAAAGTTTAAGTCTGTAACATGTATAATAGTAAATGCTTAACAGTCTCTTAATTGGTTTTAGAGATGCCTTCCAATCCCTTTTCCAAATTGGTTTTATTAGCAGACTAACAAATTATCTTGTTTGTTAGTATTTCAAATCTTATGATTCAGAACTCTATTTTTCAAGTGTGTCAGGGAAATGACCTATCCTTCCCCCTTTTTCTCACTGAGAAGACAAATTGTGGAGTTGACTTAGCCCTTGCCTCAATTAGGCAAGGCTTACCCGCACGCCTTTTCCTGTCACACCTGTGTGTCTGGCATGTGAATGCCTCTTGAACAATGCAGAAAATCCCTTAGTAAGTGATCCAAGGCTTTGCTTATGTTTCCCTCTTAGGCAGCATACCCCGTGACTATTTTATGGGAAAAAAAGCATCCTGCAGTATCTGCACAAGGATCTTATCTTGACTGTTTTCATTAGCCTAGTTGTCTTCTCATTCCTCCCTCAGTTACCTGTTTTATGCGGGTGGTAAGGACATCTGTGTTTACTGAATAGAAAACAAAAGAAAGCTATTTCAGAAGAGGCTTGTAGGTGCTATAATCAAAATCAACTAATTGTAAGCCATTTTTCCAGGAGGTTACCTAGGAATATGTTGATTTATCTATACTGGGAGCTCCTCAAATAGCAGCCATGGAGCAGAGTTAGAATCTACTCGCTGACTAGCCTTGTTATGTGGGAACAAGTCACTTTAATTCTTTAAGCTTCAGTTTTTTTTCATCTGTAAAGTGAGGAGGATAGATTAGGTAAGCCTATGAGCCCTGCTAGCATGAAAATTCTGTGATTAGTGAATCTCATGAAGTTGTACCTTAGGTTCTGTGATTCATGATTATTTGGGTAATGCAAGACTAATGCTTGTTCCTCTTTTTTTAACAAAATATAATTTGTCAGGCAAATTATAGAAATAAGGTGCGGGGGACTGTTTATTAAGACTCATTAGTGGCTTTTAATACTTATTAGTACCAGGGTATAAGAAATCTGCTAATTACAACAGTCTTTTTTTGCTAATTTAGGACCACATGCTCTTAGCTATTTGTTTTGGTTATTTGAAAATAAATAAGGCTTCTTTAATACAAACTCTCCAGTTTACATTTTTACCAGTTTAGCAGAGTTTTTCTACAAAAATTATCTGAACATACATAGTTTGATTATGGTCTTACTGAGACTAACAGGCAGGCCCTCATATTAAGCAACAATAATAACAAAATCTGCTTTGTGAATAGTCTCAGAAACATTTAAATAGTCATTGTGTTGGAATTTGTTATGTCTCCTAGGAATAGATTCATCTCAGATTTGAATTACATCAGTTGCCAGACTTTGAAGCAAGGCTTTTGATTTTAACTCCATCTGAGAGGTTTCCTGAGGTCTCTGGACAGGCCTCCCCATTCTGCGTACACCAGCTGAGCTAGGTATCAGCCCAGAAGCTCGTGAGGGCATTAAAACCCTAGAAGGAAATGAGCAGAATGGACTTTCTGGAAACATAGGACATGTCAGAATATATCCACTTGACAGACCAGCTGTAATTATAGTCTCTGGAAGTAACTATTCTCCTGAATATAATCTTTTCTGTGAAAGAAAACAAAGAGGTGAAAAAGAATAAGGATTGTTGGCAACACTGTACAAACTTTTGGAATAAAATCATTATACTTTTATGGGTCTAACAATACTATGTACACACTATTAATAAAATGCAAAGCCAAGTTCATAGGATTTGTAGCTCACCAGTTGGATAATGTCAGCTCAATTTATCTAAATTCCAGCAGCCATATTTTGAGCTTTAGATATTTGATACCCTTTAAATTCTTTATGTCCAGTAGGTTATTATCCAATCTATAAGAACTTCATGTTATTACCACTGTTTTCAATAATTGATTTTAAAGTTAAGAGGCATTTCATTTTCTTGTCTCTACCTTTAAGTTTTAAATAAGCATAATTAATAGCATTGATTAAAAGTACATTTTACATTATTTTTCTCAAAAGCTTATGCTTAACATGCATTAAAAATAACTAGCAAATTTCAGTTTATTATAAACATATGTTGCTGTTTATCATAGAATCCTAAGCTGAAAGAAAAATTGAAGAAATGATTTAACTCTTTTTTATGAGCTTTTTACCTAAACACTACCCTGAAAAAAATGTTTTCTATTTTGAAAGTTCTCTTGGGAAGTAGATTATATCAAAGTTTTAGTGCTTTCAGTAGTTACTTTCAGTAGACCTGTGATTAAAATAATCTTCTGTTCCTAAAGATTTTATGTTTTTTCAAATCATCAGAAACATTTCTTTCTGCTATAAAGACACTTTGATCTTTGCAGTGATTTGTGAATTAGGCACTTTCTTGCTCCTGATGTCTTATGTCGATAGTAATGGGATATGTTAAAACTTTTATTCACTGTGATACAGGCTCAAGTTAAGTTTGAAATAACACATTTTGTGCTAATGTGCATCAAGTCTCCCAGATCTCTGTAAATTTTGATGCACTTTCATATCTCTGATCATGTATGAGATTTTGGCATTACTGTCTTTTGCACTGTATTGAGAATCTATTGGCACTACATGCAAATTGTCACAAGACAGAATCTTAGTAATGGAGAAGATCTAGGAGCCTTTTTAGGCCTACCTCCCACTCTAAACAGGCACTTTTCTTTTCCTTCCTCCTCTTCTTTGTAAAAATTCAAATGTGACCCATAACTTCCGGCTTAAAATTCTGTAACGCTTCCCACCCACCTGTAGAACCACATGCCTGCCCCTTAGGTTGGCACATGTAATACCCCACACAGTTTGCCACCACCCAGGCCTCTTTACTGGCATTCTGCTTTGCCAGGGAAGGGAATATATTCCAAGTGAGAGTTTATAGTTTTGGAGCCAGAAACACCTGGGTTACGATCCTGCCTTCACTCATCCCCTCTGGCTCTGTGAACTTGTGTAGATCATTTCACATTTCTGAGCCTACCTTTCTTCCTCTGTAACAGGGGAATGGAAACTCTTACCTCACACAGCTGTAGTGAGCATACATGGAATCAGGTGTGTGTGGTGCCCACCAGAGGTCTGCTTGAGCAACCAAAGGTACGGGTATGTAACACTAACACAGGTCGCATGTCTCGCCAGCTTGCCGGTTGGACAGCATCAGGAATTCCTCTCGGTAGGAGTCCTGTCGCACTTCCAGCCATGACAGCTCACATGCTCATCTGCGGACTCCTGTCTCCCTGTGTGACACGGTTCCAGGTACGAAGCTCCAGATCCTAGTGCATCAGGCTGCTGCAAGAGCTACGCGAGAAGCAGTCCCATGCCCTGACCAGCCAGTATCCTTGTGGTGGTTCTTTTGCATAGTTCCTAGGGTTCTCCACACAGGCCTGCATGCAGGGAAGTGCCAAACATGGATCCTTATCAAGTATTTACAGCTTATTCATACTTCCTCCCAGTCCAGATGCAATTTACCTGTCAGGATAATTTTTACCATAAGCAATGTTGCCTAGCAATATAATTAACACCTGCCATCTACCTGGTTTCCAGGGTAACAGAGCTAGGTGGTTAAACCAAAGGTCACATTCTAAAGCAGCAGTGGAAAAGGCTTGCTAACTCTTTCATGTCAGTATGCAACAGACCCGACTAGGGGCCTTGTGTGTTATAGTTATCAGAACATGCTTGTTCAGTCCTTTAACAAATCCTAAGAGCTTACATTGAGTCCACCTCTGTGCCAGACACAAGGAGTACAGTGGCAGCTTAGACAGATACGGTGCCCACTTCATATGGTTTCCTCCACCCAGGAGCCCTTTAGTTCATTTCATTGCCTAGAGAACTCCTCCAGAGGTCAGCTGAGATGTTACTGCCTCTCTGAAGTCTGTGAACACTTTACCCCCCTAACAATGTTTATATTGCTGTGAATTCATGGATCGGTATTGCTAATCCATGAATTCCTTTAAGTACTATGCAGAGTTTATGTGGGAATGTATGTTTGATGAAAAGGGTTAAAGCTTTCATCAAATTTTCAAAGGGGTCTGAGCTGCCCACCCTGCTCTCTGAGAATTTATAACCACTACTCTGTTATGAGCATTTGTAATATTATGGTTTTGTTATTTGTTTGTAGGTCTGTGTCTCCTACTGGAATGTGAGTATTTGAGAGAAGGAACTATATTAATATTTTGTGCCAGTGCAATGCCTGATTCATAGCAGACTTTTAGAAAATGTATGTTGAAAGAATCAGTTCTTAATAGCCTGAACAGGCTCAGCAGCTCAAATGATGCTAATCGTGCAGCATTTCTTTATTAGAAAGGGAAAGTCCTGTCTTGTATTAAACTAAAATCATTCTTGCTCCTAGCTTTAACCCCTGGAGTTATAAACTCCTCTCTTCCGTATTGTATTTGCCCTTTTATGAAACTCCCAGTTGAGTTAGGGAATCAAAGAAAACAGGATATCATGGGAGGAATCATTAACAAGTGATATATTTGTGTCTTAAATATTTTAATTTAAAGCATGAAGATGTACATTATGTTACTGGTATTTGAATATGAAACCACATCTTTTCTTTTTAATTAAGGTATTGTTGATACTGCAATCTTATGAAGGTTTCACATGAGCAATATTGTGGTTTTCAATATTCATCCATATTGTCAACTCCCCCACCAATCCCATTGCAGTCACTGTCCATCAACATAGTAAGATGCTATAGAGTCATTATTTGTCTTCGCCATGCTATATTGCCTTCCCTATGACCTAGGTATATTGTGTGTGCTGATGATAATGCCCTTTAATCCCCTTCTTCCCTCCCCACCTACCCTTTCAGCCCCCTTCCCTTTGTTAACTGGTAGTCCCTTCTTGGAGTCTGTGAGTCTGCTGCTGTTTTGTTCCTTCAGTTTTGCTTTGTTGTTATACCCCACAAATGAATGAAACCATCTGGTACTTGTTTTTCTCCTCCTGGCTTATTTCATTGAGCATAATACTCTATAGCTCCGTCCATGTTCTTGCATATGGTAGGATTTTTCTTTTTATGGCTGAATAATATTCCATTGTATGTATGTATCACATCTTTATCCATTTATCTGTTGATGAACACTTAGGTTGCTTCCATTTCTTGGCTATTGTAAATAGCGCTGCGATAACCATAGGGGTGCATATGTCTTTTTGAATCTGAGTTGTTGTTTTCTTGGGTAAATTCCTAGGAGTGAAATTCCCAGGTCAAATGGTATTTCTATTTTGAGTTTTTTGAGGAACCTCCATATTGCTTTCCAGAATGGTTGAACTGATTTACATTCCCACCAGCAGTGTAGGAGGGTTCCCCTTTTTCCACATCTTTGCCAGCATATGTTGTTCCTAGTCTTTTGGATGTTGGCCATCCTAACTGGTGCTAGGTGATATCTCATTGTGGTTTTAATTTACATTTCACTGATAATTAGTGATTTGAAGCACCTTTTCATGTGCCTTTTGGCCATTTGAATTTCTTCCTCGGAGAAGTGCCTGTTAAGATCCTCTGCCCATTTTTTAATCAGGTTATTTGTTTTTTGGGTGTTGAGGATTGTGAGCTCTTTATGTACTTTGGATGTTAACCCTGTATTGGATAAGCTGTTTACAAATATATTCTCCCATACTGTAGGAGGTCTTTTTGTTTTAATGATGGTGTCCTTTGCTGTACAGAAGCTTTTTAGTTTAATGTAGTCCCATTTGTTCATTTTTGCTTTTGTTTCCCTTGCCTGAAGAGATGTGTTCAGGAAAAGGTTGCTCATGTTTATGTCTAAGAGATTTTTGCCTCTGTTTTCATCTACGAGTTTTATGTTTTCAAGATTTTTCTTCAGGTCTTTGATACATTTCAAGTTTACTTTTGTGTATGGAGTTAGCCAATAAATCAGTTTCATTCTCTTACATGTACCTGTCCAGTTTTGCTAACACCAGCTGTTGAAGAGGCTGTCATTTCCCCATTGTATATCCATGGCTCCTTAATCGTATATTAATTGGCTATGTATGTGTGAGTTTGTATCTTGTCTATCTGTTCTCTTCCATTGATCTATGGGTCTTTTCTTGTGCCAGTACCAATTGTTTTGAATTCTGTGGCTTTGTAGTAGAGCTTAAAGTTAGGGAGCATAATCCAAATACGTACAACAAATACTAACAGAATTAAAGGGGGAAATAGAATGCAACACATTCATTCTAGGAGACTTCAACACACCACTCACTCCAAAAGACAGATCAACCGGACAGAAAATAAGTAAGGAGACAGATCCATCTGTTCTGTTGTGTTGTTCAGTGCTGTTAACAGACATCTACGGAACACTCCACCCAAAAGCTGTGGAACACAAATTATTCTCAAGTGTACATGAAATGTTTTCCAGAATAGATCACATACTAGGCCACAAAAAGAGCCTCCGTAAATCCAGAAACACTGAAATTGTGCCAACCAGCTTCTTAGACCACAAAGGTATCAAACTAGAAATGAATTCTACAAAGAAAACAAAAAACAGCACAAACACATGGAGGCTTAACAACATGCTCCTAAACTATCAGTGGATCAGAGACCAAATTAAAACAAGATCAAGCAATATATGGGGACAAATAAAAACAACAGCCCCAAACGTGTGGGATCCAGTGAAGGCAGTTCAAAAGGAAAGTATATTGCAATACATGCTTACCTCAAGAAAGAAAAAAAATCCCAAAAGAACAGTCTAAACTCACAATTAACGAAACTAGAAAAAGAACAAATGAGGCCCAAAGTAGAAGAAGGGACATAATAAACATGAGAGCAGAAATAAATACAATTGAGAAGAAAAAAACAATAGAAAAAAATCAATGAAACCAAGAGCTAGTTCTTTGAGAAAATAAACAAAATAGATAAAACCCTAGATAGACTTATCAAGAAAAAAAAAAAGTCTACACACATAAACAGAATCAGAAATGAGAAAGGAAAAATCACTATGGACGCCACAGAAACACAAAGAATTATTAGAGAATACTATGAAAAATTATATGTTAACAAACTGGATAACCTAGAAGAAATGGACAACTTTCTAGAAAAATACAACCTTCCAAGGCTGACCCAGGAAGAAACAGGAGAATCTCAACAGATAAATTACCAGCAATTAAATTGAAATGGTAATCAAAAAACTACCTAAGAACAAAACTCGTGGACCAGATGGTTTTACTGCTGTATTTTATCAAACATTCAGAGAAGACCTAATACTCCTTAAAGTTTTCCAAAAAGTAGAAGAGGAGGGAATACTTCCAAACTTCATTCTAATACCAAAACCAGGCAAAGACACCAGAAAAAAAAAAAAAAATTACAGACCAATATCCCTGATGAACTGTCTGTTCAGCTTCTCTACCCATTTTTTGATTGGATTATTTGCAAAGCCAATATTTTGTTGAATATGAGTCCCCTGTTTTGCAGGTTTTTTCACTTAAGCCATACTAAATTTAATACCTGCTTTTTCCAATTTGTGTTCCTTTTTAGTGGCATGCAAAGTTAGACACTGTTGGAGCAATCTTGAGTGTAGGATTCTTTTAGGTTTTTACTTTCCTCACTCTCCCCAGTGTGCTGTAGTTATCTCTACCTCCCATCAGTGATTTATTGTTTTAAACAACTGGCTTTCATCTAATCTGTCAACTTTACTTTTAGTAACAAAGTGTTACTAAATAGTAACTCATATTTCCTTGGGTTACATACTGTTTAATTAAGGTATATAGCTAAAATAACATGATTAAGTAGCATAAACAGATCTGTGATTGAATCGAGCTTATGCTTAGTAAACACATGGTTCAGCTGAGAGCACAAGTGTGGACATACTCAGTGCTTTAGGTACTCCTAGTGCTTTAGGGCATTTGGAAGACCATAAGCATGTTTCCTGAATATGCATGAATGTGTTTCTATTCTGTTTTCCTCAGGATAAGTTACTTTGAAATTTCTTTATCATCCTACCCACATTTCTTCTCCTCTTAGACCAGTGATCTTCCTAATTTAGAATGGGATAGGAGTAAACCATGTTTAGCTGTCTTCCTGGTAAAGTTAAGGTGTCTATTATTGTCCAAAGAAAAAAATGAAATAATTGGGGAAAAAAAAACAGGTAGCAAATATAAGTGGTCACTTAATTATAAGAATGTTCTAAGCATAAAATAATGGCAGAGTGTAGCTTAATTTCTCTCCCCTTGAGTGTGATCTGGACTTAATGACTCACTTCCAATGGATCGAGTATGCTAAGAGGGAAATAATAGTTTTGTTAGTGGAGAAACCTAGCAGATACCACCTACCAAGTGGTCAAGGTTTCTATCACCCGTGTTAGTAGAGTTAATCACGTTGATAGCGTGTCCCCTCAGTTATGATGTGATGAGGAGGGCCCTTCACTTCTTAGGGTCTTCTCCTAATCCCATAACCACAGTGTAATCTTCAGAAAATGTCAGACAAACTTAAATTGAGGGATATTCTGATGAGTGCTCTTCAAAAATCTCAAGGTCCTGAAAAATAAGGGAAGATTGAGAAACTGACAGAGACTAGAGGACACTAGGGAAGCATAACTCAGTGCAGTGTGTTATCATGAATTGGGTCTTGGAATAGAAAAAAGAGGCATGAGTGAAAAACTAGGGAAATCCAGATAAAGTCTCTTGTTTTGACAAATCTTCCACTGTTGTGTAAGATGTTAACATTAGGGAAACTGGGTGAAGTGTATGTGAGAGCTAGGTAGTATTTTTGTAACTTTTCTGTAAATCTAAAATTACTTCCAAATAAAATGTTTATTAAAAATAGTAATGTGAGAAATCACTGAAGGAAAGGATTAGGTGATTTGAAATTCAAGACATGTAAACCATATTAAAAGTCAATAACACTGAAAATATTTATTGAAGATGGTAGACAAGGACAAATAATGTAGAATATACTTTTACAGAATAATAAGAAAATACTAATATGTCACCTCATTGGAAAATAGTCATTGATCATGATTCACAAAAGAAGCACGGTGATTAATAAATATGAAAACCAGTTCAATCTCCAGTAATTTAAAAATTGTTTATTAAAGTAGTATTGAGAAAATTGTCACCCATTACATGGAAAAGTGATATTCAATTCTGAAGAAGGTAAATGGAAGAATTATAGATTGGTTTAACCCTTCCAGAAAGCAGGTTGCCAATACGGGTGTTGGGTTTAAAAATATGCATATAATTTGTGCTTGTAATCTCACACAAAATTTTTTTCCCAAGGAAATAGATATGTTCACAAGTTCTTTAGTAGGAGCGTTCATCTCTGGGTTCCTAATAATGAAAGACTTAAAACCCAAATACCTAACCAGTGAGGGAGTGATATGAAAAGTTTTGGCCTACTTACAGAATAGAATGGAGTTGTTGAGTGAAATGATGAGAGCAAGAGGCAGTTCGTGTATATCCTCTGATCCAGACTTCTGAGCATGTGTACAACTGTGTCTCTTGAAAGGATACTAAGGAAATACATTTGCAAAGTAGTTACTTGTCCTTGGGTAGTAAGGAAAGAAGGATTTTTGTTTTCTTTATATCTCTCTTCATTTTCAAAACTGTGTGTACTAAGTGTATATTACTTTAGTAATCTGGGGGAAAACTAATATGCAAGTAATGCAGTTGAACAGTTTCTTTGATTTCTTCATTCTGATTTAATTTTTTAAATGCTACATTTCCATTTTTTTCTGTAAACAGTTGATGTTCCTGTATCCACTAGGAAGCTCCTCTGGGTGCTCCCGTTGCCGAGTGAGAACTAGGTAGCTCTAGTTGGAGAATGGTGTTGTCATCCTGACCCCTTTGCTAATAAGCCACTTCATCCGCAGGAGAATGACTGTTTTCTTGGAGACACTTTCTTCTTGGTGAATTTAAGAAGTGACTTGTGGCATCCAAGACCTGAAGTAGCCCCAGCGGAGATGCACTGTCTTTCTTCTGAGAACCATTTTAAAAATCGTTGCCGGAGAATTTTCATGTTAACATCTGATTTTTGGTAGTAACAAAAGTATTGTTTGTTAAATTTCATTTAAAACTCATTTAAATTTTGTAATGAGAGCTAAGCTACTTCAGGAAATCCACGGCAGTTGGGTAGCTGTTTGGTTGTAAGTTTGTTTATATTATTATTTTCTATTTTGAGGAAGATTAAGGAAGTCATCAAATATTAATGTCAAGTTGTTATCAGAATTATCTAAGTGCCTTCTTTCTCACCATAAACACAAATCCCTTTATCTAAGTATGGTTCATTTAAAATAATATTACTTTAGCCTTATATATTTTTAAAGGATAAGTGGTAAAAAGTTAACATATTTAAAATAGTTATATAGTAAAATAATATTTTAATCTATATATACTAATACTTCACTGTTTTGTGTGTTTTAACTTTCATTCTTACCAGAGAGTTATACATTTAAAAAATATTTAGAAGGTATAAGTGGAAGAAGAGGGGAGAAAAATTAAAAAAGAACACATATTTCCCTTTTTAGGCAAATTTTGCACTCTGGAAATACATTCTTCTTCTTTCTGTCTTTATCAGTTATGTGATGCCATTTACAAGAAGTTTTCTTAATTGTGAACAATCGTCCAATGTGTTAAAGGAAGGCCCTTCATATTAAGACATTATGGTTTTTAATATCAAGGACACTATGGGAAGTTACTGTTACGACAAGGTGCTGTTGACAAGATTGTTTTCAAGTTAGCCTAGACGGAAGCTTCACTTTAATTGCATATTGCAGCAGGTGGAAAGAGTATGCCTGTGACCAAAATAGTAACATAAATTTGGAGGGACTGCTTAAACAGTGTTCTCAAGGCTCCTGTGGGAACAAGACTGCTCTGTGCTGTTGAAAACCTATTTCTCCTGTCACCCAGTCCAGCCACCTAGCAGGGTTTGAATGTCACATGGTGACACAGCATCCCAACGGTATCTCTTGGGAAACATTTTTTTGTCAAGACAATATCAAGGGTCCATAGAAATGGAAACAACACAAAGGAAAATAAAACCGAGGACAGGAGGCTAATCCACCTCTCTGAGCAGCAGTGCCGTCTCTCAGATACATTGATTCAATAGACCACAGCAATGTCTTTCTTTGATATTTGCTCCACAGAGTTCCCACATCAAGCTGCTTCACTGCACAGCTTTCTTTATTATTTCTTTCAAACAAAGGTCAAGAGAAATGCATTACAAAGCACTTTCTCTTTAAACAAAATCAGAAGTGTTATATATTAATTTTTAAAATACCTGATCTTAGGAACAGTGTACACAAGCAGAAAGCCCGACTCTTCTTTCCTTGAGTCCCCTAGAGTGTACGGTATGTTCTTTGTGCCTCTGTTAGGGTGCCAGTATATATCTGTTGCTTTTGAAAGATATCTACTGAAGATTTCCCTGTTGCATTTGCCAGTTATCTCTTGTGCTATTTTTTTGTGCCTACCAACATTATAAAAATTGTTAATCTTATAATAGCATGACGATGGCACCTCAATCTTTTATAAGATTGATAATACTGTTCTAGACTTAGAAATATAGCCATACTATGACTTCATCCTATTTTTTAAAGAACAAATGAAATTGAACTTTGATTATATTATACCTGGCAAGTATGACTATGTTTTTTTTCTTTCCTGGGGTACTTAGCAATAATTTTTATCTTAGTAATTTGTTTTGTTAAATTCTTAAGTATATCTTTTTTATTTTCTCAGAATAATGTGTTGAACTTTATAAATATTCACAAATATAAAAAGAATAGAATTATGAACTTCAGTATACCAACCATATTGATTCATAAAGTATGCTTTATCTGTCCCTTTTACTTTTATTTTTTTGCTGAAGTGCTTTAAAGCAAATCCCAGATACTATGTCAGTTCATCCCTATGTAGATTTTTCTTCTTTAAATAACCACAGTGTCATTTTTATACCTGGCAAATTTAACAATTTATTGATAAAATATCAGGCCATATGCAGATTTTGCCAGTTGTGTTTGAAGTGCCTTCTACTACCAGCTTGTTTGAATCAAAATTCACACATTTGGTTTTGGCTTTTATTGATCAGATTTTAAAATCCTTATTACCCATGTCTTGAGAGGGTAGAATCTTATCAAAACCAAAACAACAAAAACCACTTTTCCTGCTTTATTGAAAGACAAAGCAAAATGTGCTGTTAAGAACTATTATAAAAGAAATACATAACAGAGCACCTGATGAAAAACTTTCTCCTTCAAATAGAAAAATTCCTTCTCAAGCATTGCTACTCCAATACCCTATATTAGTTTTTGGTAAGATGTAATGAATATGGTCTGATGTAACTTGTATAAAATAGGATCCTTTAAAAAGTGTCTTTAATACCAATTTAGAGCCATACAGATAGTTTTTATTGTAAGAAAGCATGAAGTGGCTAAAATGTCAAACATAGTTGAACATCCCTGGTTTCTGAGCTGTCTTCCTAACCTTGCCTGGACCTAAAAAAATTGATACCTGTCATGGTTTCTCTGTGGCTTTTGATATTTTTTTTATCTCTTAAGTAAAGTAAGAAATATATTTTTAAATCAGGATCTGATAATACACACACAAACACACCTCAACTAAAAGTTTCTTGAAGCCGTACCCTGTAAATAGCATGGTGATATTTTCTATTCTATTGTATTTATTTATTCTTTTTTAAGTGTAGGCTATAACTCACTGAGTTGATTTTATGAATTGGTTGGAAAACATGGACATAGTGGTTAGAAGCACATTTTTAGCATCTAAGGGACCTGCATTCAAATACCACGTCTGCCAGTTACTAGCAGCACCTCCATGGATCTCAGTTTAAATATGCTTCTCATGCAGGTTTTCTGGAAATAAGTTATTTGTGCTAAGGGAAGTATGATTATCCTCAAACTTATACCAGTATAATTAATTTAACTAATGAGTCACTCCTTAGATTGATACATACACCACCCCACATCAATGTTTTTCCTCTCTTAGGCTAGCACTGCTCTGCCATTGCTAGGAGAGGTTACCTGAGCTGTCTAGAGATGCAGAACTTCTCTGTGTCCACTATTTTTTTTTTTTGGTATCATTAATCTAGTCTTTATCCAGTAACATTGTCGACAATAATGGCTCATTGCCAAAGGGTGTGTAAGCTTTAGCCTCGGCAGTAGGCCAATTACATCGTCAGGTGGTTTAGGGTCAGGTGAGGATCCTGGCTGTAGCAACTTCCATTTGAGGGACAGCAGGAAGGCCGGTGTGAAGCCAGCAAAGGGGAGGATAATAGAAAATGTCAGGATAATGGAAGCAGGGACACAGTCTGTTGTTAAAAACAAGACAACATGCCCCAAATGGATCTGCTTATTCAAAACAGAGCCGCATATCACTGAATCAAGACTTAATTACAGTTTGGCTCTCAGAGCTGGAATCCTAGGGCCGTCACTCAGAAAACACCGGCTCTAGCTCAGGGACCTGCCTACAGACTCTGGCCACCCTGCTACAGGAAAGTGACCGTGCAGTAACCAGTCCTTTTTTTGTTTTCCAGTGTGACTTCCTTGTTCCTGAGCCCTTCAGCTTATGAAAACCTTTCACTCTGTGCAGCTCTTTAAAGCTCCTTTCCACCTGCTAGATGCGATGCTGCCCAATTTGTGAATCATTGAAAACAGCCAGTAAGATCTTTAAAATTTACTCTAGTGGAATTTTCTTTTTGAACACTATGGAGGGCTTTCTGGCTCTTACTCTAAGATAGAAATGGAACACTTACTTATGTTCCAGGCATTGAATGGGTGCTTTCTTATGAAAATGTTTTCTACTGCTGCCAAACAGCTAAAAGGTAGCTCCTTTTCAGAAGAAGCAAGTGGAGCTGAGAATTAAATGTTAGCCCCAAATCGTACTGCTACAAAACGGAAGAACCAAGAATGCAGGCCCAAGTCCATGAAGGGCAGAGCTTGAATGCATGCGTCCTGGAGAGCAGGTAAGAATCAGGAGCCTTGGGTAGAGTGTAACCCACTGAGTCACAGGGTGGCTGAAAAGCCATCCTGTTGTGAAACACTGTCATAAAGTGTTGCCATGGAATATTTACATCTCTCTTAGACCCCAAGTTTCACGTGCTCTGAAGCACTTTAAATTATTCATAGGTTCCAAAACAGGTATGTATGTGAATCACTTGAGGAATTCTTTTGAAAATTCTGATTTCAGAGCCCTACCACAGATAACTGAATCAGGAAATTATAGTCCCCCAAACTTTCTGATGATGGAACTAGTTTTTCTTGGAACACTTCATAGATAAAAGCATAAGGGAGAAGCCATTTTGGAAATGTAAGCACAATACAAATCTTGTGGTATACAGACTTAGATGCCAACCAGTTAAAGGAAATAAAATAAAAACCTTTAGTTTGGCCTGGTTTGTTGTTGACTTAATGGATTTATTTCTTTATCCAGTTATGTTTACATTTCTGGATCATAGCTATGCAGTGTTCAGTGTGTTTGTCTAACACGTTTTTGAAATAACCTGTGATCAATGTGACATTTTAACCTATTAAAAACAAATATGTGAAGCCAAGAAATACAATGGGTTTAAACTACTGGAAAGCTTTCACTACTTTGCCTGTAATTTCACCATAGTTATAAACAGAGAAGTAAATTCTGCTTTCTCAATAATTAATAGAATAATTTCCCAAGGACAACCAGGATCAGCAATTATTCTAAAAATCCCGACTGATGTACCTCTTTATGTTTCTTAACCAAAAATGTTTTGTCTTTTATGCTGATATGATATGGCTTCGCTTTCTGGATTACTGAAATAGTGTCTTCTTCCAGTGGAATTATTTGCTTATGCCATAGGTGACCTGCCATTATAGTTCAAACAGTAGGAGGTGGAAGCCAGTGCTTTGACGGTTCACACTGTGGAGGAACCTGGAGATGTATGTGCCCTGGAATTGTCATGACCTTCATGCCTCTCCCAGCCCCATCCTGCTGCTCAGTGGCCCTTCAGCAAATGAGCAACAGTCTCTAAGACAGTCCCCACCAATCCACTATGGGAGAATAAAGAGCAGTTTTTTGGGGTTTTTATTTAGTTTCTGTCTTAAATATTTGTTGCTGTAAGATCACATTGTGCTGCTTGACACAGAGCTGAGAAAACATTCACAATCCCTGCTGATTAAAGATCAATGAATATTGTTTTCAAAATCAATTCCAGATAACATCTCCCACTTAAAAATTAAAAAACAATAATGTTTCTTAATCAGAAATGATTAAAATCAAAGTGACACTTGTCTACTAAGCTGAAGGAATTTTAGCTTATAAAAACTATTTCAGTAAAATAGTCATAGAAGTCACAGTTCAGAGTCTGAAAATAAACAGCAATCTATCAAGAGTCTTAAGTGTGCCTGATACAGATTTGTAATACTCACAATGTACAGTTCTCCTTCTTTGCAGTTAGGCAGGGCCTGTGCCACATTCTGGTGGAGACTGGTGGATTGAGAGTGGACACATTTAACTGTCCAGGAAAGTCCTCCTGCATTCTCTCCCCTGATGCAGCAGTCAGAGCAGGTAGAGGTGATGGAGTCCTGAGATTGAAGTAGATGAGTTCTTGGGTGACCATATGGAGGACAATTGTACAATAGCCCTGAAAAAGCAATCAGACTTTAACAGATTTTGCACAAATGAAAAATAACACTTTTGTTAATTAAGCCACTGAGATTTAGCTGCTATTTGTTTTTGTACCATAACCTAGCCTAGCCTGACTAATACAGTATGGACTGAAGGAATATGCTTAATAATGCCAGCAGTCTAACATCACAATAACCTCCTTATAGAGGATTCACCAACAAACCCTCTATCCACTTAGGCCCTACTCACCGCCACCCCTCTTTTTTTGATAACTTTTTCTTTTTTGTATCTGTGTATGTGGCCTAACATTTACAGTATGCTTTTTTCATTGTCATCTCTAAACAGGTTCAACCTACATGTATTAGGGTTACAAAAATGTTCAATCTTTCTGGTCCCTTACTCCTTGATCCACTATATCATTACCAATCTCACAAAACCAGTCATTGGTAAAACTGAGAGGAGCCGCATCTCTCAGGGGCCATGCTCACTGCTCCGGGTGTAGACCAGGCTGTCTTTCCTCACAGTGACATCAGGTACAAAAGAACATTTTTCTGGACACATGTTTTTAAAAAGCATTCAAAGGCAATAACTAAAAATCATAAAAATCTACCTATCATAACTAGACAGTAGTTCAAAATACATGTTTATATTACATATGAATATGAAAATTTTTTAATTGCATAATAAAAACAAAGTTCACATAATCAAGTCAGGTTTACTGACATTTCTTCTCCCTTTAATGTCTTAGCTCTTCAATCAAGTCTCCTGTCAGCAAAAGTTGTATCTTTCTGTTCGTAAACTGGTTGGTAAGCTTTAAGCAATTTGGGGAAATTAATTAAATCAATGGAATGGAAATTTTTCTCTTTAGGTGTTACTTATTAAATATTGTAAAAAAATTTTCTAGTCAAAGTCTTTAGCTAGAAACATGAAACAGTTACAAAGAAATAACCACTTTATATGTATTCTTACCTCCTGCAGGTGTTAGATTTTGTTTTTCTAGGTTTCTTTTGAGGAATTTCCCATCATCCAAAGAACCCATTTCAATAATGAATATAACCTTCAGAGACTTCACCCAGTTGATCACCAGAAACTAATTTATAAGAAAAAGTAACCGCCTAAGGGAAGGATGTTACTTTGAATTTTGAATGTGTTGGTTTCAAATTATTCCAGCTTCAGCTTGTGCACTCTTTTAAAAAATGTAGCTGATTTCAGTGAATTATTCCTGAAATGGTAAGCACCTCCATGTATGTATTAAAACTACCAATAAAGAGCTGCTAATTGTGATTTGAGGTAATTTTTTTAATGGCCACTCCTGGCAATTTTTTATGACTCCCAAGTGAATTTTAGTCTGGAAGGGTTTGGAAATCAAGGTGATAAACAATATGTCTAATTGTTGAGGTGCAATTTTACACACCCTTAAATTTTTGGTTTCATATCATTAAAATCTTATTTTTGAATAAACACATAACTGACCCAGGGCAATGCCGATGCCAGTGACATCCCAGTTAGAAGAAAGGCCTGGTACCTGGGTAGCTGGAGCGGCACCTCCAGACTTTCTCCACTTCTCGTGGGGACCTGCTCCATTCCTTGAACCAGAGAAATACAGAATGTACCTTGGGTAACAAAGCTGGACTTTGTTTCTTCCCGTAAGTGCTACGTACATTTCAGCTTTGGAAATAATATCTTTCTGGAACTAAAACAGTCTTCCTTTTAAATTTATGACCTCCTTTAAAGGGCTTGATTGTCAAACTAAAGGTTAGTTCATGTCTTGGCTTCAATAAAACTTGATTAAAGCTGAAAGATATAATATTTACAAAATCATAAGAAATAGAAAAATGGCATTAATTTTTAGCCTAAATCTCAGCAAATATCTGGAAAGTAGGATTTTCCAGAAAGAAACAAATGGTATTTATTCCTTATGCAATATATTTAAACTGTTTTATAATTCCCCTGCTCCAGCAGGAAAATTATTTTTAAGTTAAAAAAAGGCAAAACATATATGTTCATTGTTGATTAAAAAGAAAAACTCAGGGGATCATGTTTTGTAGAAAATATCTATTAAATAAACCATTTTGGACTTCCACTTAAAAATGTATTATGAATTCCCACACTTTAAAAATAAATGCTATATTATCTTGGAAGTTAAAACCCCAAATTTAATGGGAACTAAAAGAGAAGCTGAGATTTTTTTTCTTTTTTTTTAATGAACCTACTTAAAGTTTAGAAAAATGCATCAAATTAAAAACAACTCTCAATTTAGGCTGCAACACAAAACACCTACAGACCTCAGGAAATCACCAGCCTCGTTCACCTTGACCTTTGACCTCTCACACATTCTAACGTTTAGCCTTCTTCCTTCTGTCCATCTGCTTGAACCATTAGTAAAGTTCGTTTGCAATGGCTAGCACAAGTAAGCCAGCTGTCATCGGAGCATATTTAAACTCTGCCTCTTGGTTTCCCCTGAATCATGTGTTTGCCTACAGGTCTCATTAAATACAAGGAAGGGCAGTAGTGCAGTTTCACAAAGCTCTGGGGAAACAGACCATCTATATAGAAGGGTGGTCCAAAGGCCCTTAGACTAATTTGCTTGCTTGCTTTCATTTCTTTTTCAATCTACTGAGGAGATTTCTATGGAGAAATAAGACAAATGAGAAATACATGCTAGGTGACCTCTAGCAAAAAAGGATGATAAGTACATTAGGAAAGAATAAATTATTCCTTTAAAAATCAACTTCAAAGAATAGTAGTAACTCTTGCACAAATTCCCATTGCCTGATTTGATTTAGGAAATAAGTTAATTGTTCATGCTAATTTCCTATTCTTGCCACCAAGACTCCAGTAGAGGAGAAAATATAAGAAAATGGTTAGATGCCAAGTCAGAATTGTCAAACAGTGCTCAAAGGTTAATTGAACTTTCTTTATTAAAGCCCAAAAATAAAAATGCATCCACTTCCATACTGTGGAAAGGGCTAAAATGCCAGGCTTCCAAGTGAACAGGATATGAAATTTCAAGATCCATTCTAAGGAGTAAGGCCAGGAAGCAATTAACACCAGGTAAACCAGGAAAATTGGAGTGGATATCAGGGTATTTGGGGTTCCATTTTGCATTGGTGCAGTATTGGTATTTTGGCTGGTTTCCTAAATACCTTTCCTTTTCACTGGCATCAGTCCACTGAGACTAGGGTCATACTGTAAAATCAATCATGATGAATATTAACCAGGGCATACTCTGCTAAAGCCAGCCCATCAACAGAATGATCAGAAACACAAATCAAGTAGGAAGGCTAGGAGGTTTGCGTGTGCGATACTGGAATGGCCAATGCAGTCTATTTCAAAGGTAGAGTTAGCAGTGGTATTCCCAGGTCCCTGTGGGTCATACACAGCTCTAGTGGAGCAAGTTACCTCTCTTGGGCTCTCTCGGCTTTGGTCTCGCCCTCCCTCTTTGCCAGGCTCACTCCTGTATTAACACATCCCAATGACAGGGTATGCAAAATAATGTGTCATTCATGTTTTCATAGGGAAATTTGTTTCACTTAGAAATTTTCTCTGTGCTAGACACACATTTTAATTTGAACTCTGTAGTTTTTTTTTTTTTTTTGTGCACATTGTTTTTCTTGATGACTTTTGGGACAAATCCTCAATGGGAATTTTCAAGACTTTTCAAGACTGGTTGGTTGGCAAGGGGGACGTACTTGTGCTCCTTTTCTCACATTTAAGCTTCTGCCCTTGAAAGCTGCTCCTACTACGGGAGTGAGAGAGAGCCATAGAGAAGGGAGATTTCCTCCCCTCTTTCTGGCCTTTCCCTACTTTATAGAGACTGAATATACAACAGATAAGGCACAGACCATATATAAAAATAGAATTCTGACCCACAACCCACAGCAACCTTCCCAGGAAACCAATCTCTTCATCTGTAATAACCAGCCAGAAAGCCATCCTGCTATAAGTTAGACTCGGGAAGTCAGGCTGTTCTCGCTACAACAATCCAGGAAGCCAAACAATAACCCCTATAGCAATTGGCCTATCATGGCCAGGACTCAATTAATAACTCGCAGCTTTCCTAATCTTTGTCTCTCTTTCCAGCTTAGACCAAACCAAAGAAAGCCAAATATGCAACCCTAACCAATCAAATATATTTCACATCTGTTTAGCCCGCCTCCAGTCTACCCATGCCAACAGCCTTCAGTCTATCTAGCTGGTGTCCTGACTAAAGAACATTTTCCTAGTCTTTTCAGAAAAAACTGAATTCTTACAAAAAAATAAGATCTATGTTCATTTCTCTTTTTTCCTGCATGTTACCTCCATCTGCTGAAACCCTAGAAAGGAGGAAAAGGTTATTCATACTTCCTTTCCATAGATGCCAGAGGTACCTGGCATCTGAATGGGACACCATTCATTCACACATTCAGAAAATATTTACTGAATACATGCAACATGCTAGGTATTGTTCTAAATTCTGGAGATAAAATGTTGAGCAATAACAGTTTTTCGAATGACAGACTTTGTAACTCTTGAGGGAAAATCCCAGGGCAAAATAAGTCTAAAAACTAAATCAGTCAAAGGGAGAAATAAAGTTAAGAAACTCGTTTATTTCTTACAGTCATCCCATCTCTTTTGACCAGGCTGCAGCAGAAGAGTGTTTCACCCAACCTCTATGGTCCAGATAAATGCCCTTGTGATTACCTACTGATATATAAATGGGCTACTTCTCTCCACCCCTTGGAAACACCTATTGATATGGAGATGCATGAAAGCCAGGTGAGAGATTCTGGAAATACTGCGATTTTACAGACAGCCCACCCCTCCAGAAATCTTGCTTCAAAATCTACACATTCCCCATTTTCCACAGTGGTCCCTGGGTGAGAAAACTGGAGCATTATAACTACACTAATAACATAATAGGAACAGCAATAAAATCATGATAATCATCAACCCAGAGGCTTCAGCTACATTCAAATTCCAAGGCAGATTAAGCCCACAGCTCGCCCAGTCCACAGGCAGTCAGCTGAACAGGTAGAGAGTTCACAGCAACCATCACATGGCAACTGCCGCCAGGGGGTTGGCCCAGGCCACAAGGAATGTAGAAGAAAATAACCTTAAGGGTGGTAAGATACATGCTTTAATGACACCAGCAGAGGCAAATCTTGTCCATCAGGTAGGATACATGCAAGAGAGTAGTCCTGTGATAGGGCAGTGGCAGGAATGGGATCTCGTCCTGGTCTAGTTTACTAGATGATCACGCCCCTCCCTGTTGGAGTTACAAATGGCTCAATACATATAGGGCTACGGGAGGTACATGCACTGGCCAGAAAGATAAAACTTCCCCGCAAGATGCTTTTACCTCCTGGACGTTTCGGGTATACTACTGTGACCTTTGGGGGCCACTCTGCTGTTACTCCAGGAATATACACACGACCAGCTTCCAAGCCTTTCCCCCAAGGTGCCAGAAGGGCCAGCCATCGCTTGTCTGTGTGTCAAAATGCCCAGAGTCACGTCCATTCAACAGTGTCTCCAGAGATTAATGCAGTTGGGGCTGGCAGCAGGATGTTGCTCTGCTGGCCATATCCTAGTTTCAATAACTCCTCTTTGGTTTGCACTGTTGTATGGAAGAGGCAGCAAGGTATGTTAGCATTTCCACAGGGCTCAAGGCTCCTTTTCAGGGCTTGTCATTCAAATGCCATAGCACTGTCCATAAGTGAACTGACCAGCACCATAGACTATTGGTATCTGACTTCAGGGCAGATAGCAACAAACCACTGTACCTCTGTATCATTCCTGCCCCAGCAGGGTTATATGGTCCATGAAACTTCCACTTTATCCCTAATTGCTACACCCATTCTTGTTATGCATGTCCAGTAAAGTACATGCCTTGATCACTCTCAACCACCTGAGGCCGGCCATAGGCTGCAAAGGGATGCTCTAGGTCCTTCTTAGTGGTTTGCTGATCTACACAATGTGCAGCAAAAGAAACCAGTAGGCCAGTAGCTTTATCCATGCAAGTCATGGCATACTGATATTCTGATATAGGCAGAGGCCCAATATAGTCAATCTGCCGCCTGATAAGGGGTATCAGCCTCTACTATTGTCCTATGTTGCTGAGGGACTTGGTATAAGTCCCTCTTAGAGCACACAAGGCACTCTTTCCAGACTGCTGACTTCTTCAAAGGTCAACAGCAAGTCCCACCAATGGGCTACAGCCCACATTGTCTCTTGCCCCACATGCAACAAACACCGATGTTACCATTGGGCTACATCAGATACAGGCTTTCCTTCTAACAAACTCACCTGGGCCAATGTGTCTGCTTCATCATTCCCTGGGGATGCCAAAGGCAGTCACATGATATACAGTAACCGTCTTAGGCTGATCAGAGGCCCATAGGTCTTGCCACAGCTCTTGCCCCCAAAGGGGCTGGTGACCAGCCATCCAGTTAGCATGGTACCATGTTGGTAGCCACAGAGTCAAACCCCAATAGACGGCCCAGCTGTCAGTGCAGACAACTATGGCGGAGGACTCCTGGGCGACCATGAGCCATACTGCTTGCAACTCAGCCCATTGGCTGCTCTTCCCCTCTCCATCCTCCATCCATATTGTCTCAGTTTTAGGATGGAAAGCCACAGCCCTCTACTTTGGGGCTTCCCATGACTGGAATCATCTGTATACCAAGCATCTTCAGGTATAAGGGCTATTCCATCCTGATAATGACTCATGGCTACCAATGGCTCAAAAGCAAGTTCTTCCTGCTTTCCACTGGTATACACCACTGGCCCCAGTAAGCATTGGAGTTTTCCACTTAAGGGGCTGTTGGAGAGGGTGCTACACTGTTGTAAATGTTGTAAATATGCACCCCATTTGGCCAGTATAGGTGTCTGTGCCACACCACTCCGTGTCCTTTGGGTCCAGTCTCAACAACTACCCTGTGATGGGATAGGTGGTTATTAGCTTGGTCAGAGCTGTTCCAGTGATGGGCCAGCAAGGCTTTGTACACAGCAGCCAGTTGCTTCTCTATCAAGAGGTACCAGACCTCTGCGCCTTTCCATAGCTGTGACCAGAATCCAGTGGGCTGGCGTGTCCATTCAAGCTGCTGCCAAAGACCCCATCCATAACTATATTCGGTTACATGAGCATCTAGCTCACAGGGCCTTGATGAGTCCATTACACTCATGGCCTGTACGGCCTTG
This sequence comes from Manis pentadactyla, assembly GCF_030020395.1. Lineage (NCBI taxonomy): Eukaryota > Metazoa > Chordata > Mammalia > Pholidota > Manidae > Manis > Manis pentadactyla. The sequence goes on from NC_080030.1 coordinate 84,465,216, forward strand.
ACTACTAGCTTAGCAGCAGTAAATGCAGCTGCACATGTCTCATCCCAGTCCCACCTGATGCCCTTTCATGCCAACTGGTATAAGGGCTTCAGAATTTGTGCCAAGTGTGGGATAAACACTCTCCAGTAGCCTGAAATACCCCAAAACTCTTGTTAAGACTGCCACAGGGTAGGGGTAGGGAAAGCCTGAACCTTGTCTATGACTCCGTCAGGAATAACTAGTTTTACCCAACAAGACAACCCCCAAGAATTTAAGAGACAAACCAGGTCCCTGAACCTTGGTGCTGTTCACAGCCCATCCGTTCTTCTGTAGACATTGCAGCAGTCTAGGGACTGCCCCTTCTAAATCAGCAAGAGAATCAGATGTGAGCACAATATCATCAATGTAGTGATATAGCTGCACTATTTGCAGTTTCTTCAATGTAGCCAAGTCCTGGGTTACAAGTCTGACAAATGGTGGGACCGTGGAGATATCCCTGTGGAAGGACAGTGAATGTCCACTGCCAGTCTTCTCACATGAAGGCAAACTGTTCCTGACATTCCTGTGATAGGTCAATAGAGAAGAAAGCATTAGCAAGGTCCACAATATAATAACACATCCCCAGTTCATGACAGTGTGTCCATAAGGGCTGCTACTGAGGGCACAGCAGCATGCAAAGGGGGTGTGATTTTATTCAATTCCAATAGTCCACTGTCATACCCCTGGAGCCATTGGGCTTTTTCACTGGCCACACTGGGGAATTAAAAGGACTATGAGTAGGGTTTATGATGCCCACCCTCTCCAACTCCTGTAGAGTCTCTCCAATTTCCTTGTGCCTCCCAGGCAATTTATACTGCTTAGTATTTGTCACTCACCTAGGTACAGACAGAACTATAGGTGGGTGCTTAGCACATCCTCTCAGTACTGCCTTTACCACATGTACCCTCAGTCTGAACTCACCTGCAGTGGTCTGTAACCCAGGCCCTGCAGGATATCCACCCCCAGAATATATTAAGGGATGGGAGAATTGTACACAGTATACTCCTTTGGGGGTAAATGCCCTATGCCCAATCAGATTTGGGCTTTCCTCACTCTAATTGCCTTACCCCCACAGCCATCTATCACAGCAGGGGTCCCAAGAAAACACTCAGGGTTTCCATTAATCAAAGAATATTCAGCTCCTGTGTCCACAAAAACCAGACACATTGTACATTCACAGGGGACCAATGAATTGCTAATTCTACATGGGGCCTCTGGTCCCCACCATGTCACCCAAGGTAGGGCCTTGACTCTTCCCTCAGTTGACCACAATGCCCAATCGTCATCCTGTGGGGGTGAGGCCCAGGCAGAGCCTGAGCACTGTCCCCCAGGAAGTCTTGCAGGGACACAGGCTGGACATGGGGCTTTGCCTCTGGCTTCTGTGTCCTGGACATCAGGACTGAAACCGCTGCTCTGGCTTTAATTGGTGCCACAGTTCTAATAGGATCCTATTGGGCTGCCCATAAAGTTTTTCTTTCACTACCCCAGCCTTTTCCAAATCAACCCCGCATCTGGGTCCTTGAGACCTTCATGGGGCCCTTTGCACCTCTCCTCTCAGTCATGGCCCATACTTCCTTCCATGCTCTTATTGTTTCAACCTCCTCCAGATCTGCTAACATACAAGTAGCCTCACTTATGGGTTGCCCTAGTGGGGGGCAAGAATAATCAGTAGGGACCCAAAGAGAGATGGAGAAGCTGTATGGAGCACCAGATTTCTCATTCCTGCAGTGAACAACTCCTCATCGTGACCTATATTATAGATGTTACTCTTCGTGCCCAGCTCCCACAACACCTGCTAAAGCTCTGCATACATTTTCCAGCTAGTGGGTAAGTATGGTAAAACACCCTGATTAGGCCAAACTGCCCTGATGCCTGCTGTCAACCAATTCAGGAGCGTCCAATTCCCTGAGGTGTGACGGGCACTTCGCAGCCACTGCTGGAGAGAAGAGTGAGTTTTCACGAAAGCCAGTCTACGCATTTCAGAACCTGACATAACAATGTTTTCCACTCCCATATCCCAGAGATGGAAGGCAGAGGTTCTGATGGCTTCTGCTGATACCAGACACTCATGTCCACCAGCTTCTCCTGAGTATAGGCAGGGAGCACAGAGTGCTCCACAATCTGGGGAGGGGGTGGCTCCTCCCCCTCAGGAGCCCACAGTTGTTATATTTTTACTTAATTACAGCAGGGCAGATCCTTAATAGGGAGAGGCTGGTGCCTCAGGTGATGGCTTCAGCAATAGATTGGTTCTCAGCCCCAGCCCCCCATCCTCTCCCCCTCCTCCCGGCTCCTCCACCATCTCCAGAGCTGAAGGCACTGCTCTTTTCTCCCCCTCCCCCAAGTCCTGCAAAGTGGACTCTCCTTTTGCCTCCCTCCTCACTGCTGCTAAGGGATCTTCCAGGAGAACAACCCATCCTCTCAATAGCTATCTCTCTCCTTAAAGGGCATCCCATAGGTCATTGCCCAGCTCCTCCAAGTGGTGCTGAAGTGTGTCTCTCTCCTGCCAAATTCTCTTTCTCCTCAATAACCCTTTTCACTATGTGGACGAAAAGAGATCCTGCAATGCCAGCTGCTACATGGCCATTCATACCTCTAGGCACTCTTCTATTAGACCGAGGGCTAATTCTGCAGCTTCCAGAGTCTCCACCCTTCCCCAGTTCAGGGGAAGGCCCCACCCCTCTAGGAGGTGCTACACCCTAGACCAATTCCCAACTAGGGCTCCCCAACTGGAAGCCCCTCATTTAGGGAGTACCTGAGTAAAGCTTCACCCTCTACCACTACAGCCACTGGTGCCTCCCCATCATTCCCAGAGGCAGCTCGCCTAAGGGTCACACCCATTTAGATAGATTTTGGGTTCAGAGGTCCGGCTGACTACTGCCAGATGTAACTCCGGGAGGAAATCCTGGGGCAAAATACCTCTAAAACCAAAATCAGTCAAAGGGATAAATAGAGTTAAGAAACCCATTTATTTCTTATAAGCAGTCATCCTGTCTCTCTCTTGACAAGGCTGAAGCAGAAGAGCACTCCACCCAACCTCTCTGGTCCAGATAAACCCTCACAGGCCCTGGCAATTACCTAGTGATATGTAAATGGTACCTCTCTCCACCCCTTGGAAACACCTATTGATATGCAGATGCACTAAAGCCAGGTGAGAGATTCTGGAAATACTGCCATTTTACCCACAGGCATTAACTAAATAATCATCCAATGAATGTATACTGTCCAATGGAAATAAGTTTTGTAAAAGAAGAAGCATCTGTTATGTGAGAGTTTTTAACAAAAGAATATGCATCAGGAAATCTCTCCTATAGAAATGCCATGAACTTTGACCTGAAGGAAGAGTAGAACTTAACTAGGTTTAAAGGGAGAGAAGCTTTCCAGACAGAAAGACATTGCCACAGAGAAGATTCAAGTATCCAAGGATATGATATAGGCCAGCACAGATGGAATGCCCAGAGTGAGATGAAGCTGGAGAGATGGGCACAGGTGAGACCAAACAGGGCCTCAGGGTTATGTTAAGGATTTAAGTCTTTATCTTAAGAGCATTATAAAGCCCTTGAGAGGTTTTAAACAGTGAGGTGATAGGATCAGATTTATTTCTGAAAACTTTACTCCAAAACCACAGAATGGCTGGGAATACAAGGAGAAGATACAGAAGGATAAATTTATTAACTATTGAAATAGTACAGATAAGAGATGAAAGGAGCCTTGTCTAAGGTGTTAAATGCAGATAAACTGATGAATGTTTAAATTTTTAAAGATGTAATAGTTGACAGGCCTTGATTATAGACTAGATGTGAGGGTATAGAAGATTGTTCTTTGGTTTCTGACTTACTGTAAGTCCAGGGAGAGGAAATACCAGGGCAAAATACCTCTAAAACCAAAAATCAGCAAAGGAAGAAATAAAGCTTAAAACCTTTTAAGCAAAAAATAAAGTTTATTGCTTACAAACTGCAGTCTAGCGCCTTCTCTCTTTCCTGCTCCAGCAGAAGCAAAACTGGCCCTCCCCCTTACCTACAAACTTCAGTCTGGGGCCAACTCTCTCCTCTGCTCCAGAAGAAGAAATCTATCAAGCAAGCCAGCCCCCTCCGCTTAACCTCTCAGGGTTCAGACATGCCCTTGGTTGCCTGGTTATTACCCATTGATATGGAGACGAACTTCTCTCCACCTCTGAGGAATGATGCAAATGCCCTAAAACCATACTTCTCTCCACCCTTGAGCATCTGTTGATAGGCAGATGTACTAAAGCCAGGTGAGACATCCTGGAAATACTACAATTTTACCAAAAGGCCACCCCTCCAGACATCTCGCCTTACATGTCAACAATAAAATCATGACAATCCTCAAACCAGAGGATTCAGCCTATGCAGATTAAGTAAATGTACTTTACAGCACAATCTCTCACTAAGCACAAAATACATGTCTATACTTGTTTACTCATTCCTATCAACCATGCTAGATTGCTCACAAAACTTTACCAAACATTAGACAAAGTCAAGCCTCTCTTTAAGCATTTTTTTTCTTGACAACAGCAGCACAATCATGATAATTCTCAAGCCAGAGCATTCAGCTAGGTTCAAAGTCCCATGCAGACTTAGTCCAAAGCTCGTCCATTCCAGCCATCATGCGGCAGCTGCAGCCAGGGGGCGCATCCAGGACACAAGGACTGCAGAAGCAAATAACTGATTTGGGGGAGCCACTTTGCTGTTAGTCCAGGAATACACAGGAGGCCAGCTTCCAGGCCTTTTCTCCAAGGTGCCAGGAGAGCCAGCCATTGCCAGTCCATGTGTTGAAATGTCCACGGCCACATCCATTTCACTCCTAATTGCTGTACCCATCCTTGCAATGCATGTTCAATAAAGTGGGTGCCTTTATCACTCTCAAACACCGGTGACTGGCCATAGGCTGCAAGGAGACACTCTAGGCCCCTCTTGGTGGTTTGCTGATCTGCATGACATGCAGGGCACTCCTTCCAGGCTTGGCTGGTCCATGGCAAGCCCCACCAACGGGCTACAGCCCACATTGTCTTTTGCCCCATGTGCAACAAATGCTGGTGTAGCCATTGGGCCACGTCAGAGGCAGGCTTTCCTTCTAGCCCGTGTACCTGGGCCATTGCATCTGCTTCATTATTCCCTGGGGATGCCAAAGGCAAATGCCCAGTCACATGATATATGGTAGGTGTCTGTGCCACACCACTCCGTGGCCTTTGGATCCAGTCTCTCACCCACCCCGCGATGGGATTAGTGGTTACCTTGGTTGGAGCTGTTCCAGCGATGGACTCCATAGCCAGCAAGGCATGGTACACAGCAGCCAGTTGCAAGGTGACCCGGACCTCTGCTCTTTCCACGGTTGTGACCAGGCTCTGACTGGCAGCAGCAACAGCAGCAGTGGTAGAAGCAGTAGCCTTATGCTTGGGCCACGGGCTGGGGTCGGTGCAGCCAGCAGCAGTGGTGGTGCCTTCATAACCACACGAGTGTAGACACATGTCCCTCGGCATGAGCGCCACTTCTCCCCATCATTTCTAGGGGTGGCCCTCCCAAAGGTCGCACCCATTATGACAGATGTCAGGTTCGGAGGAATCCTACCAACTGCACCAGATGTAAGTCCAGGGAGAGGAAATCCCAGGGCAAAATACCTCTAAAAACCACAACCAGTGAAAGAAATAAAGTTTAAAAATCTGTTTATTGCTTAGAAACTGCAGTCCAGGGCCTTCTCTCTTTCCTGTTCCAGCAGAATAAAAACCAGCCCTTCCCCTCCCTAGGAGAGGTAGGAGATCTAATTGTTAGACCTCTTAAAATCTCGTCTTTATGGTGTGTGAGGGTATTCAAGTAAAGAGGGTTTTCCAAGTAGAAAATTAACTCTTGTTTCAAATGTTTCTGACAGATGATGTGAGATGAGGATTGAAAACTGCTCTGCTCTTTGGATAATCACAGTCCATCCACATATTTTATTCAGATTTCCTTTATCATTGCCAAGTGTCCTTGGGCTGCCCCAGGGTCCCGTCCAGGAGCCCACACTTCCTTAGCTGTCAGGCCTCCTTAGGCCCCTCCTGGCCATCACAGTTTCCCAGACCTTCCTTGGTCTTGATGACCTTGAGAGTTCTGAGGAGGACTAGTCAGGCATTTTATAGAAAACCCTCAGTTGGGATTCACTTAATGTTTTCCTGGTAATTTGACTGGGGCTATGAGTTTTGGGGGAGGAAGACCACAGAATTAAAGCACCATTCTCATCACATCACATCCAGGGCACAAATTATACACATGTCTGTACTGTGGATGTTAACCTTGATCACCTGACCGAGGTGGTGTTTGTCAGGTTTCTCCACTATAAAGTTGCTCTCGACCCCCTTTAACATACTTCACTTCTTTGAAAGAAGTCACCATGCACAGCCCACACATAAGGCACGGGGAGTGAGGTTTCCGCTCCTGGAAGGGGCAGTATCTACATAAATTATTTAGAATTATTTTGTCTATTCTCCCCCACTTATTTGCCAATTTGATAATTTCTTTATATCATTGTGGACACATAGATATTTATTTTATACTTTGGGTTATACTTTAACGCTACTGCATTTATTTTTTGCTCACTCGTTCCAGTATTGGCCACTGTGAGCTTATTCAGTTGGTTCCTGTGTCCCTTTGATACACTCCCATCATTGTGGAGTTTTTTTCCTGAATACTTCCTTACTTCCTGGCACTACAGGATGCTTCAGGCTTATCTTGTATATTCCCCAAGCTAATTTTTCCTCCCACACTTTCACAACACTAATATTCTATTTTGATGTAATACTATATCCCAGCAGACTTCAAACAACTTACTGAAACAAGGCATTTATTCAAATTCCCAAGAAAATTTTAGTTTCACATCTGGTAACTAATAGGATAAATGAGAAACACCAAAACAACAACAAAAATCACAAACATTTTCCAAAGATGTGTCAAGAATTTTGCAAGGATCCAGATGATACGAGAAACAGGAAACATCCTTTCCAAAACATGGATCCTCGAATTTCTGTTTCCACAGGGTTGTTGTCTGGTGATCTTGGTAGACCTTTCTGACAACAATAATTTAAAATGCTGAGTAATTTTTAAAGTTTCTTTTTAAATGCATCCATAATTTGTCAATGAATCAAGATATTTTCAGACTTCAAACTAAGAAACAGAAGGAACCCAGAGCTCTTTCCAAGAGCAAAGAACAGTTCACATTCGGAAGGCTGACCCCAGGTTAACTTGAGCTTCAGTTTTCAAGGCTCGCCAAGCTATAAAAGGCAAGACATAAGGGTCAAGGCATCATACACAAAGCTCACGCCATACATAACACACCACAGACGTGGCTCACACCATACATAACACACCACAGATGTGGCTCACACCATACATAACACACCACAGATGTGGCTCACACCATACATAACACACCACAGATGTGGCTCACGCCATACACACCACAGACATAGCTCACACCATATATAACACACCATAGATGTAGCTTATGCCTGAAAGGCATCATGTATGCTATGGTGAGCTATAAATAAACACATCCTTCTCCTGTTCCCCAAGGAACAGCAGGGAAATTGTCCTGCTGGGAAATTGGTGCTGGGAAAGGAGAAAAAATGAATTCCCTTGAAAATGTGTAACCATAAACTTGCCTTACATGGGTTGTAGCCCAAATTCACTCTAGCTTGAAGATATGAAGTACCTCAAATCCAGAGTTCAGTTTTAAGTGATTCCAAGCTGGTAGTGTCCCCAGTTGACTAACAGAACAAAAATCATCTCTGGAGAAATCCACCTTCAAAATAGGCCTCAAAGAATTTACTCAGATGAAATGCCAAGGAATTGGAATTCATGATTTAATAAACTTTCTAAGAGGTACAAGGAAATAAGGTACCATGAACAACCCCAAAATCCATGAGCTGTTAAGTATGATCAAGTAAATTATAAATTATGTTCTATACATTGAACAAAATTAAGTGTGAGGTTTTAAAAATATGAATGAGAAAGAGACTTTTTAAATGCTCAAACAAGTTTTTAAAAAGCAGTAGAACTTCATGAAAGTAAACCTTTAATTATTAGAATTAAAATTCAGTGGAAAAGTTCAATGGAGCTTCAGTAGAGCTAAAGAATTAATGAACAGAAATACAGATCTAAAAAATGTATATAATGCAGCACAGAATGACAGAACAGAAGATAAGTGAAAGCTAGGGAAGACAGAAGATGTTCAGACAGTTCCCAAAGGGAAGGGAATGGAAACAGGGACAAGCTACATTTGAATGGATGGTAGCTGAGAGTTTTCCGCAGTTGATCTTATCCGGTCTTCTTATCCAAGAGGCCTAAAAGTCTGAAAGTCCAAACAGGATGAACCACACACACTAGTCACACTGCGATGAAAGTACATAATAGCAAAGGCACAAAAATAAGTGTGAAATAGCCAGAGAGAAAAGTCCACTCACCTAAAAAGAAACAACAATTAATCTATGAAATGACCTCTCAAAAGCAGCAGAAGGAAAAAGAGAGTAGAATTATGTATTCAGTTTACTGAGGGGAAAAAATGAACACCTAGAGTTGTATACTCAACAAAATATATTTCAGGAATAATATATAAAAACATTTTCAGAAAACATAAAGTAAAAGGGTTTGCCACCAACAGACACTCAACAGGGGATTTTTAAAAGATGAACCTTAGACAGAAAGAAAGTAATTGCAAATGTGAAAGTACTTGGATAAATCATCAAGTGTTGAGTAATAGCATCATGAGAGGATGGGACCTAAATACATGCCACCAAAAGCATATAAATCTGCAGCCAGGCAACTAGAGTCCCAGTGCTCTCAGGGGCCTGGGAGTGCTCAGATGTACAGAAAGATGTTGATCAAATGCAGATTTTGATGTTAGGCATGCATGCGAAAATGATTAACCAATCAGAACACCAATGTTGCATTTAACTTCCCAACAAATATCTAAGACATGGAATAAAAGAAAATATTCCATCAATCCAAAAGAAAGTTAGAAAAAGTTACAAAAGAAACAGAAACAATGGGAGAAAAGAAAGTACAAAATAAGATGCTAGTATTAATCCAAATTTGTCAGGAATAACAATAAGTGCAAAAAAGCTGATTATTCTAGCCAATTCTTTGTTTAAAGATTCAATATATAATAACATTAAGGATATAAATTTCCTAGGCATAAATGTAGCGAAGTATGTATAAGAGTGCTAGAGAGATTCATAAAGTTTCACTCAAATACATTAAATAAGACTAAACGGAGAGATATGCCTTGTTCATGGAAATAAATTGAGAGAATATATATATGTGTGTGTGTGTGTGTGTATACACATTCACATAAATTTAATATATGTGTGTTTATATATATATATTTCTGTATATATTGGGAAAAATAAGTATGGAACACTATCAGCAGCTAAAATCCACTGTTTTTAATTCCATACAACATACAACACCATTTATGAATCTCAGGACATAGGTTGAATGAAGGACACAATGTTCAGATTTGCAATATGTTGGCTAGAGATACAAACCTATGTTGAAGTACATAAAGAAAAGTGAGAGAAAAGTGAAAGAAAACCAAGAGGAAGACTTTAGGATGGTGATTACCCTCTGAAAGGGGATGGATATAGATGGGAAGGGTGCCAGGAGACCTGGAAGGAAATGGCAATGAGTCCATACCTTGATCTGGGTGAGAGCACACAAAGATTCAATGTATCTCCCCCGGCAACCCCACACATATTTTATTGATATTCTTTTTGCTTCTCAATTGTTTTTTTAACAATAAAACAATTGCCTAAACACACACACCAGTCCTGCTAAAGACCAGCCACCCCATTGCATCTGTCACCTCCTCCAGCTCCTGAGGTGCAACGTGACCAGGGTTTATCACCAAAATCTAGATCAGTAGGTGAAAGCTGTGACGGAACACCAGCTTTTGTAATCCACTGTTTCTGTTACGCTTGCTGTTGTTTACAGTAATGTCTTATCAAAATCATATTTCCTAACTTACTCAGAAAATAACATCCTTTTTTAAATAGCAGTTTCATCCAGAGCCCTATTTCGGTAATGCACACTGTATTCTTTGTTCTCCCATTAGTACAGTTTTAAAGTACATTCTAATACCCGGTAGAATAGGGGGCATCCTTATCAGTCTTAGGTCTTCCTGCCTATTAATACTTCCTGATGATCTTCAAAATCTTAATAAGTATAATAATTATTATTTGTATTGATTACATTAAAGTTATAAAATAATTTATAAGTAACATATTTGTAATGTTTCTGACAAGAATAAAGGAATCTCTCTTCACATATTTTTTCATGTCATTTCATTCCATAAAGTTTATTAACTTATTCTGTACAATCTCCATAATGACCTTAGAAGTTTCTTTAATGTATTTTCCATGTTTTTGATATTTAGAATGTCATATATTTTTATATCTTCTAACGGTTGTTTTTGCAATATAAGAAATATTATTTGTTTTAATTTGTGTCTGATCATTTTACATAAGTTCTTATTAATTCTCAGAGTTCTTGTTGATTTTTGTTTTTGCCAAGTATATAATCATATGGTCTGAAACAAAGATGTAATCACCTTTCCAGTTATAGTATTTCATTTACTTTTCCATATCTGATTTCATTGGTCAGGTATTTAGGAAAAAACTAAATAATAATAATGATCATGAATATCAAATTCTTCATGCTAACAGGAATGTCTCTATTATTTCTCCATTAAATGTGGTGGTGTAACCTGCTGGAAATATCCTACTTTTCCAACATTTCTTTTACATTTACATTTTTACATCCAGGAATGGATATTAAATGGTATCAAATGGATATTAAGTGATATGAAATTATCTCATAGATATCTTTATCAGACCTATTGGTGGGATGCATTAATCATTTTTTAATGTTAGACTAACTGTGTATGCCTAGGGAAAAACTTGATGGGTTGGAGTGAGTGATTCTTTAATTTATTAAGTTTAAATTTGCCACTCTTTAGGTAACTAAAAGATAAATTGATCTATGATTTTCTTTTTGAAACTATACTTGTCAAATTTTGTTATCAGGATTTTGCTAGCATAACAAAATTAAAAAGACAGCTCTAATCTTTTTATATTTGTTGTAATACATTAAAAATATGAGAATTATTTTCTTCAATGGTTTAAAACAAAAGCACACTATCAGTTTTAAAAATATTCTGTTTTTTTAAACCTGATACTTTTATGAGGTAGTTCTCTACTAATTAGAATTTTCTTTAATAGTTGATAGGCTATTCTAATATTCTACTTCTGTAATCATTTAGTGTTCTAGAAAAGAACACTTATCAAGATTTTCAAATTCCTAGGTATATCAAAGAAGTAGTCGTAGTATATTCTTATTTCCTTTATTTTGCAAATATCTGTTATTGTCCCCTATTCCTTGGTTTTATTTGTCATATATGTTTCTATGTTATTTATGGCTTGTTTGTCTATCTCTATTTTCAAAAAGTAATACCTGGGCTTTTTAAATAGTCAGCCAGTATGGAAATCAGTTCCCCTAAATTTTCCTACCAAGAAATATTTTTTTGGGCCTGGACAGTTAAGAGCTCAGGATGGTAAATATGATGGGAAGTCTTAACTGCTCAACTGGTATAACTTGTTATTAACCTAAATTTACAAACAGCTATTACCTATACTCAAGCTTTAATCTCTGACAACTAATACACTGCTGTTTATAAACAACATATCCATTAAACTTGTAACAACCTAGAAACCAACTGAACTGTCAGATCTCATAGATCCACATTTTGGATTGTTGAAAAGATAAGCAATAGCTGGAAACACTGATATTAAAGCAGCAAGTGGGAATTTGGGTATAATCTTAAAACAATCAAAGTTCTTCAAGTATACCAAGTATACAACATGTCAGGTTTTAAATTATTGTTCTGTCCCAAATTTCTCTGAAAGAGGCCACAGGCAGCACAGAGCTAGCAAGCACAAATATTTTATAAATATTTAAGTGCTTACTATGTGCCAGGCATTTCACTAAGCACTATTTAGCTACAACAAAAGCTCTATGAGAAAGGCATACTATTATTAGAGATGAAGAGATCAAGGGTTCAGTTAATCAATTTATCCAGGGTCAGAAAGTTCTAAGTGACAGAATTTGGATTTGAACTCAAATTTATCTTTCAATAATATTTGTTGAGTACCTACTGTGTGCCAAGACTTGTGCTAGGTATGGGGGATCCAGAGAGGAATAAGACAGGCAAGGTTCTTATTTTTGTTCTAGCACAGGGAGAACATTACATACAATATTTACATATATTTATACACACATATAATTATTCCAGAAAATGAAAGAACTGTGAATATCTATCTCATACATATGCATTTAAAATGCAGGGAGTGAACAGGAATCAAATCCTTGAGTAAACTAACCCTTCTAAAGAGTTCAAAGGAACAGAGCTACTGAGAGCAGAGGTTTTATTGCTTAAAAAGGAGGCTGAAAATATTAAAGGTAGCACTATTAGTTTAAATAATCACCTAGAAATGGTTAACATTTTTAGCAAAGAAAAAAGAAACAGATACCAGGATGGCCTCCTAAAACTCTAGGCTCAAGGCCTGACGTGGCTTAGCAAACGCTCAACAGCCTACTGCTCCTCTGGTGCAACTTTGCCCTGCCCCTCCTCGCTCCGTGTCTCTACACCCCATTCACCACTTCTTAATGTTCATCCAAGAGGTGAGGGGCACAAAGATGATTCCGGCAGGCTTTCCTGGCAGGGTGAGGGTGGAAAAGTAATTTACCTATTGATGTCAAGGAAAGACAGGAGTTCGGAATGATTCTGGTAAGAACTTCAGGAATGTTAAGGTTTTCATCTGAGGCTCAGAATTTGGGGCTAAACTTCCTCAATCCACAATGAAGTCCTATTTCTTGCCAGTTATCCAAGTTCTTTCCCCTGTCAATCAACATCACTTTTGTTGAATGCAAGCCATGTGAATTTCATCAGGACCTCTATGTTAAACAGAACCTCAGGGAAACTGTTCTGTTTGGGTTTAGAACTTATACATGATATGCTCTTGTAAAGAGTAACCCTATTATAGAGTAGTGTATAAGGGAAATTTGCTTTATGAGCTCTAGGTCTTCCATTGTTAAAAGTGAAATGGTGCAACTGCAGTAATAAACTTGACATTTAATGTGAAAACAATTTCTGACTGCGATGCTCCTTACCACAGACAGAGGCTACTGTTGGCACAGTCTAGCAAGAAGAAGGGTGTGTTTTACCTCCCCCTCAAAGTAGCTTAATTTCTAGTGAGAAGTTATTGAGTTTCACCATATTTGGTTTTGAGGTTCTTTCCTTAAGGTATGTAATATCTTTCAGCAGCTCAGAATCCCAGGGAACACTTCCCAAGAGAGGGCCCTCATTATGCCTTTCAGGAGTCTTTGCCTAATCCTGAGGTGATACCTGCTTCCTAATTTGTAAGAATCATTAGTCTGTCTAGATAAAGCAAGACTGATCAACAAATGTTTGTATACACATATACGTTTATTTATTCACTAGTTCCCTATTTTCAAAACTGATTTAAGGCAGCTTAAAATTAAAAAAAATACAGAAACCATATGATGCCAGCCACAGTATCCTTCCAGGGCATTTTTTATTCAATGGGACTTGACTTCACAGAATGAGCAGTTTCCTTTTTTCTGGGTGACATTTTTTTCTTAAATTCCATTTATTTATTTAATTCATTAAATGTGTATTTCTTCAATATCTTTCAGAAATGAATGAAAGATGTCATACAATGCCAAGTCTGTTCTCCTGCACCTAGTTCCCTTTTCCTATTCTCTATCCATCCTAACAGGAGTCACTCTTAGGAACTTTCTTACGTATCCTTTCTTACGTTCTTTATGCCAATTCAATGTACATGTAAATTACATACATTTTTATGTACATATGTATATACACACACACACATATACATACATGAAATCTTTTTTACACTTTGCACCCATGCCTTGCCTTTTATTCACATAAGTACCTTGGAGGTCTCCCTTCACTACATAAGAGAGTGACATCATTCTTTCTTACATTGAGTAGTATCCCATTATATGTACACTAATTTATTGAACTAATTTTTAAATGGACATTAGGCCACCAGGTCAATTTGCATAAGTTTATGTTTTATATTTCATCTATTTTATACAATTTATACATGTATAATTTTGATAGTTATTGATCAGTTTACCAAATGGTAAATTATTGTGAGTATGCCTGTTTCTCCACAGCCTCATTGATAAGGTATCTATTTTCTATTGGATTGTTGGTCTTGGTCTTTTTCTTGATGATTTCTAGGAACTTTTGACCATATTGGGGAGATAAGCTTATTTTTCTGTGATAAGAACTGTGTTTTTTCCTATTATGTTTTTTATCATTTTATTTTGCTTAAGGAGTTGTTTTGTTTTACCATGAAGAAATCTTTCTGTTTCTTTTGTATATGGTCTAATTGATTTATCGATCTTTCCTTTACGGCTTCTAGATCATAACATAGTTACAAAGATCTTCCTTACTTCAAGATCACAAATGAATTCTGCTATATTTTCTCCTATTATGTTTTTGTTTTCAGCTTTAAATTTCCTATCCATTTTCAAGTTTATCTGATGTATGACATGAGGGTATTGGTGTAACTTTAGTTTTTTTCAGATGGTTATTCAAGTGTCCCAACATGTTTTCACGAAAAAAGCTCATCTTTTGCCATTAATCTGTAATGCAACTTAGACTTTTCCCATCTATTCCATTGATCTGTCTTCCTGTTTACGTGCCAGTACCATAAGTTCACAGTAGTTTATTATGTGGAAGGTATAATCCCTCTTTACTGTTATTGTCTTTTAAACTTTCCCAGCTCTTTTCTTTGTTTTGTCTTCATTTGAACATTAGAACTACCTTCTCAAGTTAAAAAAATCTAAAGTATTTAAAAGTATTTAAAATTTTTCTTCATATGTGTTTTGAATACTTATTGCTATATTTATTCCTGTGGGTTTTTTTTCCTACTTGTTGGTATAGAAAATGGGATCTTCTATTGTAGCTTCTATATTTATTGACCACGTATTATTGTATGTCAGGTACAGTGATAAGCACTGGGATAAAGCACAGAAAAGAAGAAACAAGTTCCCTACCCTCATGAAGGCTACAAAACAGTAGTGCCACAGAGTAAATAAGTAATTGCACCAGTAATCACAGGATTACTGCAGTGATAAAGCCCACATGGGGAAAAAACTGTAACTGAGAACAAATAGGAACATAATCCAGACTGGAGGTTCAGATAAGACTCTTCTCAAGACATGTTACTTTAAGGTGAAAGAGAGAAGGTTCAACTTGTATAATTAATAAATCTTGAATAACTCCTTGGGATCCATGTATGATCAGCGTGGGCACAATTTGGCATATGCGTTTATATATTTGACTCTGAGTCCTGGAAATATTCAGATATTCAGAGAAGAAAAATCCTGATTGCTTCTCAGTTTCCTTCCATTTGTCAGGTTCCAGAAATGATAGTCTCAAGGCAAAGCACCTTAACCACTACTGGAATTGCCAGATACAAAACATACCTACACAAAAATAACTAGTACCTGTCAATCATTCTTCTGTGCTGCTTGAAATTGATAAATAAAATTTCAGTAGTAGTTAACAACGTAAAAAGGAAATATCTAAGGTTTTTGCGGTGGGGGGGTTTCTTTTTGGTGAAAAGTGCTGAGGCTGGAAAGAAATATAGCATACGGAAAGTGAGAAGAAAATTCAAAATAAATAAAAAGACACCTAATTGATAAATTTGCTTAGAATAGGTTATTCTACATTGGCACCTCATTAATTGTGCTCAGTCTCATTAACAAGACTGAGCCACATTTGTTGGGGACACTACTGAAGGAAAAGCATGAGGATAAAATATTTTTGCTCTTTCTGTTAAGGGCATGGTTACTTCCTGATGCATAAAGGGAAGTACCACTCTAGGCACCCTGGGAAATGGAGCTGAGGGTCGGGAGCTTGAAGGAAGTCAGTGTTGTGTTTGTAAAAGAGATGACATGGAAGAGGTGAGACAGAGATACTGATAAGGGTAGAGGATGAAGAGATAAGTGGCAGGGACTAGGTACCAGCTGGTTTAGAAAAGAGATAAAGAATCAAGCTAGTCAACACAGAGTCGGGCAGGTATGGGATGACCTTAAACAAGCGGGCAATGTTTTCTACTAAGCCCAGAGAGGGTTCTTTAGAGCTGTGCTGGGAAAAACAAATTGACACCACCTGGACAAAAGCTGGCCTCAATTATGGTCAAGTCTGAATTAGAGAACATTTTAAATAAAATGCAATTTTTATGTTCTTAAGTCTAACTAATAACATGGGTTTCCCTAAATGTGCCAAACAATTTGTTCTTTCACAGCATAACTTTACTTACCCTCCTTACTTACCTAAAATCCTTCATTGAAATCAACTACAGAACCTGCCTTATCCCCATGATCCGAGGTATTTTATTAACGCAGTGAGTTCACTGTCTGGCTTCCTCACACTCCCTCTTTCATGCTGAAAGGCATCTGTAGTCTGTTTTGCTGTTTCTGAGCCTACTATCACTGTAAACTCAGGCTGATGTGGTAGGGGCATCCTAACAGACAGGTATACCTAGATCCTGCAGAGTGGAGATAACTGCTGCTCAAACAAGAAGTCATAACAGTCTGTGATATCAGTATTTATTAGACTCTCATGTTGGTTGTCTCTTCCTGGCTACTTGGAATTGAAATCCCCTATGGCTGGAAATGACTTCCCCAGATGTCATTCTGGTAGAATTGCTAAAGCCAGAGGCTGTTTTGATTCAGGGGGCGTAGGAAATAAATATTTTTAAAGTACCTTCCAGCAGGGAGAATCCCTGTTCACCTCTTTCCCCCCAGGAGAGCTAGAACAGGAACCTCTGCTGGGGCTGACCACCAACACTGGGACCAAGAGCTGGCAAGGAGGCCCCTGTTGTGCACAGCTCTGGCTGGTCAGCGGGAGCATGCTGCTGAGAGGCATTCTGAGCACACCCAACATCTGTGGGAAGGTGTGCCACAATGGACAAGCACATCTGCCATGGATACTGGGAGTGGCGGAACAGTTAGGTGCTGGTACACGTTACAACTGTCCCACAAAGTACCTTCTGAAAACTCTTAATGAGCACCTTGGATTCTCCTCATTGTGAAAAAAATAATGAGAATCTAGCATTCACACCACAACAGAAAAGAGTAAGGGGCCTCACCCTGTTGAGCAGATACCTTCCCACCTTGGAAGAGGGCCCTGATTTTGTGGAGAGAAAAACTGACTTGAGAGGAATGTTTGATTAAAAGAAGAAAAAAAAGTCTTTGTTTTCAGATTCTTGGTGAAAAGAGGAAGAAAAAACTAAGGGAAGAATCATGTTTTTTAGTTGCTAAAATTAAGGAAGCTTGCAATAAACCAAAACATTTAACTCCTTTAGCAGTTTAAATCCACAAGAAGAAAGTGAGGCATTCTCTAGTGTCAACTGGGACCTTCCTCTTTCCTTTGCCACCATTTGAGGAACTGTGTAAGTGTTTACTCACTGGTTTTCACCTCTGTGGAATTTCCATTTCTTCTTGGAGTTTTTCTTTTTTAATATAACTCATATTACATAATAAAAGAATGAATAAAAATAGTGAACTTTTTAAAAACTGGAAAACCTTAACAAAGACTGGTACTTCATCTATGAGGGCAGCAAGCTTTTAAATTAGGAGGTGGGCCTCCAGCTTATGAAAGATTCTGTTTAAGAACGGTGCCACTACTTCCACACCAAGTGGCTGCCCAGGTCCAGCTGGTGTGGACTGCACTGCAGCAATGGCGCCAGAGTTCCAGACACTTGGCCTGAATGTTCCTACCACCTGGCATCAGGGGCCGAAGGCAGTACTCTTGGCCAGTCAGGGCCACAGACAAATCACTGCACCTTTTTCCACACATTGTGCCAAACAGCACGCTCAGTTACTCAGAAGTCACGTTTGCTTCAACACACTGTTGCGAGAGAAAAACAGAGTAAATCAAGTGTCTTTTTTCATTTGTTCTTTTGCATTCTTTTAGCATTTCAAGATGCTTTCAAGCGTGCAGTAAGAGAGGGAAGCAGTAGGGAGAGGAGAGACTTCCCTTAGATACTAGAATCTATTACTGCTGAGTCAGCTACATGAGACCAAAAGTGGGTCAAACTAGTCACAGGATGGTACGTTAGGGTCAGGACTGAACTTGCAGAGCAAAAGGACTCTTCAGAGAGCCACAGAGTAGGCTTGAGACAGATGGGTGGAAACATTATAAGGTAAAAGGATAAACAAGAGACGCAGTCACAAATCCTGAAACCTGCGGTTGTCTCACTGGGATGTTCCAAGTGTGCTGAGTGATTCCAGGTGCTAGGGTTTTGCCAATTACTTCTCAGTTTTTGCCTTATCTGGCAACTAGAATGAATGATCTTCCAAGTTTACAGGAAAAAGATGTTTACACTTTATGTCTTTCTGAACTCTGGGTTTCTTTAAGCTTCTAAATTAAATGTCCAATAGTGTCAAATGCTGCCTCCCCCTCAGAAAGCATGAGGAAGTGTGGAGAAAGTGAAGGTTCCTACGGCCAGGATTCTCACCTGATTCTGGTCGGCTTGCTCACTACATGAGTGGGCAATATGTTTTTAAGTCTGAAAAGAGCTCTGCCCAGTGCTCTGGGCTGCAGGGCTGCAGGACAGCAGAGACTGGAGTGGTAGCAGTGCCCAGGACAGAGACTGAGATGGCTGCAGGGGCAGAGAGGCCTAGAGGCAGAGACCGGCTTGCTGACTGCAGACTCACTCTGAGGTGGACAGGATTCTAGTGATTGACCTTCCACCATGGGAATAAAGTTGGGTATAACTCTTTCACCCCTCAATGTTTCACTGTCATTTTTTTTTTCAGTCTCATTGAATCCATAGTGAACTTGTCCCAGGCTGAAACCCACTGGCAAGACAGGAAGCTATCCTAATACCTAACACCCTCTCAACAGCCAAATTCCTATGTGTGTGTCGTGGAGTTTGATTCACTAACTACTCCCAAGATCTCCAAGCCAGAAACATAATCCTGAGTTTGACCTCATAGAATGTAAAAGTTTGAGGCAGCTTCAAAGATTTACCTAAGCATCTGGAATGGTACCTGGCACAAAGTAGATGCCCTGTAAATGTCTGGTAAATGAATGAATTCCTCCAAAGCACCAAAAACACAAGCAGACTATTGTTAAACTTTTTGGAGATTTTATCACAGTATAAATAACAATGTTTGATTAAATATTAGATATATGTTCTAAGAATTCATTAAGCAATTCCGCACCCAAGGGAAATTTTCTCCTAACACCCCAGTTTATTATCCTCTTTGTAGACTTTTTTTTTAAGTGCTTTTTTCTCTCTTCTCCACTTTACGACAACCTAGGGAAAATTATGGATTTTCCTCTTAATGGGGCAGAACAATTTAGTCCTCTCTTGTGGAGAAAATGGAAATACCTATGGCTAGGTTACTCATCTGACCCTCAACCACTTGATGATGTAATTGGCCTACTGCTAGGCTAATGCTTCCATATTCTAGGCAATGAGCTATTATTGACTGACTTACTATATAAAGAGCTCTTACCAGTGTTCTGGGCAGAGGCAGAGATGAAGGAGGATTACAGACCTGCAGGCTGTTGGATGCAGATGTAATTGTAGTGCTTGACCTGCCACCATGAGAAGTATGTTCCATTATCATTCCTTGATGTCAGTGAATCCACAGTAAACTTGCCCAGGGCTGAAACTCAGGAAAGACACCAAGGCAGCTAGAATTCTCAGAGTAGAGGACTAGAGAGAAGACAATGTCAGGGAGAGGAGCAAGTTTCATAGAAAGGAGAGAGCTGTGCAGAGAGAGCCAGAGGACTGTATCGTGTTCCCCTGAGTTTTCAGGTGAATTCTGGTCAGCACATGTGTGAGAAAGCTGCCTGATACTGCAGAAAGAACTGCAGAGAAGAAACAGGAAGAACAATGTTTCCACCTCAAACAAGTTTGGGAAGAGTTTGTGCTCCTATCAGCCATAGGAAAAAACTTCATAATACACAGGAATCAAGTAGACTACTGAGAAAACTATTGCCTCAGTAGTAGGTAAAATTGTCTCTACTAAATTATATTATTTTCCCACTTAAAAAAGCAAAGAAGTATACTTTGAAAGGATCAACTGTTTCCAAGTAACTGCATCCTAAAACAAAGGTCAAGAATATTTAAGAAATAGAAAATATCCAGCTTCCCAACACATATTTTATTGCATTCTCAATAACTGGAATGCAATAATAAACTAAACATCTAAGGAAGAAAAAAATATATAGCTCCAACTCAAAGAAAAATCAATTTAATAGAAATAGACTCAGAAGGTGGAGCCAAGATGGCAGCGTGAGTAGGACAGCGGGAATCTCCTCCCAAAAACATACATATTTTTGAAAATACAGCAAATACAACTAATCCTAAAAGAGAGACCAGAAGACACAGGACAACAGCCAGACTACATCCACACCTGCGAGAGCCCAGCGCCTGGTGAAAGGGGTAAGATACAAGCCCCGGCCCGGTGGGACCCAAGCGCCCCTCACCCCAGCTCCCAGCAGGAGGAGAGGAGTTGGAGCAGGGAGGGAGAGGGAGCCCAGGACTACTAAACACCCAGCCCTAGCCATCCACACCAGAGCACAGACACAGTACATGCGTGGGGTGCTGGAAACTAGGGAAACAGGGCAGCAAGATCTTTGAGCAGGTCCCGAAGCCAATGCCCCTGTGACAAAGAAAAGCAAGTGCTTTTTGAAAGTCTTAAAGGGAAAGGGATCCTACAGCTGGATGGAAGCATTCTGGGTCACAGTCCAGCAGCTAGAAATACCAGGGAACTCTGGGCGCACTAACCCCCTGGGCAACAGCTCTGAGACCCCTCACGGAGGTAAATAGCCAAACAGCCCCTGCATCCATTACCCCTCCGGGGACCTGCCAAAGCAGAGAAGCAGCCTGAGGCTGGCCACACCCTCAGCAAGGGAGCTTCCTCCATACCGGCTGGACAAGATACAAAGACCTGGTCTACACACAATTGCCCAACACAAGCCACTAGGGGTCGCAGTTGTCCCAGTAAAGAAAGGCCAGGAGCCAAGTGGAAAGCCGATAGATGCGTCAATAGCACTCCACTGCACTTATCAACATGAAAAGGCAAAAAAATTTGATCCAGACAAGACTAACCCAGACAGCTTCGGCATCTGCTACATCTTCCCCTGAGAAGAAACCAGGGGAGATAGAGTTAACCAATCTTCCTGAAAAAGAATTCAAAACAAAAGTCATATCCATGCTGATGGACTTGCAAAGAAATATGCAAGAACTAAGGAAGGAGAATACAGAAATAAAACAAGCTTTGGAAGGACTTCAAAACAGAATGGATGAGATGCAAGAGACCATTAATGGACTAGAAAACAGAGAACAGGAAAGCAGAGAAGCTGATGCAGAGAGAGATAAAAGGATCTCCAGGAATGAAAGAATTCTAAGAGAGCTGAGTGACCAATTGACATGGAACAATATCCACATTATAGGGGTACCAGAAGAAGAAGAGAGAAAAAGGAATAGAAAGTGTCTTTGAAGAAATAATTGCCAAAAACTTCCCAAAACTAGGGGAGGAGATGGCCTCTCAGACCACAGAGGTACACAGAACTCCCATGACAAGGAATCCAAGGAGGGCAACACCAAGACACATAATAATTAAAATGGCAAAGATCAAAGACAAGGACAAAGTATTACAGGCAGCCAGAGAGAAAAAAAAGGTTACCTACAAGGGAAAACCCATCAGGCTATCATCAGACTTCTCAACAGAAACCGTACAGGCCAGAAGAGAATGGCATGATATACTTAATGCAATGAAACAGAAGGGCCTCAAACCAAGACTACTCTATCCAGCACGATTATCATTTCAATATGAAGGAGGGATTAAACAATTCCCAGACAAGCAAAAGTTGAAGGAATTTGCCTCCCACAAACCACCTCTACAGGGAATCTTACAGGGACTGCTCTAGGTGGGAGTACTCCTAAAAAGAGCACAGAACAAAACACACAACATATGAAGAAGGGAGGAGGAGGAATAAGAAGGGAGAGAAATAAAGAATCATCAGACCGTGTTTATAATAGCTCAATAAGTGAGTTAAGTTAGACAGTAAGATAGTAAAGAAGCTAACCCTGAACCTTTGGTAACCACAAACTTAAAGCTTGCAATGGCAATAAGTACATACCTTTCAATAATCACCCTAAATGTAAATGGACTGAATGCACCAATCAAAAGACACAGAGTAATAGAATGGATAAAAAAGCAAGATCCATCCATATGCTGCTTACAAGAGACTCACCTCAAATCCAAAGACATGCACAGACTTAAAGTCAAGGGATGGAAAAGGATATTTCATGCAAACAACAGAGAGAAAAAAGCAGGTGTTGCAATACTAGTATCAGACAAAACAGACTTCAAAATAAAGAAAGTAACAAAAGATAAAGAAGAACATTACATAATGATAAAGGGCTCAGTCCAACAAGAGGATATAACCATTATAAATATATATGCACCCAATACAGGAGCACCAACATATGTGAAACAAATACTAACAGAACTAAAGGAGGAAATAGAATGCAATACATTCATTCTGGGAGACTTCAACACACCACTCACTCCAAAGGACAGATCCACCTGACAGAAAATAAGTAAGGACACAGAGGCACTGAACAACACACTAGAACAGATGGACCTAATAGACATCTACAGAACTCTACATCCAAAAGCAACAGGATACACATTCTTCTCAAGTGCACGTGGAACATTCTCCAGAATAGACCACATACTAGGCCACAAAAAGAGCCTCTGTAAATTCCAAAAGATTGAAATCCTACCAACGAACTTTTCAGACCACAAAGGCATAAAACTAGACATAAACTGTACAAAGAAAGCAAAAAGGCTCATAAACACATGGAGGCTTACAGACCAGTGGAACAGACTAGAGACTCCAGACATTAACCCAAACATATATGGTCAATTAATATTTGATAAAGGAGCCATGGACAGACAATGGCAAAATGACAGACTCTTCAACAGATGGTGCTGGCAAAACTGGACAGCTACATGTAGGAGAATGAAACTGGACCATTGTCTAACCCCATATACAAAAGTAAATTCAAAATGGATCAAAGACCTGAATGTAAGTCATGAAACCATTAAACTCTTGGAAGAAAACATAGGCAAAAACCTCTTAGACATAAACAAGAGTGACTTCTTCATGAACATATCTCCCCAGACAAGGAGAACAACAGCAAAAATGAACAATTGGGACTACATTAAGCTGAAAAGCTTCTGTACAGCAAAAGACACCATCAATAGAACAAAAAGGAACCCTACAGTATGGGAGGATATATTTGTAAATGACAGATCCGATAAAGGCTTGACGTCCAAAATATATAAAGAGCTCACATGCCTCAACAAACAAAAAACAAATAATCCAATTAAAAAATGGGCAGAGGAGATGAACAGACAGTTCTCCAAAGAAGAAATTCAGATGGCCAACAGACACATGAAAATATGCTCCACATCGCTAATTATCAGAGAAATGCAAATTAAAACTACAATGAGGTATCACCTCACACCAGTAAGGATGGCTACCATCCAAAAGACAAACAACAACAAATGTTGCTGAGGTTGTGGAGAAAGGGGAACCCTCCTACACTGCTGGAGGGAATGTAAATAGTTCAACCATTGTGGAAAGCAGTATGGAGGTTCATAAAAATGCTCAAAAGAGACTTACCATTTGACCCAGGAATTCCACTCCTAGGAATTTACCCTAAGAATGCAGCAATCAAGTTTGAGAAAGACAGATGCACCCGTATGTTTATTGCGGCACTATTTACAATAGCCAAGAATTGGAAGCAACCTAAATGTCCATCGGTAGATGAATGGATAAAGAAGATGTGGTACATATACACAGTGTAATACTACTCAGCCATAAGAAGAGGGCAAATCCTACCATTTGCAGCAACATGGATGGACGTGAAGGGTATTATGCTTAGTGAAATAAGCCAAGCGGAGAAAGAGAAATACCTAATGATTTCACTCATCTGTGGAGTATAAGAACAAAGGAAAAACTGAAGGAACAAAACAGCAGCAGAATCACAGAACCCAAGAATGGACTAACAGGTACCAAAGGGAAAGGGACTGGGGAGGATGGGTGGGTAGGGAGGCATAAGGGGGAGAGAAGTAGGGGAGTATTAAGATTAGCATGCATGGGAGGGTGGGAGAAAGGGGAGGGCTGTACAGCACAGAGAAGACAAGTAGTGATTCTACAACATCTTGCTATGTTGATGGACAGTGACTGTAAAGTGGTTTATAGGGGGGACCTGGTATAGGGGAGAGCCTAGTAAACATAATATTCTTTGTGTAAGTGTAGATTAATGATAACAAAAAAAAAGAAAGAAAAGGGGGATTACTCCCTGATAGGACAAAACTAACTGTAAATCAATGATTAATGCATGTTTTAAATATCCTTAATTTTGATCACTTAAAGGGAGTCAGATGATTTGCTATGGAGGTACATTTTTCTGATAATATTCCTTTCTCTTAAAAAAAAAAAAGCAGTTCCTATGTGGTGACCTCCAACGAGTTCTACACAATGGTATAAAGGGCATATCAAAGTGTGGGCAAAGGGTCTGTTTGTGTTTATACAGAGGATCAAAGCCTAATTTGGCTACCCAGAAAATGAACGAAGATACGATATGAAGATGAACTTCCAACATCAGCACTCTCTGGAAGAGTCATACCAGAAGATGATCATCAAAAAACCCCAACAAAGATCCAGGCAATGCTGCAGTTGTAGCGGAATTCATCCCACCGGTTCCTGGACTTGCCATTGGAATAAAGAAGGAGATATCTAAGCTGGCCTGTGCATACAGTAAAATAACAAATTTGACTGGATCTATACCGTTGGAACTCAACCAAGAATTAGGAGAAGTGCAAGTTGTAGTGCTCCAAAATCTTACGACTACAGACTATCTACTGTTAAAAGAACATATGGGATGTAAACAGTCCCTAGGAATGGGTTGTTTTAATTTGTCTGATTTCTCTCAGACTGTTCAAGTTCAGTTGGACAATATCCACCATATCATAGATAAGTTTTCACAAATGCCTAGGGTGCCTAACTGGTTTTCCTGGTTTCACTGGAGATGGCTGGTAATTATAGTTCTGCTTTCGTTATGTAACTGTATTCCTATTATGTTAATGTGCGTATGCAATTTAATTAGTAGTTTAAAACCTATACATGCTTAAGTTACTCTACAAGAAGATATGTCAAAGAAATAATCAATCTTCCCATGTTTTCTTTCATCTTTTACTCATATAGCTTTTCTTCTTCCTTCCTAATTTCAACCCTTAAATAGAATTCGTGCCTCATATCAAATTTACCGAGTATCATAATTCTTCCAAGTGGTAAAGATACCTCAAGACAAATACTGGGCATAAAAGCCACAGGGCATAAATCTGCAAATAAGTAAAAAGCTAACTTTTCAAACAATATTATGTCTCTCTCACTTACCAACTTTACATTTTCCTGTATGGCCCCAGAAGATGACTGGTTAGCCAGAGACGGGTAAGATTCCTCAAGGGAGGAACAACCTAAGAAAGGCACAGTCGCAGGGGGGTCATCAGGTGAGAAATTGGGGATCAACAGAGGTGAGGCTTAGAACCTTACCCCCCCATTTTGAGAGAAATCTTCTGCATCCGTGGATGTTTTATTGCCCTTGTCTAGCTTGGATTAACACATAGTCTACAGGCACACACCTGATCATCTACATTTGCTCTCTTACAGCACTAAACTATGTTTTCTACCTTTATCTTGCATTTACCTACCACTTCAGCATTTTATTAAAAATAATAATAATGATTATAAGGGAGAAATGTGGGATTCACATATAAATCAAGTATAAAAATCAAATGAATAATCATATCTGACCTGATTGTTTGTAGTTCATTATGCGTGATCAAAACCGAAACTTTCTGTGATGACTGCCCTTGTACTGTTCACCATGTAAGAACTTGTTCACCATGTAAGAACTTGTTCCTTATGCTTCAGAAGATTGGAGACTGATGAGAATTAGGCTTGGGGTGGATTAATGATTGTGCATTGAGCATTGAGTCCCCTATACAGAATTTTATTGTTGTTAACAATTATTTGATCAATAAATATGAGAGATGCCCTCTCAAAAAAACAAAACAAAACACATGGAGGCTTAACAACACCTTCCTAAATAATCAATGGATCAATGACCAAATGAAAATGGAGATCCAGCAATATGGAAACAAATGACAAGAACAACACAAAGTTCCAACTACTGTGGGATACAGCAAAAGCAGTCTTAAGAGGAAAGTATATAGCAATCCAGGCATATTTAAAGAAGGAAGAACAATCCCAAATGAATGGTCTCATGTCACAATTACCAAAATTGGAAAAAGAAGAACAAATGAGGCCTAAAGTCAGCAGAAGGAGGGACATAATAAAGATCAGAGAAGAAATAAATAAAATTGAGAAGAATAAAACAATAGCAAAAATCAATGAAACCAAGAGCTGGTTCTTTGAGAAAATAAACAAAATAGATAAGCCTCTAGCCAGACTTATTAAGAGGAATAGAGAGTCAACACAAATCAACAATCAGAAACGAGAAAGGAAAAATCACGACGGACCCCACAGAAATACAAAGAATTATTAGAGAATACTATGAAAACCTATATGCTAACAAGCTGGGAAACCTAGGAGAAATAGAGAACTTCCTAGAAAAACACAACCTTCCAAGACTCACCCAGAAAGAAACAGAAAATCTAAACAGACCAATTACCAGCATTGAAATTGAATCAGTAATCAAAAAACTACCCAAGAACAAAACCCCTGGGCCAGATGGATTTACCTCGGAATTTTATCAGACATACAGGGAAGACATAATACCCATTCTCCTTAAAGTTTTCCAAAAAATAGAAGAGGAGGGGATACTCCCAAACTCATTCTATGAAGCCAACATCACCCGAATACCAAAACCAGGCAAAGACCCCACCAAAAAAGAAAACTACAGACCAATATCCCTGATGAACATAGATGCAAAAATACTCAACAAAATATTAGCAAACCGAATTCAAAATTAAATCAAAAGGATCCAACACCATGTCCAAGTTGGATTCATCCCAGGGATGCAAGGATGTTACAACATTTGAAAATCCATCAACATCATCTACCACATCAACAAAAAGAAAGGCAAAAACCACATAATCATCTCCATAGATGCTCAAAAAGCATTCGATAAAATTCAACATCCATTCATGATAAGAACTCTCAACAAAATGGGTACAGAGGGCAAGTACCTCAACATAACAAAGGCCATATATGATAAACCCACAGCCAACATCACACTGAACAGTGAAAACCTGAAAGCTTTTATTCTGCGATCGGGAACAAGACGGGGATGCCCACTATCCCCACTGTTTTTCAACATAGTACTGGAGGTCCTAGCCATGGCAATTAGACAAAGCAAAGAAATACAAGGAATCCAGATTGGTAAAGAAGAAGTTAAACGGTCACTATTTGCAGATGACATGATATTGTACATAAAAAACCTTAAAGACTCCACTCCGAAACTACTAGAGCTAATATCAGAATTCAGCAACGTTGCAGGATACAAAGTTAACACCCAGAAATCTGTGGCTTTCCTATACACTAACAATAAACTAATAGAAAGAGAAATCAGGAAGACAATTCCATTCACAATAGCATCAAAAAGAATAAAATACCTAGGAATAAACCTAACCAAGGAAGTGAAAGACCTATACCCTGAAAACTATAAGACACTCTTAAGAGAAATTAAAGAGGACGCTAACAAATGGAAACTCATCCCACGCTCTTGGCTAGGAAGAATTAATATCGTCAGAATGGCCATCCTGCCCAAAGCAATATACAGATTCGATGCAATCCCTATCAAATTACCAACAGCTTTCTTCAATGCACTGGAACAAATAGTTCAAAAATTCATATGGAAACACCAAAGACCCTGAATAGCTAAAGCAATCCTGAGAAGGAAGAATAAAGTAGGGGGGATCTCACTCCTCAACTTCAAGCTCTACTACAGAGCCATAGTAATCAAGACAATTTGGTATGGGCACAAGAACAGAGCCACAGACCAATGGAACAGAATAGAGACTCCAGACATTAACCCAAACATATATGGTCAACTAATATTCGATAATGGGGCCATGAACATACAATGGGGAAATGGCAGTCTCTTCAACAGATGGTGCTGGCAAAACTGTACAGCTACATGTAAGAGAATGAAACTGGATCACTGTCTAACCCCATACACAAAAGTAAATTCGAAATGGATCAAAGACTTGAATGTAAGTCATGAAACCATAAAACTCTTAGAAAAAAACATAGGCAAAAATCTCTTAGACATAAACATGAGTGACCTCTTCTTGAACATATCTCCCTGGGCAAGGGAAACAAATGCAAAAATGAACAAGTGGGGCTATATCAAGCTGAAAAGCTTCTGTACAGCAAAGGACACCATCAATAGAACAAAAAGGTACCCTACAGTATGGAAGAATATATTTGTAAATGACAGATCCGATAAAGGCTTGACATCCAAAATATATAAAGAGTTCACCCACCTCAGCAAACAAAAAACAAATAATCCAATTAAAAAATGGGCAGAGGAACTGAACAGTTCTCCAAAAAAGAAATTCATATGGCCAACAGACACATGAAAATATGCTCCACATCACTAGTTATCAGAGAAATGCAAATTAAAACCACAATGAGATATCACCTCACACCAGTAAGAATGGCTACCATCCAAAAGACAAACAACAACAAATGTTGGCGAGGTTGTGGAGAAAGGGGAACCCTCCTACACTGCTGGTGGGAATGTAAATTAGTTCAACCATTGTGGAAAGCACTATGGAGGTTCCTCAAAATGGTCAAAATAGACTTACCATTTGACCCAGGAATTCCACTTCTAGGAATTTACCCTAAGAATGCAACACTCCAGTTTGAAAAAGACAGATGCAGCCCTATGTTTATTGCAGCACTATTTACAATAGCCAAGAATTGGAAGCAACCTAAGTGTCCATCAGTAGATGATTGCATAAAGAAGATGTGGTACATATACACAGTGGAATATTATTCAGCCATAAGAAGAGAACAAATCCTACCATTTGCAACAACATGGATGGAACTAGAGGGCATTATGCTTAGTGAAATAAGCCAAGTGGAGAAAGACAAATACCAAATGATTTCACTCATCTGTGGAGTATAAGAACAAAGGAAAAACTGAAGGAACAAAACAGCAGCTGACTCAGAGAACCCAAGAATGGACTAACAGTTACCAAATGGAAAGAGACTGGGGAGAATGGGAGGGTAGGGAGGGATAAGGGTGGGGAAGAAGAAAGGGGGTATTATGATCAGCATGTATAATGTCAGGGGTCGGTGAAAGGGGTGGGCTGTGCAACACAGAGAAGACAAGTAGTGATTCTACAACATTTTGCTATGCTGATGGACAGTGACTGTAAGGGGGCTTGTGGGGGGGACTTGGTGTAGGGGAGGGCCTAGAAAACATAATATTCTTCATGTAATTGTAGATTAATGATAAAAAAAAAAGAGAAAGAAAAGGGGGATTACTCCCTGATAGGGTAAAACTAACTGCAAATCAACGATTAATGCATGCTTTACATATCCTTAATTTTGATCTTTTAAAGGGTGTCAGATAATCAGCTATGGAAGTACATTTTTCTGATAATATTCCTTTCTCTTAAAAAAAATAAACAAAAGCAGTTCCTGTGTGGTGATCTCCAACAGGTTCTTCATAATGGTATAAAGGTCATATCAAAGTGTGGGCAAAGGGTTTCTTTGTGTTTATACAGAGGATCAAAGCCTAATTTGGCTACCCAGAAAACGAATTAAGATACGATATGAAGAAGAAGTTCCAACATCAGCATTCTCTGGAAGAGTCATTCCAGAAGATGATCATCAAAAAACTTCAACAAAGGTCCGGGCACTGTTGCAGTTGTAGCTGCATTCATCCCACCGGTTCCTGGACTTGCCATTGGAATGAAGAAGGAGCTATCTAAGCTGGCCTGTGCATACAGTAAAACAACAAATTTGACTGAATCTATACTCTTGGAACTCAACCAAGAATTAGGAGAAGTGCAAGTTGCAGGGCTCCAAAATCGTGCGACTATAGACTATCTACTGTTAAAAGAACATAGGGGATGTGAACAGTTTCCAGGAATGTGTTGTTTTAATTTGTCTGATTTTTCTAAAAGTATTCAAATTCAGTTAAACAACATCCATCATAACATTGATAAGTTTTCACAAATGACTAGGGTACCTAACTGATTTTCTTGGTTTCACTGGATATGGCTGGTAATTGTAAGTCTGCTTTTGTTATGTAGCTGTATTCCTATTACGTTAATGTGTGTACGCAATTTAATTAGTAGTTTGTTAAAACCTATACATGCTGAAGTTACTCTACAAGAAGATATGTCAAAGAAATAATTAATCTTCCCATGTTTTCTTCCATCTGCTACTTCTATAGCTTTTCTTCTTCCTTCCTAATTACAACCCTTAAGTAGAATTCCTGCCTCATATAGAAAATTACCGAGTATCATAATTCTTCCAAGTGGCAAAGATACCTCAAGACAAATGCTGGGCATAGAAGCCACAGGGCATAAATCTGCAAAGAAGTAAAAAGCTAACCTTTTCAAAGAATATTGCTTCTCTCTCAATTACCAACTTTACATTTCCCTGTATGGCCCTGGAAGACGGCTGGTTAGCCAGAAACGGGTAAGATTCCTCAAGGGAGGAACAACCTAAGACAGGCACAGTTGCAGGGGGGGCCATCAGGTGAGAAATTGGGGATCAACAGAGGTGAGGCTTAGAACCTCACCCCCCTGTTTTGCGAGAAATCTTCTGCATCCTTGGATGTTTTGTTGCCCTTGTCTAGCTTGGATTAATACTTAGTCTATAGGCACAGACCTGATCATCTACATTTGCCCTCTTACAGCACTAAATTATGTTTTCTACCTTTATCTTGCATCTATCTACCACTTCAGCATTTTATTTAAAAAAAATAATAATAATAAGGGAGGAATGTGGGATTCACATATAAATCAAGTATAAAAATCAAACGAATAATCATATCTGACTTGATTGTTTATAGTTCATAACGCGTGATCAAAACTGAAAGTTTCTGTGATGACTGCCCTTGCACTGTTCACCATGTAAGAACTTATTCACTATGTAAGAACTTGTTCACCATGTAAGAACTTGTTCGTAATGCTTCAGAAGTTTGGAGACTGTTGAGAATTAGGCTTGGGGTTGATTAATGATTGTGCATTGAGTCCCCTATACAGAATTTTATTGTTGTTAACAACCATTTGATCAATAAATATGAGAGATGCCCTCTCAAAAAAGAAAATGTTGCCCTTAAAGGACCAAGATCAGAAAGCTGACAGCTCACAAAGCAGTCTGCTGGCACCAGGGCTCAAAAGGACAGCCCCTAAAAGCAGAGGCTCCACTCATTAACCCAAACACAAGCTGTTCTAATCCTTTCTGCCTTCTGTGCTTATATAATCCAGGCCTTCTCCAATTACAAGACACTTTGAAGATCTCACCTTCTCCCATTACTTGTCTTGTACATAAAATGCCCACAGATATGAGTCTGCTAGAATGTGTGAGAACTGTAGTTGATAATTTATAAACCAATACTTCCTGAAGTTTGAAATTTGTTCGGATTCAGTGGTGCTGAAAGAGGGCATGTGCTGCAGGAGCACCCCCTGCTGGCCACAAAGGGAGGTGCTGTGAAACAGATGGAAGCCAACAGACCTGGAAATACTACTCAACACTTCCCATCTGGTAACAAGTACTTACTGAGTGATACTCTGTGATACTAAAGGACTGAGATTATACATGCAAGTGCCAAAGTCATTATCTTTTTTTTCTTAAACTAGTACGTTTAATAATATAATCTCTTTTAGAACAACAGTCTGAAAAGGAACTGGTAGTTTGGCTGAATTCAAACATCATGGAGATGTTTTGTTTTTTTTTTTGTTTCTTTTTAAATGCAGTCAACTCAGGTTATGCACCAATTGAGCAAGAATAGAAAGATACAAAGGAACACTAAACCATGCCATGTTCTTGAATGGGGAGATTCAATAGTACAAAATTGCCAATTATCACAGAAACATCTATAAATTCAACATAATCTTAACCAGAATTTACATGGGATTCCTTGATAAATTCGGCAAGTTGATTCTACAGCTCATCTCTAAAAGAACAGACAAGAGATTTTGTATTTGCTACTCCAAGTATCAGAGCACAACAGAAAGCTACAGTAACTAAAGCATTTTGGTACTGGCAAGATTAAGGCACCAGAAACAGATCCAGATGTTTTGGGGAATTTAGAATTTGATAAGAGTATCTTGTAAAGAAAAATAGAAGAGAATTCAGTGAGTGATGTTGAGACCATTGGACATAATGCCTATCATAAGATGCACAAGAATGTATTACAGCTGGCTTAACAATCAAAGCAAAAGAAATTATAAAAAGAATAGAACAAAATGTAGGATGACATTTTTATACTACTAGGAGGAGAACGGCTTTTCTAAACCAAACATAAAGTTAAGCCACACTTTCTAGCTCAAGGAAATATGTATTCTCTTATAACTTACACATGATTTAACACATGCATAGTTAATTTTCCCCTGCTCCAATCTGATCTCTCTATCTTTACTCAGCACATACTTTGCTATTGTTATTGATGGTGGGGGTGATGTGGGGGGCACCTTTTTTTTGAGATAGGAGATATGAGGCACGTGGAAATGAAATTGTTTGGCTAATAAATATGGAGCCATGGACATAGTCCAAGGAATTCAGAGGCATTAATTGTTCTTTCAAGTGCTTGGACTTCCTCAAACTAGTTCAAACCCACAGATGCTAGCTGTAGTATCTAGGTGTCTGGGTCTTGTTTTTGGATACTCTATTTCCTGCCCTCCCCCCAAAACTTATATTCAAGTCCAGAAAACCAACCAATCAGAAAAAAGCAAGAAGTAAAGACTAAATCCTGTCTTCAGTTCTAGAGATAGAACAGGTGACAGGTATAGAGCTTCAGCTGCCAGAGAACTCACTCTACAGCTTATGTGAGGAGGCACCTTGATGAACACACTGTTCTGTGGCAGAAAGCCACTTAAAACACCTCTGTCAGAACTGGGTAAGGATCTGTTGAAGAACCCACTACCCACAATGTAATATTCCAGTACTTAGTCTGTAAAAAGACCCTTGAGCCACTGAGCAAAGGAAACGGTCTAGACAGCCACACACAAGAATGTGCCGTTGTACGCATAGCAGATTGAGTTTACACTCCGCTCCTGGTTCACAAAGTGAAGCGAGTGTGCCAGTGGGCCATGGGCCAGGATGTGGGGGGCTAAGTAAGTTCTCTTGGAGAGAGCAAAGTTCATCTGGGAACCACATCAGCATACCAGCTGACAGACAAATAGAGGTTTTGAAGGAAATTAGGCAAGACGGTAAGTTGGAAATGCTCTTTCCAATTCCGTGTGCAAAGATGTGTGGACATCCACCAGATTTCGAATTTTGTCTGGACTGTCAGATTTCCAGGCAATTCTGAGTATCAGTGTTTCTCTGTGAGATTCACATGAGGAAGACTTGTACGTGTCAATGAAATATGGACATTCTGTGACTATCTTTCACTGCTGTATTTTGCAACTACCTACATATTTGATTGTACTTGTATAACATGACAACATTCCACTTATATTCAGATGACAGTTTAGAAGATGGGGACAGGAAAAAAACCTAGATTTTTCTAGTGGATTTTCAATACATTACTGAAAAATAGCCTCCTGCCATTTTTCCTCAATGCATTACAAAAGAACCTTAAACTCCACCTCTTTCATGAAGAATTTCATTGCTCAGTGAAAGAGAGTTGGCAATTGCTCCCAGTTCCTCAATTGTTCAAATTAATTTCCCATGCTTATCTATTTACGTAATACTGAACGATATATATTACTTGCCTATAATTAATATAAACTCTTTTAAATTCAAGATGTTTAATCTCATAATATCTATTATGTTTTTCATATTACAACCTGGATTTCAAAGAAAAAAATAATGAAAACTGTTCACATAAAAAATTACCCCACAATTTACCTTTTTCTGTCTATCAGGGGATTCACTAAAGTTCTTTTCCCCATCAGAATAAACTCAGGATTTAAAAAAAAAAGACATTTATTCCAAAGAAATACGTGTCAGACAATAACCTACGAAACTCTAAGAGATTGTTTTAAGCTACTATGCTGCCGTAGTTTGTTAGAGCAGCAATAGCAAAGGAACACAAGTTTTCTGCAGGGCCATTAGTCCCAGAGCGAAGCATTCACGCAGATCCGGGAGTCGGAGGAAGGAAGACCTGGGGGGGGCAAAGCGGCGGCAGGTGCAGCTGCTGCTCCGAATCAGGGCGAGTCAGCAGCTCGGCCAACGAGCCTGAGCTACAAAACCAGCTGCTGCTTCCCTTACGCGTCCCAGTCTCCCAAGACGTCAAATACGTCAGACAAGAAAGAAGATTCCAGAAAATTTAGTTCAGCCTAGTCAGATTAACACATTATAAGGCCATTTTATGGGTTTGCCATGCCATCAACTTCACCTCTGATTTTCCTTCCTTCCTTCCCCTTAAAGAAATTAATATCAAACTGATTGACCTTGAAATAGAATCTTAAAATGTTTAAGTGCATTCAGGGTATTTTCTTTAGAAATGGCAGAA
This sequence comes from Manis pentadactyla, assembly GCF_030020395.1. NCBI lineage: Eukaryota > Metazoa > Chordata > Mammalia > Pholidota > Manidae > Manis > Manis pentadactyla. Next base: position 84,500,110 of record NC_080030.1, read on the forward strand.
GAAAATATTCCCCATGACTCTGGGTTACTATGTGTAAAAACCAATACATGTTTTACATGTACATTTACGTGTTGAATGAGTTATAAAAGGTGAGCTTTGCCTAAACGAACAACAGGTTGCTAATTGAGATGACGTTTCATAATGAGCACTTAATGAAGATGCATGGTTTCCTGAAAATTGTCACAACAAAAAAAATGTTATTCAAAGATGCAGTGCATCTGTACTACAACATGGGAAAATGAGTTATAAAAGGCAGAAAGCATATTTAGGCTCTAGCCTCGTCTCCACTGTCTGAGCTGGGTGTGCTCATGGAAAATTACCTTATTTCTCTGAAATCTACTTGCCTCACCTGTAAAACAGGAATGAGCTCTTCAGCTACCTTTAATTCCAGGAAACTTATAGCGTTAAATTATCTGTGATTTTCTGAAGTCAAAGAGCATGTAACAGAAAGGATTGTTATGAGGTGGTTTTCCTGAACAGGTTTCCTAACCGCTTGATGTAATCAGCTTCCATCCATGAAGAAAACAGAAGAGTGACTACATAGAGAGTAGCCATCAAGACCCGGCTTTTGAAGAACGTAACTGCGAAGAACAGTAAAATTCCCAGGCCTGCTAAGACTGTAGTCCCTCTATTTAAGGGCAGTCATAAACCTTTGAAATGCATGGAAAGGAAGCTGACCTTGCCTTACCCTAAGAAATACCCTAAGAAATGAAAAAAGCATGGTAGTATTAAAAGAACCATAGGTGTGTAGTAGTCCAAGATAGTGAATGCTTTCACGCCGTTGTTTTCTAAAGAGCCTTAGGAACCTCATTCAGGATTGTCCTTTTCTGATCCACAGCTCTAAATAGAAAATTTTGGCTGTAAAATGTATTGAGAATTTAACTTATTTTCCATATGGTATCTTAAAGAGATAAAAAAAGGGAACTGCTGTGAAAACATTATAAACAACAAAAAAAATTTGACCACATTAAAACAGTAACGCACAAAAGGACAAAAGGATAATGATTTTTCCCCCTAAACTTCTGGCCTGACCATCAGTCCTCCAAAAGTACCCCTTACCAGATGGCCAACACAGCAAGGGGAGACAGCCAACTTGATTTTGAATGTGAGAGTGAGTTTTTATTTAAATGAAAGATAGAAACTGTTGCAATTTTATTATATCTAAGAGAGCAGCTCAAGTGTTCAGCATGTGGGCCTGGTTTAAGTAGAAGTTTAGGAATCATATGCAATCCCAGGCAGTGGCCTGAACCATTTGCTAATGCTAATTGTTTGGTTGAAAGCGGAGCAGGAGATTGTTAAAGTCTTCAATGGCAGAAACCTGATCTGTGGAAACGCACTTCACAGGAACTGTGATGAGGTTTGCAGCTGGCAGGAGAGTATGACAGTGTGGCCACATGCGTCTCCGTGTTCCCTTTGGCAAGGGAATCCCGACTCACATGAAACAACTCCAGGAGTTAGCTGAGGGCCTGAAATGCAGATTCGGCATTCTTTTCCTCCCCAGCCCCTCCCCAGCCCGTGATTTGACAACAAAAACTAAGGTGGGTTTGTGCACCATTTCTAAGAACACATATTTGCAAAATGATGTGGCTATTCTAAACTATGATTAGTAAAAGTACATTTAAGATAGAACATTGGCAAGTTGGAAAACCACCAAGTAAGGCCAAATGTATAAACTTACTTGATGCTTTAATTTAAAACACCAGCATCGAGTTGAAAGGTCTGTTATTATATGAGTCATGTCACAGAGAATTTGTACATAAATTATGCTTACCTATTATTCCTGGAACCTTGAAATAATTGCCTATTAAGATTATTGTTAACTAATCTATACATCAAGTGGATTTTGTTAGCTCAAGTACTGAATTATAAAAGTGAAGTTAGTCATGACAATATCTGAGAATTTATGTTAGTTATGACAATATCTGAGAATCTAGTTATGTTCTGTAAGTTATAATGTAAATTATCTTGCATTTTAAATTGTTGTGGGACATGTAAAGTTGTTGCTAAATTGCTGTCACATTCTTTTCTGATTTAGATTTTGTTAACCAATACCTGGAAGTGTCTCCTCCTCCCACATCAACACCGCAGGAACTCTGTATGACTCTGTCACTTCAGCTCATTCGGACATTTCTATGGCTCCTTCCAGATGATGGAGAAAGGTACCTGAGGAAAGTGCATTAGGGAGAACCAAACATAATATCAAGTAGATATTCTAAATGTACTTTAGAGGATAGAGTGACACATGTCCCCACTACTCATACACTTACTGGCATGTGTTTAATAAGTATAAAAACCTGCATATGGTTCTTCCACATTTCTTCGAGTTAATACTCTAGCTTTTCAACCAAACATTTACTGTCACCATGTTACAGGGAAGGGAACATAGTTCCAGAGATCCTAAGTAGAACTGGGGTGTAACACCCATGTTCTTTCCATGACATCTACTTATCTAATAGAAAAGAAAATGCAATTATAGATCCTACTTTGGAAAAGGCATACATGAAAGAAATGTAAATTAAAAAATGAGAATCAGAATGGTTTATAGTCATTTAGCAGTTATCAGTCAAAGATGTCTTAGGAATGCCACATTGGCTTATAAAATAAAATCTTGTCCTGCCATCTGGCAAGAGCTCTTTTGTTCTAAACATTTAAGAGTAAAATAATGTTTTTTTTTTTCCAAGTCAGTGGGTTTTTTTCTTATTTTTTATTAAGGCATCATTGATATACAATCTTATGCTCAGGCTCCACATGAGCAACACTTTGGTTACTAGATCCCCCCACTATCAAGTCCCCACCACATACCCCATTACAGTCACTGTCCATAGGTGTAGTAAGATGCTATAGAGTCACTACTTGTCCTCTCTGTGCTATACTGCCTTCCCTGTACCCCCCGTATTGTGTGCTAATCGTGTTTATTTACAATATATTTTAAACAAATTGTATTATGTAAATTTTATCTAGAAACATATTGTGGTTTTATAAAAATTTTTATAAAAAGCCTCTTTGACTTGTTTTTGGGTTTGGTTTTGCTTTTAAATTCCTAGTAGAGGCTGGAGTAGATAAGCAAAAGGAATGGTATACTACACATAAGCACAGAAGCCAGTTTCCTGGCTTCTACTCCCCATCTAAGAAAAAAACCTTTCTTCTAGTGAGTCCTTCTAGGTTTATCTTCCAGTTTCTCCCGTTACAAAACATGGCTATTATCAAACATTGACGGTGCTGTTCCCCTCTGCCCCTCACTGATGCTCACTGAACCAACGCTCCACACCTCTTCCACAGGACCTCCCCACCACCACCCTCCAGGCCTCCCTGAGAGCATGACTTGAAGACGAGGCCTGTGTCTTAGTCGCCAGACCAAGCCCAGTATCTGGCTCATGATTGAAATGAACCGAGCTGGTTAAAGGAACTTGCCTTTCCAGATACCACGGGATCCTATCCGGTAGACCAGTGCTTCTCCAAGCAGGCTGTGGATCGGAATCACTCGGGGAGCTTTACAAAGTCCTGCTGCCCGGGTCTCGCTTCCTGAGATCCTGACTTGACTGGTCCAGGGTGTGACCTGAGCGCCGCCACGTTGTCAAGCTCTGCAGGTGATTCCACCGAGAAGTCACGAGTGAGAATCCCTCTAATGGCCAGCTGCTTCACCAACTGAGAAATGCTGCCGGCAATCCCATGTTCACAGTCTGAGGTTATACCGGTCAGATTGGATTTCCCTCATTCTGTGGCCCCATCCCTGCTTTTGGGGTGTAAGACAAGTAACTGCTCTTGCGTTAGAAGCTTCTAAACCAGTATTTAAATCAGTGCATCATAGAATGCCCGCAAACTTTCAAAGGGATGCATTTAGATTATATTTTAAGTAGGTTTTAAGCAATTTTTCTTCTAGAAAAAATATCATTTTACAAGCCCAGGTCAAAGGGACACAGGGAACAAAATTTACAACTCTCACTTACTACCTCTAATGTATAGAGGCCTTCCATGCCAGTAATATGAAAAATGTTTGTATGCCCTAGAAAACACACACTCACACATGCACACACATACACGGATTGTGTGAATGTAAGTTAATAGAGTTAACAACACAGAGGTAGATGATTTGAGAAACCTTTTTTGCAAACAATCTGGCATGATTCTTGTTCAGCAGACTACTTCTCTGAGCTCCCTGGGCTTGTACACTAGATGGAATTAGCTCCTAGTGAGATATAGGGCAACAACCATGCCCTGGGGCACCACCTACAGGATCCTTTGTGTTCGGACCCCTGCCTACATCACCATTCCTAACCAGCCCCTCCCCTTCTCCCTCTCCCCTCACCCTCCACCCTGAGCACTTCCTACTCCCGATGCTACGGTCCCATGAACACACTGCCGAGGCCACACTGCCCTGCCAGCTGCCCTTACAATCACTCATCTTCCTGTTTAGGTTAGGGTGAGGATACTGGCCATAGGGACTTCCATTTTCCTCATAGTTCCTCTACCAAGAAAGTGTTTAAAACAATGTCAAATTCAAAATATATAAGTTAACTACAATAATTTTGTTCATTTATTTTGGCACCTACTGAAGATGTGTTTTTCATAGTCACTTTTCATGTTCTTCTCTTTCTTTGAATTATTTAACACACTGACTCAAGGTCTGGATTGTCAAGTCACACCCACAGCTACGGAGGATTAGGATAGTTATCAACATCCAAAACTTCTCTGACTGGACTTGTAGAAAGTCCTAGAAAGAGCATGGACTGGACTCTATAATCAGTTCAACAGGCCAAAGGGTTTCCAGGTCTCTACTCCTTTCCAGTGTTGGAGATAAAAAATACCTGTGGAGAAAGTAAGGGTTCTTATGGTCAGGATTCTCACTTGGCCCTGGTCAGCTAGCTCGCTACACAGGTGTGGGCAGTACACTGATATTGCTTTTCTATAAAGAACTCCACCCCATGCTCAGGGCTGCATGGCTGCAGAAGAGCAGAGACTGGACTGGTGGCAGCACCCAGGACAGAGGCTGAGATGGCTGCAGGGCCCAGACGCAGAGACCAGCTTGCTGCACGCAGACTTACCCTGAGTTGTCAGGGATTCTAGTGATTGGCCTGCCACCGTGGGAATAAAGTTGGGTATAACCCTTTCACCCACAAAACATTCCATTGTCATTTTTTGGTCTCCCCTTCTGATGGAGTCCCATGCAGTACTGATGCAGAACTGGACACTGTAGCTGCCCCTGGGGTCCGGGGAGACCAGTGCCCTTGAGCCCTCACTGCTTCATTCCAGGAACTGCTTGCTCGCCGAGGCAGCACCCGCACCAGGGCCCCTCCCTGACTGCTAGCGCCTTGCCCTGTGCCACCAATAAGGCCGATGGCCACAGGAGCCCCTCCTCACCCATTCTACTTCGAAGTTTAGTGATGGTAGGTGGGTGATGAAGAGGATCAAGAGAACATTTTTAGCATCCAGTACCTATCAGTTATTACAATAGTGCTGTGTGCTCCTTCATCCATTATCTCATCTTCAACATCACAAAACTCCATGAGGTAGGCCTCATGATCCCCTCTCTACATAAGGGGAAACTAAACCCTCCCACAGGGTTACCAGCTGAGCTGGCCGGTGGCAAAATCTGGGTACAGATGGCTCTTCTGATTGGAATGGCAGTGACGGCCCCAGCCGCCAGGGAGCCCGCCTGCTCTGGCATCCACGTGCCTCTCCGGTGTTGGGCTCTCCCTGCAGGCGGGTGCCTCTGGCTAGGACAGTGGGGGGGCTCTCTGTGAAAGCCAAGTCAGTTCACAGAGACCAGAGTGGGAAGAGGATGTGTTCCTGGCCTCTTCATTTAAAACTCGAAACACATTCTTTCATGGGAAAACATATTATGTAGACAAGATCCACTTTTTTTTTTTAAATAATTATTTTTTATTGAAGGGTAGTTGACGCACAGTATTACATTACATTAGTTTCAAGTGTACAACACAGTGATAAAACATTTATATACATAATTCTAGGTTCCAGCTATCACCCTACCAAGCTGTTACAATATCTTGACTATATTCCTTATGCTATACATTACATCCCGGTTACTTATTTATTTTACCATTGGAAGTCTGTCCTTTTTTTTTTTTTTTTTTTTTTCTGTGAGGGCATCTCTCATATTTATTGATCAAATGGTTGTTAACGACAATAAAATTCTGTATAGGGGAGTCAATGCTCAATGCACAATCATTAATCCACCCCAAGCCTAATTTTCATCAGTCTCCAATCTTCTGAGGCATAACAAACAAGTTCTTACATGCAGAACAAATTCTTACATAATGAATAAGTTACATAGTGAACAGTACAAGGGCAGTCATCACAGAAACTTTCAGTTTTGCTCATGCATTATGAACTATAAACAGTTCAAATATGAATACTCATTTGGTTTTTATACTTGATTTATATGTGGATACCACATTTCTCTCTTTATTATTATTATTTTTAATAAAATGCTGAAGTGGTAGGTAGATACAAGATAAAGGTAGAAAACATAGTTTAGTGTTGTAAGAGAGCAAATGTAGATGATCAGGTGTGTGCCTGTAGACTATGTGTTAATCCAAGCTAGACAAGGGCAATAAAACATCCATGTATGCAGAAGATTTCTCTCAGAACAGGGGGGGTGAGGTTCTAAGCCTCACCTCTGTTGATCCCCAATTTCTCACCTGATGGCCCCCCTGCGACTGTGCCTGTCTTAGGTTGTTCCTCCCTTGAGGAATCTTACCCGTCTCTGGCTAACCAGTCATCTTCCGGGGCCATACAGGGAAATGTGAAGTTGGTAAGTGAGAGGGAAGCCTTATTGTTTGAAAAAGTTAGCTTTTTACTTCTTTGCATATTTATGCCCTGTGGCTTCTATGCCCAGCATTTGTCTTGAGGTATCTTTACCACTTGGAAGAATTATGATACTCGGTAAATTTGATATGAGGCACGAATTCTATTTAAGGGTTGTAATTAGGAAGGAAGAAGAAAAGCTATAGAAGTAGTAGGCGGCAGAAAACATGGGAAGATTGATTATTTCTTTGACATATCTTCTTGTAGAGTAACTTCAGCATGTATAGGTTTTAAGCTACTACTTAAATTGCACACACACATTAACATAATAGGAGTATAGTTACATAACCAAAGCATACCTGTAATTACCAGCCATCTCCAGTGAAACCAAGAAAACCAGTTAGGCACCTTAGGCATTTGTGAAAACTTATCTATGATATGGTGGATATTGTCCAACTGAACTTGAACAGTCTGAGAGAAATCAGACAAATTAAAACAACCCATTCCTGGGGAATGTTCACATCCCTTATGTTCTTTTAACAGTAAATAGTCTGTAGTTGTAAGATTTTGGAGCGCTACAATTTGCACTTCTCCAAATTCTTGGTTGAGTTCCAACAGTATAGATCCAGTCAAATTTGTTGTTTTACTGTATGCACAGGCCAGCTTAGATATCTCCTTCCTCATTCCCATGGCAAGTCCAGGAACTGGTGGGATGAGTGCATCTACAGCTGTAGCAGCACGTGGATCTTTGTTGGGGTTTTTTGATGATCATCTTCTGGCATGAGTCTTTGCGAGAGTGCTGATGTTGGAAGTTCTCTTTCATATCGTATCTTAGCTCATTTTCGGGGTAGCCCAATTAGGCTTTGATCTTCTGTATAGACGCGAACAGACCCTTTGCCTACACTTTTATATGCCCTTTATACCCTTGTGTAGAACTCATTGGAGGTCACCACACAGGAACTGCCCTTTTTTTTTTTTTGCTTTGTTTTTGGTATCACTAATCTACACTTACATGACGAATATTATGTTTACTAGGCTCTCCCCTATACCAGGTCTCCCCTATAAACCCCTTTACAGTCACTGTCCATCAGCATAGCAAAATGTTGTAGAATCACTACTTGCCTTCTCTGTGTTGCACAGCCCTCCCTTTTCTCCTACCCCCCCATGCATGTTAATCTTAATACCCCACTACTTCTCCTCCCCCTTATCCCTCCCTACCCACCCATCCTCCCCAGTCCCTTTCCCTTTGGTACCTGTTAGTCCATTCTTGAGTTCTATGATTCTGGTGCTGTTTTGTTCCTTCAGTTTTTCCTTTGTTCTTATATTCCACAGATAAGTGAAATCATTTGGTATTTTTCTTTCTCCGCTTGGCTTGTTTCACTGAGCATAATACCTTCCAGCTCCATCCATGTTGCTGCAAATGATTGGATTTGCCCTTTTCTTATGGCTGAGTAGTATTCCATTGTGTATATGTACCACATCTTCTTTATCCATTCATCTATCGATGGACATTTAGGTTGCTTCCAATTCTTGGCTATTGTAAATAGTGCTGCGATAAACATACGGGTGCATCTGTCTTTCTCAAACTTGATTGCTGCATTCTTAGGGTAAATTCCTAGGAGTGGAATTCCTGGGTCAAATGGTAAGTCTGTTTTGAGCATTTTGATGTACCTCCATACTGCTTTCCACAATGGTTGAACTAACTTACATTCCCACCAGCAGTGTAGGAGGGTTCCGCTTTCTCCAGAGCCTCGCCAACATTTGTTGTTGTTTGTCTTTTGGATGGCAGCCATCCTTACTGGTGTGAGGTGATACCTCATTGTAGTTTTAATTTGCATTTCTCTGATAATTAGCGATGTGGAGCATCTTTTCATGTGTCTGTTGGCCATCTGTATTTCTTTTTTGGAGAACTGTCTGTTCAGTTCCTCTGCCCATTTTTCAATTGGGTTATTTGTTTTTTGTTTGTTGAGGCGTGTGAGCTCTTTGTATATTCTGGACGTCAAGCCTTTATCGGATGTGTCATTTTTAAATATATTCTCCCATACTGTAGGGATCCTTCTTGTTCTATTGATGGTGTCTTTTTCTGTACAGAAGCTTTTCAGCTTAATATAGTCCCACTTACTCATTTTTGCTGTTGTTTTCCTTGCCAGGGGAGATATGTTGAAGAAGAGGTCACTCATGTTTATGTCTAAGAGGTTTTCGCCTATGTTTTCTTCCAAGACTTTAATGGTTTCATGGCTTACATTCAGGTCTTTAATCCATTTTGAGTTTACTTTTGTATATTGGGTTAGACAATGGTCCAGTTTCATTCTCCTACATGTAGCTGTCCAGTTTTGCCAGCACCACCTGTTGAAGAGACTGTCATTTCGCCATTGTATGTCCATGGCTCCTTTATCAAATATTAAATGACCATATATGTCTGGGTTAATGTCGGGATTCTCTAGTCTGTTCCATTGGTCTGTGGCTCTGCTCTTGTGCCAGTACCAAATTGTCTTGATTACTATGGCTTTATAGTAGAGCTTGAAGTTGGGGAGTGAGATCCCCCCTACTTTATTCTTCTTTCTCAGGATTGCTTTGGCTATTCGGGGTCTTTGGTGCTTCCATATGAATTTTTGAATTATTTGTTCCAGTTCATTGAAGAATGTTGCTGGTAGTTTCATAGGGATTGCATCAAATCTGTATATTGCTATGGGCAGGATGGCCATTTTGACGATATTAATTCTTCCTAGCCATGAGCATGGGATGCGTTTCCATCTGTTAGTGTCCCCTTTAATTTCTCTTAAGAGTGACTTGTAGTTTTCAGAGTATAAGTCTTTCACTTCTTTGGTTAGGTTTATTCCTAGGTATTTTATTTTTTTTGATGCAATTGTGAATGGAGTTGTTTTCCTGATTTCTCTTTCTGTTGGTTCATTGTTAGTATATAGGAAAGCCACAGATTTCTGTGTGTTGATTTTGTATCCTGCAACTTTGCTGTATTCCGATATCAGTTCTAGCAGTTCTAGTAGTTCTGGGGTGGAGTCTTTAGGGTTTTTTATGTACAGTATCATGTCATCTGCAAATAGTGACAGTTTAACTTCTTCTTTACCAATCTGGATTCTTTGTATTTCTTTATTTTGTCTGATTGCTGTGGCTAGGACTTCCAGTACTATGTTAAATAACAGTGGGGAGAGTGGGCATCCCTGTCTAGTTCCCGATCTCAGAGGAAATGCTTTCAGCTTCTCGCTGTTCAATATAATGTTGGCTGTGGGTTTATCATAGATGACCTTTATTATGTTGAGGTACTTGCCCTCTATTCCCATTTTGCTGAGAGTTTTTTATCATGAATGGATGTTGAACTTTGTCAAATGCTTTTTCAGCATCTATGGAGATGATCATGTGGTTACTGTCTTTCTTTTTGTTGATGTGGTGGATGATGTTGATGGACTTTCGAATGTTGTACCATCCTTGCATCCCTGGGATGAATCCCACTTGGTCATGGTGTACGATGGTTTTGATGTATTTTTGAATTCGGTTTGCTAAAATTTTGTTGAGTATTTTTGCATCTACGTTCATCAGGGATATTGGTCTGTAGTTTCCTTTTTTGGTGGGGTCTTTGCCTGGTTTTGGTATTAGGGTGATGTTAGCTTCATAGAATGATTTTGGGAGTATCCCCTCCTCCTCTATTTTTTGGAAAACTTTAAGGAGAATGGGTATTATGTCTTCCCTGTATGTCTGATAAAATTCCGAGGTAAATCCATCTGGCCCGGGGGTTTTGTTCTTTGGTAGTTTTTTGATTACCGCTTCAATTTCGTTGCTGGTAATTGGTCTGTTTAGATTTTCTGTTTCTTCGTGGGTCAATCTTGGAAGGTTGTATTTTTCTAGGAAGTTGTCCATTTCTCCTAGGTTTCCCAGCTTGTTAGCATATAGGTTTTCATAGTATTCTCCAATAATTCTTTGCATTTCCGTGGGTTCCGTCGTGATTTTTCCTTTCTCGTTTCTGATACTGTGGATTTGTGTTGACTCTCTTTTCTTCTTAATAAGTCTGGCTAGAGGCTTATCTATTTTGTTTATTTTCTCGAAGAACCAGCTCTTGGTTTCATTGATTTTTGCTACTGTTTTATTCTTCTCAATTTTATTTATTTCTTCTCTGATCTTTATTATGTCCCTCCTTCTGCTGACCTTAGGCCTCATCTGTTCTTCTTTTCCCAATTTCGATAATTGTGACATTAGACCATTCATTTGGGATTGCTCTTCCTTTTTTAAATATGCTTGGATTGCTATATACTTTCCTCTTAAGACTGCTTTTGCTGTGTCCCACAGAAGTTGGGGCTTAGTGTTGTTGTTGTCATTTGTTTCCATATATTGCTGGATCTCCATTTTGATTTGGTCATTGATCCATTGATTATTTAGGAGCGTGTTGTTAAGCCTCCATGTGTTTGTGAGCCTCTTTGCTTTCTTTGTGCAGTTTATTTCTAGTTTTATGCCTTTGTGGTCTGAAAAGTTGGTTGGTAGGATTTCAATCTTTTGGAATTTTCTGAGGCTCTTTTTGTGGCCTAGTATGTGGTCTATTCTGGAGAATGTTCCATGTGCACTTGAGAAGAATGTATATCCCGCTGCTTTTGGATGTAGAGTTCTATAGATGTCTATTAGGTCCATCTGCTCTACTGTGTTGTTCAGTGCTTCCGTGTCCTTACTTATTTTCTGCCCAGTGGATCTATCCTTTGGGGTGAGTGGTGTGTTGAAGTCTCCTAGAATGAATGCATTGCAGTCTATATCCCCCTTTAGTTCTGTTAGTATTTGTTTCACATATGCTGGTGCTCCTGTGTTGGGTGCATATATATTTAGAATGGTTATATCCTCTTGTTTGACTGAGCCCTTTATCATTATGTAGTGTCCTTCTTTATCTCTTGTTACTTTCTTTGTTTTGAAGTCTATTTTTTCTGATATTAGTACTGCAACCCCTGCTTTCTTCTCACTGTTGTTTGCTTGAAATATGTTTTTCCATCCCTTGACTTTTAGTCTGTACATGTCTTTGGGTTTGAGGTGGGTTTCTTGTAAGCAGCATATAGATGGGTCTTGCTTTTTTATCCATTCTGTTACTCTGTGTCTTTTGATTGGTGCATTCAACCCATTAACATTTAGGGTGACTATTGAAAGATATGTACTTATTGCCATTGCAGGCTTTAAATTCGTGGTTACCAAAGGTTCAAGGTTAGCCTCTTTAGTATCTTACTGCCTAACTTAGCTCGCTTATTGAGCTTTTATATACACTGTCTGGAGATTCTTTTCTTCTCTCCCTTCTTGTTTCTCCTCCTCGATTCTTCATATGTTGGGTGTTTTGTGCTGTGCTCTTTCTAGGAGTGCTCCCATCTAGAGCAGTCCCTGTAAGATGTTCTGTAGAGGTGGTTTGTGGAAAGCAAATTCCCTCAGCTTTTGTTTGTCTGGGAATTGTTTAATCCCACCGTAATATTTGAATGATAGTCGTGCTGGATACAGTATCCTTGGTTCAAGGCCCTTCTGTTTCATTGTATTAAATATATCATGCCATTCTCTTCTGGCCTGTAGGGTTTCTGTTGAGAAATCTGCTGTTAGCCTGATGGGTTTCCCTTTATAGGTGACCTTTTTCTCTCTAGCTGCCTTTAACACTCTTTCCTTGTCCTTGATCTTTGCCATTTTAATTATTATGTGTCTTGGTGTTGCCCTTCTTGGATCCTTTCTGTTGCGGGTTCTGTGTATTTCTGTGTTCTGTTCAATTACTTCCTCCCCCAGTGTGGGGAAGTTTTCAGCAATTATTTCTTCTAAGATACTTTCCATCTCTTTTCCTCTCTCTTCTTCTTCTGGGACCCCTATAATATGGATATTGTTCCTTTTGGATTGGTCACACAGTTCTCTTAATATTGTTTCATTCCTGGAGATCTTTTTGTCTCTCTCTATGTCAGCTTCTATGCGTTCCTGTTCTCTGATTTCAATTCCATCAATGGCCTCTTGCATTCTATCCATTCTGCTTATAAACCCTTCCAGAGTTTGTTTCATTTCTGCGATCTCCTTTCTGGCATCTGTGATCTCCTTCCGGACTTCATCCCATTTCTCTTGCGTATTTCTCTGCATCTCTGTCAGCATGTTTATGATTCTTATTTTGAATTCTTTTTCAGGGAGACTGGTTAGGTCTGTCTCCTTCTCTGGTGTTGTCTCTGTGATCTTTGTCTGCCTGTAGCTTTGCCTTTTCATGGTGATAGGAATAGTCTGCAGAACTGGGATGAGTGATGGCTGGAAGGACTTCCTTTCTTGTTGGTTTGTGGCCCTCCTCTCCTGGGAGAACAGGGACCTCTAGTGGCTTGTGCTCCGCTGCTGCACGCAGACAGGGTTTCTGCTCCCTGCCCGGCTGCTATGGAGTTAATCTCCGCTGTTGCTGTGGGCGTGGCCTGGCTCGGGCAGCTACTCCAAAATGGTGGAGTCGCGTTGGAGCAGGAGCTGCTGGGAGGCTATTTATCTCCGTAAGGGGCCTCCCTGCTCCCTGAAGAGCACGGGTTAGGGTGCCCAGAGATCCCGGATTCCCTACCTCTGGATTAAGTGACCCACCCTGCCCCTTTAAGACTTCCAAAAAGCACCCGCCAAAACAAAACAATGAACACCAAAAAAAAAAAAGAAAAAAAGAAAAAAATTTTTAAATTAAAAAAAAAAAAGTTTTTAATTAAAAAAAAAAAAAGGTGTTTGTTTTCTTTTTTCTTTATTCTCCGGTGCCAGCCTCAGGCCTCTGCTCACCGGTCTTTCTGCCCTGTTTCCCTAGTATTGGGGTCCCTATCCCTTTAAGACTTCCAAAAAGCGCTCGCCAAAACAAAACAGCAAAAAAGCAAAAAAAAAAAATGGTCGCGCGCTTTTCTTATGTCCTCTGTCGCCCAGCCTCCAGTGCCTGCTCACTGTTCTTGCTGCTCTGTTTTCCTAGTATCGAGCGCCCTGCACTCTGGCCCGGATGGCTGGGGCTGGGTGTTCGGCAGTCCTGGGCTCCATCTCCCTCCCGCTCTGCTTATTCTTCTCCCGCCGGGAGCTGGGGGGAGGGGCGCTCGGCTCCCGCGGGACTGGGGCTTGTATCTTACCCCCTTCGCGAGGCGCTGGGTTCTCTCAGGTGCGCATGTGGTCTGGATATTGTCCTGTGTCCTCTGGTCTTTATTCTAGGAAGGGTTGTCTTTGTTATATTTTCATAGATATATGTTGTTTTGGGAGGAGATTTCCGCTGCTCTACTCACGCCGCCATCTTCCGCCCCTCCCACCAAGATCCACTTTTTAAAAAATGTGTGCGAAAGTACTTTGCAAGCACCAAGCAGTGTGTGATGTGCCCGTGAGAAGCTACTGCTCTGCAGGACCTCAGCAGTATGATTCCCACAATTTGTGGGTTAAGTAGCCTTTTGCAAAGTAGAATTTAAACACTGACTCTTACATTGTCTCAAAGGAAAAATACTTTCCAATAGCCAAACAACTGACTGACAATGACATTTGGAATCCAACCAGTTCATAAACTGGGAACCGCCTGGATTAACATGAAGAGGACACATCAGCACCGTGTCCATCAGCTATTATTTATTAAGAGCTGTGCATGGGTGAAGGCTTCAGGGTAAAGGAAAAAAAGAAGGGAAGTGTTAATCTAATTTTTTTAGTGGCAGCAATTCCACAGTCCTGCTTGTGAATGGACTCAGGCTGTTCCAAAACATCCCTCTCATCTCTCGCTGTTCTTCCCCTCATTGCGCACTCATCTTTTACTCTCCTGTCTTTCTACTTCCCTCTTCCCCCTCTGTATTTTGTGGATCTTCCACATTTATTCAACGTTTATTCTTGCATTGAACAAACTCTTCTCAAGAGCTGACTGTATCCTCAGACGCTGTGATAGTCTAGAAATACCCAGGTGAGGAAAAGACAGTTCTTAGCAAACCCCCCAGCCAGGAGGGGAGGGAAGCCTGAAATAAATAAAATTTTGTCTAGTCGGATAAATACGGAGACACAGAGGGAGCCAGAGGGCGTCGTCTAGGCAGAAGGCCGAGGGATGATCCTGGTTCTCCTCGTGCTCCTCTCGCACCTGCAGGTCCTCTTCCTCCCTTTCCCTGCAGCACCTCTTTACACCCTCCTCAGCTCTCCCCTGGACTGCCCTAACCGGCCTACCGGCCTCTGCCTCTCCCCGCCGTGATGCAGTGAACATAATGCTTCCCGATCAATGCTTCTTCGGAGAACTCAGGTCACATAATGCCCCCTAACTATCTCACCGGTGCACTTTGCTCTCCGGATGTTACCCTTGGTGGTAGTGCACCTGGAGGCCCTCCCCCGCCTGTGTCTGTAGCTCACCCTCACACAGAGCTCCCTTGTTAGTTAGTCAAGTGGACCTACATGTTATTTCCCCAAACACAGCCAGAATTTGGGCCCTCGTACATCCAGGTCTCAAAGTCCATATTTTTCTCTTTCTGTCAAGCCTTGTTGCCTCCATTGCTATTTCTCTTGGAGCAACAGACTTTAAAATGGTATGTGTACCATCACTTTCTCTATAATATTATGGACACTTTCAGATTAGAACCTTAGTCTCGAGGATCTTTACATACCATCATGTCTACTGCCATGCATAAAATAATAGAAACTTAATGTGACACCGATGTGAAAGGACTCCATCGGCATGACAATGAGGGGGTTCAATCTATAAGCCCCTATCTTGCTCCCATATGCAACTTCACTCATCAGTAAACAACTGTGGGGCCGTATGTCCACAGACACAGTAATAAAAAACTCAGGGATTCTCACCAGTGTAATTCCTTACAGAGATTCAGAACAGAACAGAAACTAGAGAAATTGGCCTTCGGTGTTTGCATCTGGCAAAGTTTGAGAAGGACAGGATAGTGAGTGTCAGCAAATACTGAAAATGCTTTGTTTATTTGCTTAAGATGTTCAAAGTGAACAATTTGTCAAATTTGTGGACCCCAAGTAAAAGACTGAGACACAAACAAGTGTTTCTTCTCAGCCAGTAATGGCTTCTAATGCCATCTGGAAACCTGCACCAGTTAAGAAAGAAACAAATATGCTTTTTTTTTCTTTCCTTATAAGACCTCAAAGCTTGTAAATCTGGGATCTGTTGGGGAGGGAAAGGAAGAGAGTTCCAAAAATGGGGGCCCTTCATCAGACCCAAGCTCCTGGCAGCCGAGACTTGAGATCGTAGAGGCAATTAGGGATCATGTTTATTCTGTGGCTCAGGAATAAAGTAGAGGTTGCTGCTATCTCTGTCACACTGAAAGAGCTTCATTGAGACCCATCATACAGTTCAGTCCAGCCCTGTAAATTTCTATGATGTTTTTACTGATACTATGAAAATGTACCCTCGTTTCTCTATTGTCACAAAAGCATGTTGTTGAAACACTTAAAATATCTTGGCACACTTTAAAAGTGCTTTCTACAAAAAGACATGAAATTAATGGTGCATTTCACATCCCTCACAAGGCTTCCTTAAAGCCACAGAATAAAACAAAGTGGGTCCAGCCAAGACCTCTGAACATTTCTCCCATGGTAGTAACATCTGGGTAGTCAGGAATGAGAATCAGTGTGACAATCTCCTCTCATACCCTAATGTGCACATGAGCAGCATTAAGCTAGTATTATCATCAGGTTTCACTTGTCAGTGAAGTTTTAATTACCAATCCTTATAATGTCATTTCTGTGAGGGAGTTTTGTAGTTTATCTCCCATTTTCTTGCTTCCCAACTCTTTGTCTTGGTGGGCTCCAGCCTATTGCTTTTCTGGCCCCCATTCAGAAGGCTTCAGATCCAGTGTGACGGCTTACCACTCTATCAGCATCATTTTTTTGAACCCCGTATTATCTTAACCACAGCCATCAGGCACATAATCTTAGTTGCCATTAGCCTGGAAATGGGCTTGTCCCCACTTTGATTATCTTATCCACAACATGTGCAACTATTACCTCATTCATCCTTGTGCTGGTTCCAGAGATTAACCCCAAAACTTTCATAGTAAATGTACAATTTAAAAAATAGTCAGTTTCCTCAAATTTTATTTTGTCAAAATTGTTTTAAACTTTATCCCCTGTTATGATGTGGCTACCAGAACTTGTCGTCTTTTATACTGTCTCATTTCCAAAGGCTGGAGCCAAATATGATGTCATATGTTCTAGCAGCCCAGCACTTATCTGAAGGAAAAAACATATCCAGAGCTGCTACTATTTTTTTTATTTGTTATAATAACACACATAGCCCAAGTTAGAAAACATATTTTTAAGGGACACCAATGAGACAAACTTTAACCTTTAACTATAAAAAGGATTCCTTAAGTATTTCAAAGAAAGACAAATTCTATTCCTTAGGCTAGACATTGATTCCTTTGGTATTAAATGCCAGCAAAATCACTCCATTTATTAGTCGAGCATCATATGCGTACTGTGGGAAAATGTTAAGAAGTGAGAGATTGTGTGCATGTCCAAAGGAATTTAATATTCAATATTTTAAAAAGAAAATAAAACAAATTATGATTCTCCCATTTTCTAATTAGCACCAGTGGTGCCATATTTAAATGGCATAAATGGAAAATTTTGTCATAGAAGATCAGGAATATGGTCTTCCACAAGATGTAGAAATAGAAGACCAGGGCCTGGACCTAGTAACATATTATGGAGCAAGTTTCTGACTTTTCCTTATTTATTAGAAATAATAAGCTTTATTGTTCAGAGTACTTGAGGAAGATCGACCAAATAATTCATGCAAACGTGCTTTGCAACCACAAAGTACTACACAAATAGATGCTGTCATATCTACCAATTTTTAGTCCCCACTCTAAATTTGTTAAATTGTCAGATGGCACCCACCATATTTCCACTCTGTACATGCTTCTCCCCAGCACTGACCACACTGCGCTTTCTATAATCACATCTACGTGACTGTTCTTACCACGAGCCCACAAACTCCTTCAGTTCATCTTTATAGCTCCTGGGCCAAGGACACTCTTATTACATGTCTGTTGAATGATTTACTTGCCAAATGAATATTTCTATAGGGCCTCCAATTTTCATCAACTCATTTCTCATTTTCCATCTTTCCATTAAAGCCAAAAGCTCTTGTCTCATTACTATGTGGTCTACACAAAACAACATTAATTTTTGTTCCTCTTCCCAAATGTTCCTTACTGTTTGCTCTGGAATTGTCCCTTTGGCCAATGAGAGACCATCAGTACTGTAACTGAAGCCATTGCAAGCAAGAAGTTTCCTTGAAGTCTTAGGAATTACTCTAAGTTTCATGGAAATTTTGAATGGAAATCCATGATATAATTGAATTATCTAAATCCAAATAATATTTTTCTCCTAAATATTTGAATAAAATTGGTGGTCCTAAATAATGGGTCTATCTAGGCAAAGACCCAGTTGTTCTCAATCTTGGCTGCACAAAGTCACAGAAACAATCTTTATTAAAAGTTTTATAATATATTAAGATTAAGGAGGAAACTCAATCTCAAAAGTAAAAATAATTTAAGTGGGGGTCGGAAGATGGCAGCGTGAGTAGAGCAGCGGAAATCTCCTCCCCAAACAACATATATCTATGAAAATATAACAAAGACAACCCTTCCTAGAATAAAGACCAGAGGACACAGGACAATATAAAGACCACATCCGCACCTGAGAGAACTCAGCGCCTCACGAAGGGGGTAAGATACAAGCCCCGGCCCCGCGGGAGCCGAGCGCCCCTCCCCCCAGCTCCCGGCGGGAGAAGAGCAGGCAGAGCGGGAGGGAGACGGAGCCCAGGGCTGCCGAACACCCAGCCCCAGCCATCCGGGCCAGAGTGCAGGGCCCTCGATACTGGGAAAACAGGGCAGCAAGAACAGTGAGCAGGCACTGGAGGCTGGGTGACAGAGGACATAAGAAAAGCGTGCGACAATTTTTTTTTTTGCTGTTTTGTTTTGGCGAGCGCTTTTTGGAAGTCTTAAAGGGATAGGGACCCCAATACTAGGGAAACAGGGCAGAAAGACCGGTGAGCAGAGGCCTGAGGCTGGCACCGGAGAATAAAGAAAAACGAACGACCACCTTTTTTTTTTTTTTTTTTTTAATAAAAAACTTTTTTTTTTTTTTTTTAATTAAAAAATTTTTTTTCTCTTTTTTTTTTTTGGTGGGCGTTGTTTTGTCTTGGCGGGTGCTTTTTGGAAGTCTTAAAGGGGCAGGGCGGGTCACTTAATCCAGAGGTAGGGAATCCGGGATCTCTGGGCACCCTAACCCCTGGGCTGCAGGGAGCAGGGAGGCCCCTTACGGAGATAAATAGCCTCCCAGCAGCTCCTGCTCCAACGCGACTCCACCATTTTGGAGTAGCTGCCCGAGCCAGGCCACGCCCACAGCAACAGCGGAGATTAACTCCATAGCAGCCGGGCAGGAAGCAGAAACCCTGTCTGCGCGCAGCTGCGCAGCACAAGCCACTAGAGGTCGCTGTTCTCCCAGGAGAGGAGGGCCACAAACCAACAAGAAAGGAAGTCCTTCCAGCCATCACTCATCCCAGTTCTGCAGACTATTCCTATCACCATGAAAAGGCAAAGCTACAGGCAGACAAAGATCACAGAGACAACACCAGAGAAGGAGACAGACCTAACCAGTCTCCCTGAAAAAGAATTCAAAATAAGAATCATAAACATGCTGACAGAGATGCAGAGAAATACGCAAGAGAAATGGGATGAAGTCCGGAAGGAGATCACAGATGCCAGAAAGGAGATCGCAGAAATGAAACAAACTCTGGAAGGGTTTATAAGCAGAATGGATAGAATGCAAGAGGCCATTGATGGAATTGAAATCAGAGAACAGGAACGCATAGAAGCTGACATAGAGAGAGACAAAAGGATCTCCAGGAATGAAACAATATTAAGAGAACTGTGTGACCAATCCAAAAGGAACAATATCCGTATTATAGGGGTCCCAGAAGAAGAAGAGAGAGGAAAAGAGATGGAAAGTATCTTAGAAGAAATAATTGCTGAAAACTTCCCCACACTGGGATAGGAAGTAATCGAACAGACCACGGAAATACACAGAAACCCCAACAGAAAGGATCCAAGAAGGGCAACACCAAGACACATAATAATTAAAATGGCAAAGATCAAGGACAAGGAAAGAGTGTTAAAGGCAGCTAGAGAGAAAAAGGTCACCTATAAAGGGAAACCCATCAGGCTAACAGCAGATTTCTCAACAGAAACCCTACAGGCCAGAAGAGAATGGCATGATATATTTAATACAATGAAACAGAAGGGCCTTGAACCAAGGATACTGTATCCAGCACGACTATCATTCAAATATTACGGTGGGATTAAACAATTCCCAGACAAACAAAAGCTGAGGGAATTTGCTTTCCACAAACCACCTCTACAGAACATCTTACAGGGACTGCTCTAGATGGGAGCACTCCTAGAAAGAGCACAGCACAAAACACCCAACATATGAAGAATCGAGGAGGAGAAACAAGAAGGGAGAGAAGAAAAGAATCTCCAGACAGTGTATATAAAAGCTCAATAAGCGAGCTAAGTTAGGCAGTAAGATACTAAAGAGGCTAACCTTGAACCTTTGGTAACCACGAATTTAAAGCCTGCAATGGCAATAAGTACATATCTTTCAATAGTCACCCTAAATGTTAATGGGTTGAATGCACCAATCAAAAGACACAGAGTAACAGAATGGATAAAAAAGCAAGACCCATCTATATGCTGCTTACAAGAAACCCACCTCAAACCCAAAGACATGTACAGACTAAAAGTCAAGGGATGGAAAAACATATTTCAAGCAAACAACAGTGAGAAGAAAGCAGGGGTTGCAGTACTAATATCAGAAAAAATAGACTTCAAAACAAAGAAAGTAACAAGAGATAAAGAAGGACACTACATAATGATAAAGGGCTCAGTCAAACAAGAGGATATAACCATTCTAAATATATATGCACCCAACACAGGAGCACCAGCATATGTGAAACAAATACTAACAGAACTAAAGGGGGATATAGACTGCAATGCATTCATTCTAGGAGACTTCAACACACCACTCACCCCAAAGGATAGATCCACTGGGCAGAAAATAAGTAAGGACACGGAAGCACTGAACAACACAGTAGAGCAGATGGACCTAATAGACATCTATAGAACTCTACATCCAAAAGCAGCGGGATATACATTCTTCTCAAGTGCACATGGAACATTCTCCAGAATAGACCACATACTAGGCCACAAAGAGCCTCAGAAAATTCCAAAAGATTGAAATCCTACCAACCAACTTTTCAGACCACAAAGGCATAAAACTAGAAATAAACTGCACAAAGAAAGCAAAGAGGCTCACAAACACATGGAGGCTTAACAACACGCTCCTAAATAATCAATGGATCAATGACCAAATCAAAATGGAGATCCAGCAATATATGGAAACAAATGACAACAACAACACTAAGCCCCAACTTCTGTGGGACACAGCAAAAGCAGTCTTAAGAGGAAAGTATATAGCAATCCAAGCATATTTAAAAAAGGAAGAGCAATCCCAAATGAATGGTCTAATGTCACAATTATCGAAATTGGGAAAAGAAGAACAGATGAGGCCTAAGGTCAGCAGAAGGAGGGACATAATAAAGATCAGAGAAGAAATAAATAAAATTGAGAAGAATAAAACAGTAGCAAAAATCAATGAAACCAAGAGCTGGTTCTTCGAGAAAATAAACAAAATAGATAAGCCTCTAGCCAGACTTATTAAGAAGAAAAGAGAGTCAACACAAATCCACAGTATCAGAAACGAGAAAGGAAAAATCACGACGGAACCCACGGAAATGCAAAGAATTATTGGAGAATACTATGAAAACCTATATGCTAACAAGCTGGGAAACCTAGGAGAAATGGACAACTTCCTAGAAAAATACAACCTTCCAAGATTGACCCACGAAGAAACAGAAAATCTAAACAGACCAATTACCAGCAATGAAATTGAAGCAGTAATCAAAATACTACCAAAGAACAAAACCCCCGGGCCAGATGGATTTACCTCGGAATTTTATCAGACATACAGGGAAGACATAATACCCATTCTCCTTAAAGTTTTCCAAGAAATAGAAGAGGAGGGGATACTCCCAAACTCATTCTATGAAGCTAACATCACCCTAATACCAAAACCAGGCAAAGACACCACCAAAAAAGAAAACTACAGACCAATATCCCTGATGAATGTAGACGCAAAAATACTCAACAAAATTTTAGCAAACCGAATTCAAAAATACATCAAAACCATCGTACACCATGACCAAATGGGATTCATCGCAGGGATGCAAGGATGGCACAACATTCAAAAGTCTATAAATATCATCCACCACATAAACAAAAAGAAAGACAAAAAACCACATGATCATCTCCATAGATGCTGAAAAAGCATTTGACAAAGTTCAACATCCATTCATGATAAAAACTCTCAGCAAAATGGGAATAGAGGGCAAGTACCTCAACATAATAAAGGCCATCTATGAAAAACCCACAGCCAACATTATATTGAATAGCGAGAAGCTGAAAGCATTTCCGCTGAGATCGGGAACTAGACAGGGATGCCCACTCACCCCACTGTTATTTAACATAGTACTGGAGGTCCTAGCCACGGCAATCAGACAAAACAAAAAAATACAAGGAATCCAGATTGGCAAAGAAGAAGTCAAACTGTCACTATTTGCAGATGACATGATACTGTACATAAAAAACCCTAAAGACTCCACCCCAGAACTACTAGAACTGATATCGGAATACAGCAAAGTTGCAGGATACAAAATCAACACACAGAAATCTGTGGCTTTCCTATACACTAACAATGAACCAACAGAAGGAGAAATCAGGAAAACAACTCCATTCACAATTGCATCAAAAAAAAAAATACCTAGGAATAAACCTAACCAAAGAAGTGAAAGACTTATATTCTGAAAACTACAAGTCACTCTTAAAAGAAATTAAAGGGGACACTAACAGATGGAAATGCATCCCATGCTCATGGCTAGGAAGAATTAATATCGTGAAAATGGCCTTCCTGCCCAAAGCAATATACAGATTTGATGCAATCCCTATGAAACTACCAGCAACATTCTTCAATGAACTGGAACAAATAATTCAAAAATTCATATGGAACCACCAAAGACCCCGAATAGCCAAAGCAATCCTGAGAAAGAAGGATAAAGTAGGGGGGATCTCACTCCCCAACTTCAAGCTCTATTATAAAGCCATAGTAATCAAGACAATTTGGTACTGGCACAAGAACAGAGCCACAGACCAATGGAACAGACTAGACAATCCAGGCATTTATGGTCAATTAATATTTGATGAAGGAGCCATGGACATACAATGGCGAAATGACAGTCTCTTCAACAGATGGTGCTGGCAAAACTGGACAGCTACATGTAGGAGAATGAAACTGGACCATTGTCTAACCCCATATACAAAAGTAAACTCAAAATGGATCAAAGACCTGAATGTAAGTCACGAAACCATTAAACTCTTGGAAGAAAACATAGGCACAAACCTCTTAGACATAAACATGAGTGACCTCTTCTTGAACATATCTCCCCGGGCAAGGAAAACAACAGCAAAAATGAAAAAGTGGGACTATATTAAGCTGAAAAGCTTCTGTACAGCAAAAGACACCATCAATAGAACAAAAAGGATCCCTACAGTATGGGAGAATATCTTTGAAAATGACACATCCGATAAAGGCTTGACATCCAGAATATATAAAGAGCTCACACGCCTCAACAAACAAAAAACAAATAACCCAATTAAAAAATGGGCAAAGGAACTGAACAGACGGTTCTCCAAAAAAGAAATACAGATGGCCAACAGACACATGAAAAGATGCTCCACATCGCTAATTATCAGAGAAATGCAAATTAAAACTACAATGAGGTATCACCTCACACCAGTAAGGATGGCTGCCATCCAAAAGACAAACAACAACAAATGTTGGCGAGGCCGTGGAGAAAGGGGAACCCTCCTACACTGCTGGTGGGAATGTAAGTTAGTTCAACCATTGTGGAAAGCAGTATGGAGGTACATCAAAATGCTCAAAACAGACATACCATTTGACCCAGGAATTGCACTCCTAGGAATTTACCCTAAGAATGCAGCAATCAAGTATGAGAAAGACCAATGTACCCCTATGTTTATCGCAGCACTATTTACAATAGCCAAGAATTGGAAGCAACCTAAATGCCCATCGATAGATGAATGGATAAAGAAGATGTGGTACATATACACAATGGAATACTACTCAGCCATAAGAAAAGGGCAAATCCAACCATTTGCAGCAACATGGATGGAGCTGGAAGGTATTATGCTCAGTGAAACAAGCCAAGCAGAGAAAGAGAAATACCAAATGATTTCACTCATCTGTGGAATATAAGAACAAAGGAAAAACTGAAGGAACAAAACAGCAACAGAATCACAGAACTCAAGAATGGACTAACAGGTACCAAAGGGAAAGGGACTGGGGAGGATGGGTGGGTAGGGAGGGATAAGGGGGGGCAGAAAAAGAGGGGTATTAAGATTAGCATCCATAGCGGGGTGGGAGAAAGGGGAGGGCTGTACAACACCGAGAAGACAAGTAGTGATTCTACAACAGTTTGCTACGCTGATGGACAGTGACTGTAAAGGAGTATATAGGGGGGACCTGGTATAGGGGAGAGCCTAGTAAACAAAGTATTCGTCATGTAAGTGTAGATTAATGATTAAAAAAAAAAAAAGCATTTCCTATGTGGTGACCTCTAATGAGTTCTACACAATGATATAAAGGGCATATAACAGTGTAGGCAAAGGGTCTGTTTGTGTTTATACAGAGGATCAAAGCCTTATTTGGCTACCCCAAAAATGAACTAAGATACGATATGAAAAAGAACTTCCAACATCAGCACTCTCGCAAAGACTCATGACAGAAGATGATCAGCAAAAAAAAAAAAAAAAACTCCAACAAAGATCCACGCACTGTCACAGGTGTAGATGCACTCATCCCACCAGTTCCTGGACTTGCCATGGGAATGATGAAGGAGATATCTAAGCTGGCCTGTGTATACAGTAAAACAAAAATTGGACTGGATCTATACTGTTGGAACTCAACCAAGAATTAGGAGAAGTGCAAATTGTAGCACTCCAAAATCTTACAACCACAGACTATTTATCGTTAAAAGAACATATGGGATATGAACAGTCCCCAGGAATGGGTTGTTCTAGTTTATCTGAATTCTCTCAGACTGTTTAAGTTCAGTCGGACAATATCCACCATATCATAGATAAGTTTTCACAAATGCCTAAGGTGCCTAACTGGTTTTCTTGGTTTCACTGGAGATGGCTGGTAATTACAGGTATGCTTTGGTTAGGTAACTATATTCCTATTATGTTAATGTGTGTGCACAATTTAATTAGTAGTTTAAAACCTATCCATGCTGAAGTTACTCTACAAGAAGATATGTCAAAGAAATAATCAATCTTCCCAGGTTTTCTTCTGCCTGCTACTTCTATAGCTTTTCTTCTTCCTACCTAATCACAACCTTTAAATAGAACTCGTGCCACATGTCGAATTTACCGAGTATCATAATTCTTCCAAGTGGTAAAGACACCTCAAGACAAATGCTGGGCATAGAAGCCAC
Organism: Manis pentadactyla; assembly: GCF_030020395.1. Taxonomy (NCBI): domain Eukaryota; kingdom Metazoa; phylum Chordata; class Mammalia; order Pholidota; family Manidae; genus Manis; species Manis pentadactyla. Next base: position 84,525,494 of record NC_080030.1, read on the forward strand.
AGGGCATAAATATGCAAAGAAGTAAAAAGCTAACCTTTTCAAACAATAAGGCTTCTCTCTCACTTACCAACTTAACATTTCCCTGTATGGCCCCGGAAGATGACTGGTTAGCCAGAGACGGGTAAGATTCCTCAAGGGAGGAACAACCTAAGACAGGCACAGTCGCAGGGGGCCATCTGGTGAGAAAATGGGGAGCAGCAGAGGTGAGGCTTAGAACCTCCCCCCTCATGTTCTGAGAGAAATCTTCTGCAGCCGTGGATGTTTTGTTGCCCTCGTCTAGCTCGGATTAACACATAGTCTACAGGCACACACCTGATCATCTACATTTGCTCTCTTACAACACTAAACTCTGTTTTCTACCTTTATCTCGTATCTACCTACCACTTCAGCATTTTATTAAAAATAATAATAATAGAGAAATGTGGTATCCACATATAAATCAAGTTTAAAAATCAAATGAATATTCATATTTGAACTGACTGTGTATAGTTCATAATGCATGAGCAAAACCGAAAGTTTCTGTGATGACTGCCCTTGTACTGTTCACCATGTAACTTATTCACTATGTAAGAATTTGTACTCCATGTAAGAATTTGTTCGTTATGCATCAGAAGATTGGAGACTGACGAAAATTAGGCTTGGGGTGGATTAATGATTGTGCATTGAGTATTGACCCCCCTATACAGAAATTTATTGTGGTTAACAACTATTTGATCAATAAATATGAGAGATGCCCTCACAAAATATATATATATATATAAACACACTTCCAATTGTAAAATAAATAAGTAACCGGGATGTAATGTAAAAAAAAAAAAAAAAAAAATCATCCAGAGAGGCACTTGGTTTTTTTTTTGTTGTTTAATAGAGTGTCCAATCCCACTCTTAAATTTTCAGTTAATTGGTCTGTTTAATTTAGGCCTCATGACAGTATTTTTGTTTAGGCAACCAAGCTGCTTCTACTGTACAGCCTGGGTGGAAAACTTGGGAAGTACGCTCAGCACTGAGACGCACAGCAGGTGGTGTAACTAAGAACCTGGGAATGAGGAACAAACATCTCAGGGTTTAAACTCCAATAGAGGAATCCCGAGTTACAGAGACCAACTCAGAGAGATAGAATGGCCCTGAGATGGGACTTCACTGTACGTGATCAGGGTGTTGATTTGGCCAAAGAAAGGATATTTCAGTCAGAAGACACTGATCACCAGTGAAGCATGGAAAAGAGAATCAGAAAGATGGATACTGACAGAATGGCTACAGCGTTGTTGGAGGGAAAGGAACTCGCTGCTCCAAGCATGGAGGAGACCACACTGGGCCGGCAGGAAGAGGCACAGGAGTCTAAGGTTCAAAATGACCTCTGGCTACATTCTGGCTCTATCATTTATCAGCTGTGTGATCTTATGTAAGTCACTTAACCTCACTCATCATCATATCCTCAACTGTAAGACAGTTTTATCATACACAGTGTAAAACCATGTAAACAAGCCCCAGGCCTGGCATGCGGCAGGAGGTCAATACTGGTGGCTGTTCTTATTGCCATTATTATGAGTCATTGTAGGCTGATAACACAGGTACTTAAATCATTCAATTAACACTCTTTCTTTTGTTTTTGTGCTTGCCAAGTGACTTTGTAATTATAGTTTTCTTCCTGTAAAGACTCAGCTATTGGGAAAGAATTTAATGATCAGTGAAAAGAAGTGGCCAGTATATATGAAATAATTCTATTTCTTGTCATAAATTAATACACTGGAATTCTTGTTTTTATACATGAGTCTTTTGTGAATAAGAGTAACTGAGTAACCTGTAATAACATTACTTGGTTTTCAAATAAAGAAATTTCTTTGAAGTCTTAGGAATTAAAACCAAATCTAAACATCACATATTTCAGCTTTACCCCAGTGTTGAGAACTAGCCCCTGGGATGAAGAAACACCACCAGGGACCTCTGACAGTACCATTTGGCCTGTCTCAGGCAGGAACCCATCTCTTTCTAATTGCCCACTTCTCCAAACTGTCACCCAGGGGCTTGAAGAAAAATAGAAAAATATATTTTTCTTTAACTAGATCCTCACATTTCTCATTAATGAGGGTAACAAATTCATTTTTGTAGTGGATTAAATAAAGCAATAAATATGAAAGTACTTTGCAAACTGCAAAACCATGTAAGGTGTTTATTTATTCAATGCATTTCAAATATTTATTGGGTGCCTACTGTGTACCAGACCTCTAGGCATCAAACAGAAAATGAAATGGAGCCCTTGCCCACACTCTGACAGCAAGAGGCACACAAAAAACAGATCATTGTAGTGTTACAAATGTTACAGATGATAACAAAAGTACTGTGAAGAAAATGAAGCAAATGAAGGGGGATATGGAATGAGGGAGTGAGAAGGCTGACTGGGATCACTTGATCAGAGAGCTGGAAGGAGCGACAGAGAGAGCCAAGTGGATGAAGTAGGTAGATAAAAGGGCAAAGGAAAAGACCAGTGCAAAGGCCCTGCAGTGGCTGGAGGAGGAGCCCGCATGCGTGTTAGCTACTAAGGGTCCTTTTAGGAAAGACTGAAAGTCACCCATATTCAAGAGAAAAACTGATCAGCAAGTGCATTTTGTGGCAGTAGGGTCCTCTGGAAGAGAGCAGGAAAAGGACTGAGATGGTGGAAGGGCATTCCGGAGGTGGGTTGTGACTGGTAACACTGTGCCCTGAAACCAGGGAAGCAGCCGGAGTTGGAGAAGGAGCCCACACAGGGCAAAGCAGCAAAATCTTACTCTAATCTACCTTCCCCTTTCCTCCCATCAGTGTCACTCCTGTCCCAGTGATCACTGGACACTTGTCTTAGGGAGGTAAGCACTGGAATGTCAGGAGAGTGGTGCAAGTGGTCCCGAGTGGCAAAGACAGGGAGAGCACAGGGGGAAGAAATGCCCCTGATTTTCACAGAGAGAAAAGAGAAGTGATGGATAACGGGCTGCAGGGCAGGTGCTCCTAAGTGGATGTTCATCTTTAATGCACGTGAGCTGCAGACTGCCTGAATTATTTTTTAGGGTTCTTTTCTGCAGTGTTTCTAGGGGGAAGGGAATGTCTTACAAATTAATCCTTATTTCCATCTTGGTGGTTTTTTTAAAAAATCTCTATCCTGGAGAATACAAACAGCGTTTTCTTATTGTAATATGGAAAATCACTCACAGAATTTGATTTCCTTTGTGACCTTCACTAGCTATATATGATATACAAATCATTCAAAATATTTTTTCTAGAAACATCATTGAATAAGATTCATTTCCAGTTAAGAAACAGCTGAAGGAGTCTATGCATAAGACATATTTATTTTACATATTATTCACAGAAGTTTATGTTAGCCTTGTACATCAAAAAGAAGTGGACATTTCGAGATTCTCTTGTCCCCTCCTGGCGTGAGCTGGGAGCTCTGTCCTTTCACTTAATCTCTAAATAAAAGCCTGTACCTTGCTCTCCTACCTTGACTGTTTGTGAAGCTCATTCTTCGGCTCCACAAACAAGAACCCCGGCATCATTTTTGGGGGCTTGTCCGGGATAACTTCGGAGATGGGAGCATCCTCTTCAATGTTAAAGCCAGACACGCCTCTGGCATGCATTCTGAGGAACTGGGAGCAATTCAATCCCCAAACCCTGAGAAAGAAGTGCCTTATCTTCTTCTGCACACAAGCCTGGCCTCAGTACAAACTCTCTGATGGAGAGGTTTGGCCCTCTGAGGGAAGTATACTATATAATACAGTTGTGCAGCTAGATTAATTTTGCCACAAAGAAAGAAAATGGTCAGAAATCCCATATGTACAAGCTTTCTTTGCCCTTAGAGAAAGTATTTGGCTAATTTGGCTTATTTATCTAATATATAATTACCTGCTTAATGACCTGGGAAGCACTGTCAAAGGGAATGATGCTAAACTTTGTTATTGAATGTTTTGTGTTACAGAAATATCAGAATTTCCTTATGTCAACTGTCTTACAGTAAGCTCTCATCAGATCTTTAACCATTGTCATTTGTAAGTCTTTTGTCATCTATAGTCACTGTTTTACTACTCCTAAACTAGTAAAGAACTAGATTTCAGCAGAACAAGTATGGGTTACATAGGATTAAGTAAACTAAGAAGGATGATTTTGTAGCTTTCTGTTTCAAATGTTGCTGATAGAGTGTTTTAAGCTTTTTCTCTTAAGCTGACAACAGTTTCATAAATGACAATACCTTTATAAGCAGAATTTAAACATTTTATCTTTCTCTCTACCTGACCCCTCAAGAATTTAAAAGCTTTCAGTATTTTTATATGTCATGGCAGTATGTTTATTTGCATAAGTTCAGTAAGAATCTGCTTTCCTTGTAAGAGGACCAATTAAAAACACAAGTTATACTACCAAGGCTTTGACTGGAATGTCATACCTGAGAGACACGTGCATAAACTCAGATACAAACAGCTTTAAGGAACTAAGATTGACTTTATAAGGCCAACAAAACCCCTTAGAAGAACTGGCCTGGTACCTTGCTTACAGGGTTCCCAGCAGCCTTACAGGTGAGTAAGGAAGGTCACTTCCTGGCAGGTGCAGGAACCTCAGGAATGTCTTGGGAAACTCAAGAAGAGAGGAATTTGCCCAAATCTACAGGTACTGCAGGCAAAACCTGATGGCAAGTCTGGCTTGGCTTCCTGGCCTCAAGAGGCCTTTAAAAGTTCAATCTGAAATTCCTTACAAAAAGTTCCAGCAAAGCACATTTAAAAGAGCCTATGTAATCAATTGCTCTTCTTAATGCACTTATGCAAATAATAAAGCCAAGTGTTCATTGTTTTCTTAACCTGGTTACTTCTAATAAAAATGAGAGTGATTTTAGAGAAAAGTATTGTTTCAATAATGCAGCCTTATCCGTACTAAATCCTGATACTAGTCATTGAGACATAAACTAGATCCAAGATTCTAGCTTCTTCAAAATATCTGGCTATGATTCTCTAGATGTTTTAGTTCTCATATTCAACCATGCATTCTTAATCTCATAAAGTTTGTCCTTCTAGAATGGAAAATCCAACTCCAGATATTGCTACTTAACCTAATAACACAATTTGTTCTATCTTGCCTAGAAGCCACAAAACTGCAAATAGAATTAGAACTGGAATAAAAGTGCCCATCTTCTGAGGCACTCTCGAATGACCACTGATGGAGACCTAGCTGCACCCCTTACTGCACCCCCTCTCAGCATGAAGCAGCCAGAGCAGTCATCGCCCCCTTTCCCTAGCAGCAACTAGGGTCTCTATCTGTAGAGGGGGAATGAGACAGGGACCATAGACATAGTCAGAGTATGGTGAGGGCCTCTGGAGGGGGCAGGGCGAGATATTTGCAGTCAGAGCAATGTAACTACATGCAAGGAAACCCCCCTACTAAAACTCTGTGTTAAACATTGAGCTCTAGAATCATTCTTCAGTGAGATCAGTTAATGTTCCCCAGATAAAGAAGATAGCATGTTTTAATATGCTAATCATTTGTAACCATGTGTAAGATTCACTTTTAGCATGCTAAAAGGCCCAGGTCTATGTGCTGTCTTTCCTTCTTCAGATCTGACAAAGTGATTTTGCAAACTGAGCAACTAACTTAGCATGCAGACCCAGCTGTAGACGACATGGTAAAAGGCAGGAAGAATTCCATCTTGAAGATAAATTGCATTTTAACACCCAGGAAGTTCAAGAGGCAAGATTCCTTAACAAGTAGACAATACCTCAGCCCACCTTGGGGGCTGAGCAGGCAGCCTTTTGATATGCTCCCAGACCAAGGCGCCGGTGTCCCAGAGAGAAATCAAGACAGGAAATTCCTTACAGTTAATTTTTAATATTCAGGGACCACTTAACAAGTCCCCATCCCTAAGTTTTTTCATATTCTCTAAAAAATCCTCAACTGCCTATAAAACCCCCTAGACAACGCACCAACGACGGGCTCTCTCGTCCCCTCCTGGCATGAGCCGAGAGCTCTGTCCTTTCAGTTTATCTCTAAATAAAAGCCTGTACCTTGCTCTCCTAAAAAAAAGAAAAAAAGAAGTGGACATTTCCATGTTGATACACAAAAACTTCTGCATGCATAAAGAATGACATTGTCCATGAGGAAACATTTTTTAAAAAGGAAATTGTGTATATGTGTATGTTTTATTGTTGTGTTATTTTCATCATCTTCAATTCTGGCTGAGAGAAAGAAGTTAATGCTAGTGAAATTTCCATGTATCATTCCTTCTTTGGGTCATAGGCCCTTTACAGACTCTGAACTCTCCCATTCTTCCACAGTCAATAGACATAAAATTTTGCATCCAGTTTCAGGGGTTTATGGAGCTGCTGAAGTCTATGTCCTACAGACCCAAGTTCAAGAACTGCTCTGAAAGGTTTTAGAATCTGACTGTGGTAAGCCCATGGTCTCTATCGTGACTGAGCCATGTTCACATAACCTACTTGGATTTGCTGGATTCAAGTTGCAGATGAAACCGCATCATCTTCTACCTTGTAAAAGATGGAAGGCCAGGCACTCAATACATGAGTTGATTCCTCCTAAGAAAGACAGTTGGGAGCACAAACTTATGGTGCCCATGAATTTGGAAAATATTGTAAACTAGCAGAAGCTATATTGACAATTGTGATCTGTACTCACAAAGCAATATGGAGAGTAGCTCTAAGGTACATTTCATTTTTTTAATCATTGTAACCTCCCAAATCAATGGGGAGCCCCATGATATAAAAATATTACATCTACACAGGCAACTGTTAGTATTTTATTTCTATATAACTTGAACATGAAGAGATTGAGATATGCTACCTTTTCTCTTTAATCAACTGCCACAGGAGCAGCGGATGCTTTTTCACTGGTCCCTGCCTGTAGCCTCTTATGTTATATGTAGCTAGCTCTGAAGAGATACAGTTAGAACTAGAAAAAGGAGTATGTTTCTGAGAGTATAGATTTTTACTTCCTGCCAATCATCCTATTCTCATACACCCTTGTGACCCTATGAAAATGGGAACCATGAAAATATTTTCTGGCTTGGAGGTTAATCTGCAGTTCACTTTCTCCAGAGTACTCCACCAAGACCAGACGGGATACTAAAATGAAGTAGGTTCTAACTACAAAGCACCCCTGTAGCCCAAGGCGGGGGAAAGCATTACAAATATGTGTGCTATGTGGAAGTCCCAGCGGGATTTCGGCAAAGAGCTTGTCTGAAGGCGCATGTCCACTCTGGGAAGCAAACCACTCTGAAATTCCCAATTCGCTTTGAGCGCTGACCCTACAGCCTGGGTAAGGAGGCCAATTGAAACCACGTGTATAGGCTGCAGCTCTGGGCGGACTACAGTGCCCTTGCACACTGCCTTCTGGTTGAGGTCCCAGAGCCGTCCCAGCTACATGCTTGTAGGTCAAGCTCTCTAAAGGCGTTGACTTAGCCTTCTAGAAAAAGTGTCCCTCACTGATGTGGAAACAGACGCTTTGGCATCACTCAGTCCTGGGTTGAATGTTGGCTCTACCACTTCCTAGCTGTATGATTTTAGGCAAGTGACTGAATCTCTGAGCTTCCTGTATCCTCATATAGAAAAAGGATAACTATGCCTATCTTGCAGGGTATTAGAGATATTGAGTAAAAGAGTAGAATAGGGTTAAGAAGCAAGCTAGCAAAATGATTGAGAGCTCTACATTCAGTCAGCTTTACTTTCTGCATCTGCAAGGTGCAAATAACAAAATATTTACCTAATAAGGTTCCTGGAAGGATTCAGTTAATTAATATACTTACAGGGCCTCAGCCAGAGTTTGACACACATTAAATGTTTAATAAATGTTCATCTTATTGGATAATGTGTATACAATATTTAGCAGAATGCTATGACAAAGTAGGAGCTAAAACATAGCAATACATCCTTTTATTTTATGCCCAAACATTGTAAAAAACTATCATGTTTATTTCTGTTGCCCTACAAATTCAGTTTAGTGTTAAGAACATCTCTTTTTAAATGCCCTAATACTTCATGTCCTATATCCAAATTATCTCTGCCAAAATAAGTCTGTGTTAATTCCCCAAACTTTTGGAGAATATAAAACACAAGCTGAGTTAAACAGATTCAGTGAAAGCTAAATAAAATGCATAGGGAGATAATGTTGATCTGAGATCAAAGATGTGTGACAGATGAATTTGGTAATCTCTACCAAAAATACTCTAGAACTTCATGAAAATCTCAACAAGAAAAAAAAATGTTTTTCAAAAAATGTCTTTCTAATTGCCAAATGAAAGATTTGTGCAGTATTTTAGTCAAAACAGCAATCTTCATTCTGTAGCCAGCTTACTTTAAAGAGGAGAAAGCCCAGTTGTATGCATTGCCATGAAAATGATTCCAGGTGCAACAGGCCCTCCGGATTTATATAACTCATCTCCTTATTTATTTCCTTTAATCCACATGCTATTTCCCGGCTTCTCAATTGCCAACCACATGTTTCTCAATGAAGACTGTGGTGGCACCGAACTTCCAAGTTAGGTACTGTGAGTGCATTTCCTGAGTGCCCGACATAAAAAGTAGTTAGCGTTTTTAAAAATCATTTCTCTTGTGATATTTCCAGAGGAAAAAGCCGTTGTTTAATGACAAGGCTGCATCTTCTGTGTAGAGATGGCCAATGGGCACATAGTTACTAGAAAGCAGAATCTTCAAACTCTGATGTTAATTTCGCTCCCCGTGCAGCAGCCCGCAGCAAAGAGCAGCACTGGGATTGATAAGCGCTGTCTCCCGGTGGGATGCGTGGGGCAGGGGGAGGAGGGACCTAATTAAAATCAAAACCCAATGTGATCTCAACACAGAAGCATTCTTTGAAAAAATATATAACATAGGAATATTATCCAATGGACAATATGGCCTTATTATCTATGTAAATGAAGGAAAACCATATAAATCTATGTAGATAACCACAAGGAGAATAAGGTCTAGGATATAACAAGTGTCAATGAACAAAATTTCAAACTCAGTTATGAAAGACCAACCTTTTGACATACAGAAATAAGCTTTTATCTACCCCGAGTTCTATTCCTACCACCCACCTGCTTGTACTTCTTTACATGTAAGAACAATTTCTTGCAGCCAATTAAGTAGAGATGATTATACAAACAGAAAATTTTCTATTACATCTGCCTACATTTATTTTTACATAAAACTAAGCTATGTAAAATTAAAAGTTCAACCAGACTGACACTATTAATATTTTCCTCTAAGAGGTCTGAGTATAAATTCATTAGGTCAGAAAAGTAATTTGTAAAAGTTTTGTATGAAAAACAATGACATGAATTTCCTCCTTTTAATAGTAGACATTAATTTATAACATCCTCCCTTAAAATAGTGAAATCTATTCTATACCATCAGTTATCTTTGAAGATTCCTGGAGAAGCCATGTTGTTATCTTCTTGATGGAATTTTAGAGACTTTGGAAATATAAGCCACAATCTTTTCTCGATGCGCGAGTTACAATGATTATTTTTCGGATGGAACATCCAAATGAGCAACTTTTCACACATTACGGATGTGGTGTTCATGTCAACATCAGGCAGAACAAACATGGCTATGAGCAGAGGTTAAACGATAGATAAATCATTCTGTGAGCAGCATATAAAACTCTCTGCTCTTCGTGTACATCTGTGCCTCGGCGCTTCTTTATCTTTGCTACAGCCTGCATCCTTTTCTTTTCTTTTTCTTTTTAATATGATTCCCAGCGTTTCGATGTCATATGTTTTGCCTTATGCAACCATTTGGAGTACAGGTGTGCAGCTGTGTTTTGTATTATTATTTTTATTTTTTATTAATTTTGTTATCATTAATCTACAATTACACGAAGAACACTATGTTTACTAGGGTCCCCCCTTCACCTAATCCCCCCCACAAACCCCATTACAGTCACTGTCCATCAGCATAGTAAGATGTAGAATCACTGCCTGTCTTCTCTGTGTTGCACAGCCCTCCTCATGCCCCCTCCCACATTATACATGCGAATCGTAATACCCCGTTTCTTTTTCCCCATCCTTCTCCCTCCCTTCCCTCCCATCCTCCAGAGTCCTTTCCCTTTGGTAACTGTTAGTCCATTCTTGGGTTCTGTGATTCTGGTGCTGTTTTGTTCCTTCAGTTTTTCTTTGTTCTTATAGTCCACATATGAGTGAAATCATTTGGTACTTGTCTTTCTCTGCCTGGCTTATTTCACTGAGCATAATACCCTCTAGCTCCATCTATATTCTTGCAAATGGTAGGATTTGTTTTCTTCTTATGGCTGAGTAACATTCCATTGTGTATATGTACCACATCTTCTTTATACAATTATCTACTGATGGACACTTAGGTTGCTTCCATTTCTTGGCTATTGTAAATAGTGCTGCGATAAACATAGGGGTGCATCTGTCTTTTCCAACTAGGGTGCTGTATTCTTAGTGTAAATTCCTAGAAGTGGAATTCCTGGGTCAAATGGCATTTCTATTTTGAGCTTTTTAAGGAACCTCCATATTGCTTTCCAGGATGGCTGAACTAATTTACATTCCCACCAGCAGTGTAGGAGGGTTCCCCTTTCTCCACAACCATGCCAGCATTTGTTGTTGTTTGTCTTTTGGGTGGTAGCCATCATTACTGGTGTGAGGTGATATCTCATTGTGGTTTTAATTTGCATTTCTCTGATGACAAGCGATGTGGAGCATCTTTTCATGTGTCTATTGGCCATCTGAATTTCTTCTTTGGACAACTGTCTGTTCAGCTCCTCTGCCTATTTTTTAAATTGGATTATTTGCTTTTTGTTTGTTGAGGTGTGTGAACTCTTTATATAAAGGTTTGTTTAAATTTTGTGTTTCTACCTTGATCAGTCTTGGAAGGTTGTATTTTGCTAGGAAGTTATCCATTTCTTCTAGGTTTTCCAGCTTGTTAGCATATAGGTTTTCATAGTATCCTCTAATAGCTCTTTGTATCTTTGTGTGGTCCATCGTGATTTTTTGTTTCTCATTTCTGATTCTGTTGATGTGTGTTGATTGTCTTTTTCTCTTAATAAGTTTCACTAGAGACTTACATATTTTGTTTATTTTCTCAAAGAAACATCTCTTGGTTTCATTGATTTTTTTCTATTGTTTTATTCTTCTCAATTTTATTTATTTTTTCTATGATCTTTATTATGTCCCTCCTTCTGCTGACTTTGGGCCTCATTTGTTCTTCTTTCTCCAGTTTTGATAGTTGTGACATTAGACTATTCATTTGGGATTGTTCTTCCTTCTTTAAGTATGCCTGGAATGCTATATACTTTCCTCTTAAGACTGCTTTAACTGTGTCCCACAAAAGTTGGAGCTTTGTGTTATTGTTGTCATTTGTTTCCATATATTCCTTGATCTCTATTTTAATTTGGTCATTGATCCATTGATTATTTAGGAGCATGTTGTTAAGCCTCCATGTGTTTGTGAGCCTTTTTGCTTTCTTTGTACAATTTATTTCTAGTTTTATACCTTTGTGGTCTGAGAAGTTAGTTGGTAGAATTTCAGTCTTTTTGAATTTGCTGAGGCTCTTTTTGTGGCCTAGTATGTGGTCTATTCTGGAGAATGTTCCATGTGCACTTGAGAAGAATGTGTATTCTGTTGCTTTTGGGTGTAGAGTTCTATAGTTGTCTATTAGGTCTATCTGTTCTAGTGTGTTATTCAGTGCCTTTGTGTCCTTACTTATTTTCTGTCCAGTGGATCTATCCTTTGGAATGAGTGGCATGTTGAAGTCTCCTAAAATGAATGCATTGCATTCTATTTCCTCCTTTAGTTCTGTTAGTATTTGCTTCACATATGCTGGTGCTTCTGTGTTGGGTGCATATATATTCATAATGGTTATATCCTCTTGTTGGACTGAGGCCTTTATCATTATGTAATGTCCTTCTTTATCTCTTGTGACTTTCTTTGTTTTGAAGTCCATTTTGTCTGATACTAGTACTGCAACACCTGCTTTTTTCTCCCTGTTGTTTGCATGAAATATCTTTTTCCATCCCTTGACTTTTAGTCTGTGCATGTCTTTGGGTTTGAGGTGAGTCTCTTGTAAGCAGCATATAGATGGGTCTTGCTTTTTTATCCATTCCATTAGTCTATGTCTTTTGATTGGTGCATTCAGTCCAATTACATTTAGGGTGATTATTGATAGGTATGTACTTATTGCCATTTCAGGCTTTAGATTCGTGGTTACCAAAGGTTCCAGGTTACTTTCCTTACTATCTAAGAGTCAAACCTAACTCACTCATAGAGCTATTATAAACACAGTCTGGTGATTCTTTATTTCCCTCCCTTCTTATTCCTCCTACTCCATTCTTTATATGTTAGGTGTTTTATTCCGTGCTCTTTTGTGTTTCCTTTGACTGCTTTTGTGGGTAGTTGATTTTATTTTTTGCCTTTAGTTAGTATTTGGTTGGTCTGCTTTCTGTGTCGTGATTTTATTTTTTCTGTTGACATCTATTTAGCCTTAAGGGTGCTTCCATCTAGAGCAGTCCCTCTAGAATACCCTGTAGAGGTGGTTTGTGGGAGGGAAATTCCCTCAACTTTTGCTTGTCTGGGAATTGTTTAATCCCTCCTTCATATTTAAATGATAATTGTGCTGGGTACAGTATTCTTGGTTTGAGGCCCTTCTGTTTCATTGCATTAAATATATCATGCCATTCTCTTCTGGCCTGTAAGGTTTCTGTTGAGAAGACTGATGATAGCCTGATGGGTTTTCCTTTGTAAGTGACCTTTTTTCTCTCTTTGGATGCCTTTAATACTCTGTCCTTGTCCTTGATCTTTGCCATTTTAATTATTATGTGTCTTGGTGTTGCCCTTCTTGCGTCCCTTGTGATAGGGAGGTCTGTGTGCTTCCATGGTTTGAGCGACTATTTCTTCCCCCAGTTTGGGGAAGTTTTCCACAATTATTTATTCAAATACATTTTCTATTCCTTTTTCTCTCTCTTCTTCCTCTGGTACCCCTATAATGAGAATATTGTTCCATTTGGATTGGTCACACAGTTCTCTTAATATTGTTTCATTCCTGCAGATCCTTTTATCTCTCTCTGCATCAGCTTCTATGCGTTCCTGTTCTCTGGTTTCTATTCCATTAATGGCCTCTTGCATCTCGTCCATTCTGCTTTTATGTCCTTCCTGAGATTGTTTTATTTCTATATTCTCCCTCCCTAGCTCTTGCATATTTCTCTGCAAGTCCATCAGCATGGTTATGACCTTTATTTTGAATTATTTTTCAGGAAGATTGGTTATGTCTATCTCCCTAGGTTCCCTCTCAGTGGAGGATGTCTGTGTGATTGTGGTCTGGAGCAAATTCTTCTGCCTTTTCATGACAATAGAGGTAGTCATGGGCAGTTGGCATGTGTGTCAGCTGGGAGAACCAAGTCCCTTCCCAGTTGTTCCTCGCCTTCCTCTCCTGGGAGAATGGCAACCCCTAGCAGCCTGTGCTGGGCAGCTGGGCACAGACAGGGTCTCTGATTCTTGCCCAGGCCACTGTGGAGGAAGTTCTGCATGGCTGCTGTGGGCATGGCCAGTCTCTGGCTGCTGCTCTGCTATGGCAGGGCTCGCCAGAGGGGGAATGGGCTGGAGGCTGTTTATCACCATGAGGGGCCTCAGAGCTGTGCTGCTGCCCAGGGGGTTAGGGTGCCCAGAGTTCCCTGAGATTCCCAGCTGCTGGGCTGAGTGTGTTGGGATGCTTCCATCCAGCTGTGAGGCTCCTGTCCCTTTAAAACTTTCAAAAAGCACTTGCTTTTCTTTTGTCCCAGGTGTGCCAGCTGTGGGAATCCACTCACAGGTTTTACTGGTCCATTTCCCTAGTATCAAGCATACCATGCACTGTGTGTCTGTGCTCCCAGTGCAATTGACTAGGGCTGGGTATTTAGCAGCCCTGTGCTCCCTCTCCCTACCTGCTCTGACTCCTCTCCTCCCGCCAGGGAACTGGGGTAGGGGTGGTGCTCGGGTCACACCAGGTCGCAGCTTGTATCTTACCCCCTTCATGAGGCGCTGGGTTCTCACAGGTGTAGATGTAGCCTGGCTCTTGTCCTGAATCTTCTGGTCTCTCTTTTAAGAATAGTTGTATTTGTTGTATTTTCAAAAATACATATGGTTTTGGGAGGAAATTTCCACTGCCCTACTCACACCACCATCTTGGCTCCTCTCCTCGCTTCTGGTCTTTTGACCTTTAACTGATCTCACTGAAGACATCTATATTCTTAGGTATCTTTCCCTAGAGAATTAGTGTGACCTTGGCCTTGCATAATGCTTAGCACAGAGTTTCAATAGCGACTTCTTTGCCCATTGTTACATTGTTCTGACTGTAAATATTCTGCCCTGCTTTTCCCAGAGGCCCTCACCCTACTCTGACTACATCCACCATCCCTGTCTCATTGGCACCAAGAGAAAGCGGATGAGGCCAGAATCTTACCCTCCTGGGAATTATGAAGGATTAATGGCCAGTGGTGTGTGTGTGAATTGAGTCTGGCAAGATGGTCCCTGGACTGGAGTTCACAAGCGTGGGCACTGAGTGAGGGAGTGAGGGGAAACAGGGTGAGACACAGGGGACTCCCAGGATCTAGGTGTTAGCCCAGGAGGAGCTGCTTCCTAGGCTGCAAAAGAGCCCCTGCTCTCAGCTCCTACTCCCGGGTTTTGGCTCCACATGAAAGAAGAGAGGGGATGTGAACTCCACAGTCCGAGCAGGTTTATTGCTGAACCTGAGAGGGACCCCTCTGTTCTGGCGAGCAGGACAAAGGAAAGGGGTCTCTAACAGGTCAAGAAGCTTTTTATGGCCAGGGTTTTTGGTGGGCTCTTTGAGGGGAGGGGTCAGGGGAAAGGGGGGCTTTTGACTTGCTGACCTGTCCTCTGGAGGATGCTTGTAGCCTAGGGAAGATGACACCTAGGCCTCTCTGAGATGGCGGGTGGGCTTATTTGAAAGGTGGTCCTCAGGTCCGCATTCTTTCAGTCTGCCAGTTGGCTCGTCCCTAGTTGCAGTTCCTTTGCTCTTCCCAAATTGATTCCACCAGTAAAAGGACTGGCTGTTTTATTTGTAAGGTTGACACCAGGTCACATTTTAGACACACTTCATGTTTTGCCTTAATGTCTGCTAAGGTAGATGGCAAACTGGTGGCAGACATGGGGGAATTCGGACATTTCTGCAGCCTCAGAGCCAGGGGACCTGAAGTTGGAAGCTGGTCTTGCATTGAGTGGGTGGTGACCATATGTCCAAAACTTCCAGAGCAGGACGAGACAGCATTCAGGTTCTCCATCTTTACACGTCCATCCACTCCTGTATCTGGACTTGTGCTTCAGAAAACAGGATCCTCTATCAGTGGTATTTGTCTCACAGAAGCTCCTGAGTATCACTCATATCAAGGACAGAGTGCTGGAGTATGTGACCAATGTCCCTCTGTCACGACAGCTGTGTGACAATTTATACATGATTGAATAATATTTAAGTGCTCCCAGCACAAGAAGCCTGCAGTGGGTTTAGACATGTTAAAGCATAGATCTGTTTCTAAATCAAGATACACTAGGCGTTGCGGTGCCACAGTATACTTACAGGGCACAGCAGAGTATTTTCTTTTTGTAAGTGCAGAATACGGTATATATTTGTGATTTTCTTATAATCCAGTAGGAAATACAAAGAATCCACATAGAAAATGTTATGTAACCAATACACAAAATTATAAAAAACCAGGGCAGCAAATATTATGTGTGAATCAGTTGAGCCTGAGGTCAGTGTCTTCTACTTTGATGAGGAGATTTTGTTACAGTTTACATTGGCCAGAGGTTTCAAGGAAGATGTGGGAATTGGTATGAATATTATGAGCCTTTTGTGCTATGCAGCCAGGGCCACACAAAATTAGAATTATTGTTTTCTCTTCCAAAGCTGTTTCCTTCCTCCATTTCACGACCCTTTGACTTGTATGCCTGTTTATATAGCCTCAACTCATCCCTCATACTTGATACCCAGGACTGCTTTCCTGTCTCTGACCCTTGAGTTTTTATTTATTTATTTATTTATTTATTTATTTATTTATTTATTTATTTATATTTTTAGATAATTATTTTTTATTGAAGGGTAGTTGACGCACAGTATTACATTACATTAGTTTCAAGTGTACAACACAGTGATAAAACATTTATATACATAATTCTAGGTTCCAGCTATCACCCTACCAAGCTGTTACAATATCTTGACTATATTCCTTATGCTATACATTACATCCTGGTTACTTATTTATTTTACCATTGGAAGTCTGTCCTTTTTTTTTTTTTTTTTTTTCTGTGAGGGCATCTCTCATATTTATTGATCAAATGGTTGTTAACGACAATAAAATTCTGTATAGGAGGGTCAATGCTCAATGCACAATCATTAATCCACCCCAAGCCTAATTTTCGACAGTCTCCAATCTTCTGAGGCATAACAAACAAGTTCTTACATGGAGAACAAATTCTTACATAATGAATAAGTTACATAGTGAACAGTACAAGGGCAGTCATCACAGAAACTTTCGGTTTTGCTCATGCATTATGAACTATAAACAGTCAGTTCAAATATGAATACTCATTTGGTTTTTATACTTGATTTATATGTGGATACCACATTTCTCTCTTTATTATTATTATTTTTAATAAAATGCTGAAGTGGTAGGTAGATACAAGATAAAGGTAGAAAACATAGTTTAGTGTTGTAAGAGAGCAAATGTAGATGATCAGGTGTGTGCCTGTAGACTATGTGTTAATCCAAACTAGACATGGGCAATAAAACATCCACGTATGCAGAAGATTTCTCTCAAAACGGGGGGGTGAGGTTCTAAGCCTCACCTCTGTTGATCCCCAATTTCTCACCTGATGGCCCCCCTGCGACTGTGCCTGTCGTAGGTTGTTCCTCCCTTGAGGAATCTTACCCGTCTCTGGCTAACCACTCATCTTCCGGGGCCATACAGGGAAATGTAAAGTTGGTAAGTGAGAGAGAAGCCTTATTGTTTGAAATGGTAGCTTTTTATTTCCTTGCATATTTATGCCCTGTAGCTTCTATGCCCAGCATTTGTCTTGAGGTATCTTTACCACTTGGAAGAATTATGATACTCGGTAAATTTGATATGAGGCACGAATTCTATTTAAGGGTTGTAATTAGGAAGGAAGAAGAAAAGCTATAGAAGTAGCAGGCGGAAGAAAAGATGGGAAGATTGATTATTTCTTTGACATATCTTCTTGTAGAGTAACTTCAGCATGTATAGGTTTTAAGCTACTACTTAAATTGTGCACACACATTAACATAATAGGAGTATAGTTACATAACCAAAGCATACCTGTAATTACCAGCCATCTCCAGTGAAACCAAGAAAACCAGTTAGGCACCTTAGGCATTTGTGAAAACTTATCTATGATATGGTGGATATTGTCCAACTGAACTTGAACAGTCTGAGAGAAATCAGACAAATTAAAACAACCCATTCCTGGGGAATGTTCACATCCCTTATGTTCTTTTAACAGTAAATAGTCTGTAGTTGTAAGATTTTTCACTTCTCCTAATTCTTGGTTGAGTTCCAACAGTACAGATCCAGTCAAATTTGTTGTTTTACTGTATGCACAGGCCAGCTTAGATATCTCCTTCATTCCCATGGCAAGTCCAGGAGCTGGTGGGATGAGTGCATCTACAGCTGTAGCAGCGCGTGGATCTTTGTTGGGGTTTTTTTATGATCATCTTCTGGCATGAGTCTTCCAGAGAGTGCTGGTGTTGGAAGTTCTCTTTCATATCGTATCTTAGTTCATTTTTGGGGTAGCCCAATTAGGCTTTGATCTTCTGTATAAACACAAACAGACCCCTTGTCTACACTTTTATATGCCCTTTATACCCTTGTGTAGAACTCATTGGAGGTTACCACACAGGAACTGCCCTTTGTTTTTTGTTTGTTTGTTTTGTTTTGTTCTGTTTTTGGTATCACTAATCTACACTTACATGACGAATATTATGTTTACTAGGCTCTCCCCTATACCAGGTCTCCCCTATAAACCCTTTTACAGTCACTGTCCATCAGCATAGCAAAATGTTGTAGAATCACTACTTGCCTTCTCTGTGTTGTACAGCCCTCCCTTTTCTCCTACCCCCCCATGCATGTTAATCTTAATACCACTCTTTTTCTCCCCCCCCCTTATCCCTCTCTACCCACCCATCCTCCCCAGTCCCTTTCCCTTTGGTACCTGTTAGTCCATTCTTGAGTTCTGTGATTCTGCTGCTGTTTTGTTCCCTCAATTTTTCCTTTGTTCTTATATTCCACAGATAAGTGAAATCATTTGATATTTCTCTTTCTCTGCTTGGCTTGTTTCACTGAGCATAATACCCTCCAGCTCCATCCATGTTGCTGCAAATGATTGGATTTGCCCTTTTCTTACGGCTGAGTAGTATTACACTGTGTATATGTACCACATCTTCTTTAACCATTCATCTACCGATGGACATTTAGTTTGCTTCCAATTCTTGGCTATTGTAAATAGTGCTGCGATAAACATAGGGGTGCATCTGTCTTTCTCAAACTTGATTGCTGCATTCTTAGGGTAAATTCCTAGGAGTGGAATTCCTGGGTCAAATGGTAAGTCTCTTTTGAGCATTTTTATGAACCTACATACTGCTTTCCACAATGGCTGAACTATTTACATTCCCTCCAGCAGTGTAGGAGGGTTCCCTTTTCTCCACAACCTCAGCAACATTTGTTGTTGTTTGTCTTTTGGATGGCAGCCATCCTTACTGGTGTGAGGTGGTACCTCATTGTGGTTTTAATTTGCATTTCTCTGATAATTAGCGATGTGGAGCATCTTTTCATGTGTCTGTTGGCCATCTGTATTTCTTTTTTGGAGAACCGTCTGTTCAGTTCCTCTGCCCATTATTTAAAAGGGTTTTTTGTTTTTTGTTTGTTGAGGCGTGTGAGCTCTTTATATATTCTGGACGTCAAGCCTTTATCGGATGTGTCATTTTCAAATATATTCTCCCATATTGTAGGGATCCTTTTTGTTCAATTGATGGTGTCTTTTGCTGTACAGAAGCTTTTCAGCTTAATATAGTCCCACTTACTCATTTTTGCTGTTGTTTTCCTTGCCTGGGGAGATATGTTCAAGAAGAGGTCACTCATGTATATGTCTAAGAGGTTTTTGCCTATGTTTTCTTTCAAGAGTTTAATGGTTTCATGACTTACATTCAGGTCTTTGATCCATTTTGAGTTTACTTTTGTATATGGGGTTAGACAATGGTCCAGTTTCATTCTCCTACACATAGCTGTCCAGTTTTGCCAGCACCACCTGTTGAAGAGACTGTCATTTCGCCATTGTATGTCCATGGCTCCTTTATCAAATATTAATTGACCATATATGTCTGGGTTAATGTCTGGATTGTCTAGTCTGTTCCATTGGTCTGTGGCTCTGTTCTTGTGCCAGTACCAAATTGTCTTGATTACTATGGCTTTATAATACAGCTTGAAGTTGGGGAGTGAGATCCCCCCTACTTTATTCTTCTTTCTCAGGATTGCTTTGGCTATTCAGGGACTTTGGTGTTTCCATATGAATTTTTGAATTATTTGTTCCAGTTCATTGAAGAATGTTGCTGGTAGTTTCATAGGGATTGCATCAAATCTGTATATTGCTTTGGGTAGGATGGCCATTTTGACGATATTAATTCTTCCTAGCCACGAGCATGGGATGAGTTTCCATCTGTTAGTGTCCCCTTTAATTTCTCTTAAGAGTGACTTGTAGTTTTCAGAGTATAAGTCTTTCACTTCTTTGTTTAGGTTTATTCTTAGGTATTTTATATTTTTTGATGCAATTGTGAATGGAATTTTTTCCTGATTTCTCTTTCTGTTGGTTCATTGTTAGTATATAGGAAAGCCACAGATTTCTGTGTGTTGATTTTGTATCCTGCAACTTTGCTGTATTCCGATATCAGTTCTAGTAGTTCTGGGGTGGAGTCTTTAGGGTTTTTTATGTACAGTATCATGTCATCTGCAAATAGTGACAGTTTGACTTCTTCTTTGCCAATCTGGATTCCTTGTATTTATTTTGTCTGATTGCCGTGGCTAGGACCTCCAGTACTATGTTAAATAACAGTGGAGAGAGTGGGCATCCCTGTCTAGTTCCTGATCTCAGAGGAAATGCTTTCAGCTTCTCGCTGTTCAATATAATGTTGGCTGTGGGTTTATCATAGATGGCCTTTATTATGTTGAGGTACTTGCCCTCTATTACCATTTTGCTGAGAGTTTTTATAATGAATGGATGTTGAATTTTGTCAAATGCTTTTTCTGCATCTATGGAGATGATCATGTGGTTTTTGTCCTTCTTTTTGTTGATGTGGTGGATGATGTTGATGGACTTTCGAATGTTGTACCATCCTTGCATCCCTGGGATGAATCCCACTTGGTCACGGTGTATGATTCTTTTGATGTATTTTTGAATTTGGTTTGCTAATATTTTGTTGAGTATTTTTGCATGTACGTTCATCAGGGATATTGGTCTGTAGTTTTCTTTTTTGGTGGGGTCTTTGCCTGGTTTTGGTATTAGGGTGATGTTAGCTTCATAGAATGAGTTTGGGAGTATCCCCTCCTCCTCTATTTTTTGGAAAACTCTAAGGAGAATGGGTATTATGTCTTCCCTGTATGTCTGATAAAATTCCGAGGTAATTCCATCTGGCCCGGGGGTTTTGTTCTTTGGTAGTTTTTTGATTACCGCTTCAATTTCGTTGCTGGTAATAGGTCTGTTTAGATTTTCTGTTTCTTTCTGGGTCAATCTTGGAAGGTTGTATTTTTCTAGGAAGTTGTCCATTTCTCCTAGGTTTCCCAGCTTGTTAGCATATAGGTTTTCACAGTATTCTCTAATAATTCTTTGTATTTCTGTGGGTTCCGTCGTGATTTTTCCTTTCTCGTTTCTGATACTGTGGATTTGTGTTGACTTTCTTTTCTTCTTAATAAGTCTGGCTAGAGGCTTATCTATTTTGTTTATTTTCTCAAAGAACCAGCTCTTGGTTTCATTGATTTTTGCTATTGTTTTATTCTTCTCAATTTTATTTATTTCTTCTCTGATCTTTATTATGTCCCTCGTTCTGCTGACCTTAGGCCTCATCTGTTCTTCTTTTTCCAATTTCGATGATTGTGACATGAGACCATTCATTTGGGATTGCTCTTCCTTTTTTAAATATGCTTGGATTGCTATATACTTTCCTCTTTAGACTGCTTTTGCTGTGTCCCACAAAAGTTGGGGCTTAGTGTTGTTGTTGTCATTTGTTTCCATATATTGCTGGATCTCCATTTTGATTTGGTCATTGATCCATTGATTATTTAGGAGCGTGTTGTTAAGCCTCCATGTGTTTGTGAGCCTCTTTGCTTTCTTTGTGCAGTTTATTTCTAGTTTTATGCCTTTGTGGTCTGAAAAGTTGGTTGGTAGGATTTCTATCTTTTGGAATTTTCTGAGGCTGTTTTTGTGGCCTAGGATGTGGTCTATTCTGGAGAACGTTCCATGTGCACTTGAGAAGAATGTATATCCTGTTGCTTTTGGATGTAGAGCTCTATAGATGTCTATTAGGTCCATCTGCTCTACTGTGTTGTTCAGTGCTTCCGTGTCCTTACTTATTTTCTGCCCAGTGGATCTATCCTTTGGGGTGAGTGGTGTGTTGAAGTCTCCTAGAATGAATGCATTGCAGTCTATATCCCCCTTTAGTTCTGTTAGTATTTGTTTCACATATGCTGGTGCTCCTGTGTTGGGTGCATATATATTTAGAATGGTTATATCCTCTTGTTTGACTGAGCCCTTTATCATTATGTAGTGTCCTTCTTTATCTCTTGTTACTTTCTTTGTTTTGAAGTCTATTTTGTCTGATATTAGTACTGCAACCCCTGCTTTCTTCTCACTGTTGTTTGCTTGAATTATCTTTTTCCATCCCTTGACTTTTAGTCTGTACATGTCTTTGGGTTTGAGGTGGGTTTCTTGTAAGCAGCATATAGATGGGTCTTGCTTTTTTATCCATTCTGTTACTCTGTGTCTTTTGATTGGTGCATTCAACCCATTAACATTTAGGGTGACTATTGAAAGATATGTACTTATTGCCATTGCAGGCTTTAAATTCGTGGTTACCAAAGGTTCAAGGTTAGCCTCTTTAGTATCTTACTGCCTAACTTAGCTCGCTTATTGAGCTGTTATATACACTGTCTGGAGATTCTTTTCTTCTCTCCCTTCTTATTCCTCCTCCTCGATTCTTCATATGTTGGGTGTTTTGTGCTGTGCACTTTCTAGGAGTGCTCCCATCTAGAGCAGTCCCTGTAAGATGTTCTGTAGAGGTGGTTTGTGGAAAGCAAATTCCCTCAGCTTTTGTTTGTCTGGGAATTGTTTAATCCCACCATCATATTTGAATGATAGTCGTGCTGGATACAGCATCCTTGGTTCAAGGCCCTCTGTTTCATTGTGTTAAATATATCATGCCATTCTCTTCTGGCCTGTAGGGTTTCTGTTGAGAAATCTGCTGTTAGCCTGATGGGTTTCCCTTTATAGGTGACCTTTTTCTCTCTAGCTGCCTTTAACACTCTTTCCTTGTCCTTGATCTTTGCCATTTTAGTTATTATGTGTCTTGGTGTTGTCCTTCTTGGATCCTTTCCGTTGGGGGTTCTGTGTATTTCCGTGGTCTGTTCGATTATTTCCTATCCCAGTTTGGGGAAGTTTTCAGCAATTATTTCTTCTAAGATATTTTCCATCTCTTTTCCTCTCTCTTCTTCTTCTGGGACCCCTATAATACGGATATTGTTCCTTTTGCATTGGTCACACAGTTCTCTTAATATTGTTTCATTCCTGGAGATCCTTTTGTCTCTCTCTATGTCAGCTTCTATGCGTTCCTGTTCTCTGATTTCAATTCCATCAATGGCCTCTTGCATTCTATCCATTCTGCTTATAAACCCTTCCAGAGTTTGTTTCATTTCTGCGATCTCCTTTCTGGCATCTGTGATCTCCCTGCAGACTTCATCCCATTTCTCTTGCGTATTTCTCTGCATCTCTGTCAGCATGTTTATGATTCTTGTTTTGAATTCTTTTTCAGGAAGACTGGTTAGGTCTGTCTCCTTCTCTGGTGTTGTCTCTGTGATCTTTGTCTGCCTGTAGCTTTGCCTTTTCATGGTGATAGGAATAGTCTGCAGAACTGGGATGAGTGATGGCTGGAAGGACTTCCTTTCTTGTTGGTTTGTGGCCCTCCTCTCCTGGGAGAACAGCGACCTCTAGTGGCTTGTGCTGCGCAGCTGCGCGCAGACAGGGTTTCTGCTTCCTGCCCGGCTGCTATGGAGTTAATCTCCGCTGTTGCTGTGGGCGTGGCCTGGCTCGGGCAGCTGCTCCAAAGTGGTGGAGTCGCATTGGAGCAGGATCGGCTGGGAGGCTATTTATCTCCGTAAGGGGCCTCCCTGCTCCCTGCAGCCCAGGGGTTAGGGTGCCCTGAGATCCCCGAATTCCCTACCTCTGGATTACGTGTCCCACCCTGCCCCTTTAAGACCTCCAAAAAGCACCCGCCAAAACAAAACAACTACCACAAAAAAAAAAAAAAAAAAAAAAAGTGGCCTCTCGTTTTTCTTTATTCTCTGGCGTCAGCCTCAGGCCTCAGCTCACCGGTCTTGCTGCCCTGTTTCCCTAGTATTGGGGTCCCTATCCCTTTAAGACTTCCAAAAAGCGCTCGCCAAAACAAAACAGCAAAAAAGCAAAAAAAAAAAAAAATGGTCGCGCGCTTTTCTTATGTCCTCCGGCACCTGGCCTCCAGTGCCCGCTCACTGTTCTTGCTGCCCTGTTTTCCCAGTATCGAGCGCCCTGCACTCTGGCCCGGATGGCTGGGGCTGGGTGTTCGGCAGCCCTGGGCTCCGTCTCCCTCCCGCTCTGCCTGCTCTTCTCTGGCCGGGAGCTGGGGAGAGGGGCGCTCGGCTCCCGCCGGTCCGGGGCTTGTATCTTACCCCCTTTGCGAGGTGCTGGGTTCTCTCAGGTGCAGATGTGGTCTGGATATTGTCCTGTGTCCTCTGGTCTTTATTCTAGGAAGGGTTGTCTTTGTTATATTTTCATAGATATATGTTGTTTTGGGAGGAGATTTCCACTGCTCTACTCACGCCGCCATCTTCCACCCCTCCGACCCTTGAGTTTTTCTTTCTCAACTGTAATTGATACTTGCTGGTTGATTTTGCAGCCTTCCATAAATGCCTAGGGTAATTAACCCACCTGGCATTTTCTAGTCCAATCCTTTTATTTTATTGACAAGAAATCTGAGACCCAGGATGGTCATATCCACAGCCGGGTAGTTTAAATATTTGAGGAAAACAGATCAAACGTCTGTCATCTTGAATGTGAGTAGATATAATTCACAATGTCACATCAGGCTACATTTATTTTCCACTACCTCTCTTTGAATGACATAAAATCTCTGCAAAGCTGGGTTTTCAACAGCTGTGATAAAAAGCTAGAACCACATAAGTCTCTGTGGAAAAGCAAATGAGGATGGTGTTGTCCGATCTGGTTCCAACGTTTGAGAAGTTGTGTAGTGCCCAACAGGAATGCACACCCTAGAATGAAATAAAAGTAGTGCCTTTTCTTTTTATAGGCATATCTTCAAAAAGCTACCAAGTCGTTCAGACATAAAGACTTGCTAAATTGTTTGGACCTTGTGGGATTAATGGGATTAATACATAAATCAAGTAATATAGAAATCAAATGTACAAATACATATGACTTGATTGTTTTCCCCTCGACTCTTGATGTGTGATCAAAAACAGAATGATTAAAGCCAAAACAG
This sequence comes from Manis pentadactyla, assembly GCF_030020395.1. NCBI lineage: Eukaryota > Metazoa > Chordata > Mammalia > Pholidota > Manidae > Manis > Manis pentadactyla. The sequence goes on from NC_080030.1 coordinate 84,550,276, forward strand.
TTCCTACAACTTGTGACTGTCCTCACATGGTGTTGGTATCCTTGAGAAGCGTCACACCCTACGGCTAGACTCAGGTCAGATAATGATTGTGTGTTGATCATGTGTTGAACCCCCTACTCAGAATTCTTTAGGTGTTTAAGTTCATTTGCTCAATATGTATGAGGAGTGCCTTTTCAGCATTACTCTCATGCTGTGATGCCTTGAGTAGCTTGGCTGGCCTTTCAGATCTTCAGCATTCCATTGTGCTCCCTCCAAATCTGTGGGTCAAAGGCAGGGGGGAGCTGACAGGACCTAACTTCTAATCAAGGGGGCTGCAGGAATTTCTTTTGGCTGAGGGTGCTATGAATGAATCTCAGAGACACCAAGGAGCTGTCAACCAAGAAAGTCTGGGACCCTCCCAATGAGGTGGTAAGCTTCTTGCCTTCTGCAGCACTTTAGTAACTTCACAGACTTGCATGAGCCCAGGCACAGAGCTGGCCTCCATGAATATTGTTGGGTGAATGTGTGGAAGGGGTGGAAATGGCAGTACCGACAGCTCTCAGCAGCCTGCGTGGCTGTAGTGTGTGGAGTGTGGGTGGGAACAGGGCCATGAGACTGCTTCACAGTGAGACAGGGATGGTGGGTTTGACAGAGTAGGGTGAAGACCTGGAGGCTGGGGGAACAAAGCAAGATAATCACAGTGGGAGCAATGTAACAATGTACAAAGAAATCCCTACCAAAACTCTTTGTTAAGCTTTAAGCAAAGTCAGTGTCACATTAATTTTCTAGGGTAAAAATATCAAACTAGGATTAGAGGCATTCTTCAGTGAAATTAGTTAAAACTAAAAAGCCAGGAGTAACTTGGACTGGAATGTTTGAACATCCCCCAGAGAAAATACCTCAGCATAGTCCATGTCTTCACTGTGTCAACTGAATCATGCCATTGTGGGATTTTCTTTGGCCTGCTGGGGGGCCCAGTTTATTTTTTTGACTTTACCTGGGTGCTGCCTTTTGCTTCTCCAGACGTAGTCAAGTGATTTGCAACCTGGGCAACTGATTTAGCAAGCAAGCCCAGTCATAAACAATGTAGTGAAAACAGGAAGGATTCCATCTTAAAGAAAACATTGCATTTTAAAACCCAATTAGTTAAAAAGTAAGTGTCTTAACATACTCTCTAACAGATGGACAATAACTCAGCCCACCTTAGAAGCAAGGCAGGCAGTCTTGACTGATGTGCTCCCAGATCAGGAAGCTGCTCTCCCAGGAGGAAATCAGAGAAGTAAATTTTTTGTAAATAACCAGAGCACTGATAAGAAACATAATGTCTCTTCAAAGATAACATTTTGGGACCACTTAGCAGGTGTGCATCCTTAGCCCTTTGTCTCTCAACCACCTATAAATCCCCAGACAACACACAACCCAGGGCTCTCTTGTCCCCTCCTGGCCTGAGCCAGGAGCTCTGTCCTCTTGCTTTATCTCTAAATATAAGCCTCTGCCTTGATCTCCTATCTTGAGTGTTTTTGAAGTTCATTCTGTGACTCTATGAACAAGAACCCTGGCATCACGGAGGAGGGATCCCCGAGTGCCTGTTGTCTGCCCAGGCTCCAGAGCTTCTCACTTATTGTTCATGGCTCTCTGAGGGCCGCTGTATTACTTTGCCCTTAAATAAGTTGATTCTGAAACATGAATTGACCTTGGGGCCATGGCTTAACTGTCAGAATCCATAGTACCCCCAGCCATGGCCTGGAAAGAGGAAGTCCAAGTCTGGCTCTCTCTCCGCCTTGGAGGTGCTTGGTGGCCTCAACTCTCCCATGGCTGGGGACACTGAGGAGGGCTGTGGCCAAGTAGGCAGTGTTTCTAGAAGACGGGGACTAGTCTTGCTTTGTTGCTGTTGTTTCCGGTATCTTGATGTGTATAATTGTTATGGAAAACCTGAAAACCTGGACAGGATCACTGATGGAAGAACCAAGCGGCACTCGGAGGTCTTGGAGGGTGGAGGTTTATTTTACACTGGTGGGCTCACAGGAGAGCAATCTCCAAAGGTCTGAGCCCCAAGCAGAGGCAAGAGGAGAGATTTATACTTTTTTGATATGTAGCATTTTGGCATATGCAGCAAGTAGGGTGAAAGAGGAGCCTGGAAAAGTGAGGGGAGGGGGACTGAAGTGTTCTTCTGACCTTGACGGCTGTGTTGAAAATTTTCCTTATCATAATAGGTGCTCAGTGGATTGATTCTCAAGATGGCGGCATGAGTAGGGTGGCAGAAATCTCCTCCCAAAACCATATATATTTATAAAATACAACAAATACAACTATTCCTAACAGAGTGACCAGAAGACACAGTACACCAGCCAGGCTACATCTGCAAGAACCCAACATCTCATGGAAAAGGGTAAGATACAAAGCCGTGATCCAGCAGGACACGAGCACTCTCCCAACCCCAGCTCACCAGCAGGAGGAAAAGAGTCAGAGTGGGGAGGGAGTGGAAGCACAGGACTGCAAAATAACCAGCCCTAGTAAACTTTCCTGGGAGCACAGACACACATTGCATGGTACTCTGGATAGAAGAGGAGCAGAAAAGCAAAATCTGAGATTAAAACAGTGAACAGGTTCCCACAGCCAGCTGCCCTGGGATGAAAGAAAAGGAGGTGCTTTAAAAGTCTTAAAGGGACAAGAGTATAACAGGTGGACAAAATTGTCCTGGCACACTCATCCCTGCAGGCTGGGAACTTTAAGGAACTTCAGGTGCCCTAGCACCCTAGGTGGCAGCACAGCTCCAAACACACTCATGTCAATAAGCAGCCAGCCCTTCCTTCCCCTCTGCCGGCACTGCAAGCAAACCTGCTGACCCGCCATTGCTGTGGAACAGCTGGGGAGCAGCACCGCCTACAGCAACCACAGAGCTTAACACAGAGGCTTCTCCCCGCATACAGCTAACCAGCCCAGACCCAGAGGCTGCTCCCTGTGTGTGGTTGACTGGCACAGACAGCAGAGACAGTGCAGAGTCTGGGAAGCACAAAGGGGTTTTATTCTTGAGGCAGAACATACGCTGCCGACCTGCGATCCCCACCAGTGCCCTAGGCTATTCCAAGAGAGCCACATCATCCATGGCAGCTCAGGGATTAACCCAGAGGTGACTCCCTGCATGTAGCTGACTGGCAGAGACAGCAAAGACAGGCATGGAGACAGGGAGGGACAAAGGGGCTTTGCTCTTGTGACAAAACACACACTGCTGAACTGCAACCAGCACCATTGCTCTAGGATATCTCAAAGGCCACCCACCCACAGCAGCTCAGGGGATTAACCAAGAGGCTGCTCCCTGTGTGTGGGCAACTGGCACAGACAGTGGAGACAGGCAAGGCAACCAGTAAGCAGGAAGGGATTTGTTCTACCCACTGACACATGTGCCACTTACTGGTGACCACTCCCACTGCCATGAAAAAACAGAAGAACCTTGTTCAGTTCAAAATTCCTCAAACACCAGAGAGAGGGCTTGGTGAGACTGAAATCATTGATCTTCCTGAAAAATAATTCAAAATAAATAATAAGCATGCTGATGTAGCTATAGAGAACTATTCAAGAGGTAAGGGATGAATTCAAAAGGGAGATAACAGAAATGAAACAAACAATGGAAGGATTTAAGAGCAGACTGGATGAGGTGCAAGAGACTGTTAATGGAATAGGAATCAGAGAACAGGAATACAGAGAAGCTGAGGCGGAGAGAGATAAAAGGATCTCTAGGAATGAAAGAATATTAAGAGAGCTTGTGACCAAAACAAAGGGAACAATATTTGAATTATATGGGTGAAGAAGAAGAGAGAGAAAAAGGGATAGAAAGTGACTTTGAAGAAATAATTGCTGAAAACTTCCCCATACTGGGGGATGAAAAAGTCTCTCAGACCATGGAAGCCCACAGGCCTCCCAACACAAGGGACCCAAGGAGGACAACACCAAGACACATAATAATTAAAATGGTAAAGATCAAGGACAAGGACAGAGTATTAAAGGCAGCCAGAGAGAGAAAAAAGGTCATCTACAAAGGAAAACCTATCATGCTATCATCAGACTTCTCAACAGAAACCTTACAGGCCAGAAGAGAATGGCATGATATATTTAATGCAATGAAACAGAAGGGCCTCAAACCAAGAACACTGTATCCAGCACGATTATCATTTAAATATGAAGGAGGAATTAAACAATTTCCAGACAAGCAAAAGTTGAGGGAATTTCCCTCCCACAAACCACCTCTACAGGGTATTCTAGAGGGACTGCTCTAGATGGAAGAAACCCTAAGGCTAAATAGATGTCACCAGAAAAAATAAAATCACAGCAAAGAAAGCAGACCAACCAAATACTAAATAAAGGCAAAAAATAAAATCAACTACCCACAAAAGCAGTCAAAGGAAACACAAAAGAGCACAGAATAAAACACCCAACATATAAAGAATGGAGGAGGAGAAATAAGAAGGGAGAGAAATAAAGAATCATCAGACTGTTTATAATAGCTCAATAAGCGAGTTAAGTTAGACAGTAAAATAGTAAAGAGGCTAACCATGAACTTTTGGTAACCACGAATCTAAAGCCTGCAATGGCAATAAGTACATATCTTTCAATAATCACCCTAAGTGTAAATGGACTGAATGCACCAATCAAAAGACATAGACTAATGGAATGGATAAAAAAGCAAGACCCATCTATATGCTGCTTACAAGAGACTCACCTCAAACCCAAAGACATGCACAGACTAAAAGTCAAGGGATGGAAAAAGATATTTCATGCAAACAACAGGGAGAAAAAAGCAGGTGTTGCAGTACTAGTATCAGACAAAATGGACTTCAAAACAAAGAAAGTCACAAGGGATAGAGAAAGATATTACATAATGATAAAGGGGTCAGTCCAACAAGAGGATATAACCATTATGAATATATATACACCCAAAACAGAAGTACATACATATGTGAAACAAATAATAACAGAATTAAAGGAGGAAATAGAAAGCAATCCATTCATTTTAGGAGACTTCAACACACAACTCAGTACACAGGACAGATCCACCAGACAGAAAATAAGTAAGGACACAGAGGCACTGAACAACATACTAGAACAGATGGACCTAAGAGACATCTACCGAACTCTACACTCAAAAGCAACAGGATACACATTCTTCTGCACATGGAACATTTTGCAGAATAGACCACATACAAGGCCACAAAAAAGCCTCAGTAAATTCAAAAAGATTGAAATTCTACTAACCAACTTTTCAGACCACAAAGGTATAAAACTAGAAATAAATTGTACAAAGAAAACAAAAAGAGGGGGAGCCAAGATGGTGGCATGAGTAGAGCAGCGGAAATCTCCTCCCAAAACCGCATATATATATGAAAATATAACAAAGACAACTCTTCCTAGAATAGAGACCAGAGGACACAGGACAACATCCAGACCACATCCGCACATGCGAGAACTCAGCGCCTCACGAAGGGGGTAAGATACAAGCCCCAGCCCGGCGGGAAGGAGCACCCGTCCCCCCAGCTCCCAGTGGGAGGAGAGGAGATGGAGCGGGAAGGGAGAGGGAGCCAAGGACTGCTAAACACCCAGCCCAAGCCATCTGGACCAGAGGGCAGACACAGTGCATGCGTGGGGTCCTGGATACTAGGGAAACAGGACAGCAAGACCAGTGAGCAGGTCCCTGAGGCTGGCGCTGGAGGACAAAGAAAAGCAAGCGGCTTTAAAAAAATTTTTTTTTAAATTATTTATTTAATTTTTTTTTTTTGCAACTGCTTTTTGGAAGTCTTAAAGGGACAGGGACCCCAAAACTGGACGGAAGCGTCCCAGGACACTTAGAAAAGAGGCAGGGAATCTGGGGATCTCTGGGCACTCTAACCCCCTGGGCAGCAGGGAGCATGGAGGCCCCTCACGGAGATAAATAGCCTCCCAGCAGCTCCCGCTCCAACGTGACTCCACCAATTTGGAGTAGCTGCCCGAGCCAGGCCACGCCCACAGCAACAGCGGAGATTAACTCCACAGCAGTCCGGCAGGAATCAGAAGCCCTCTCTGCGTGCAGCTGCCCAGCACAAGCCACTAGAGGTCGCTGTTCTCCCAGGAGAGGAGGGCCACAAACCAACAAGAAAGGAAGTCCTTCCAGCCATCACTCGTCCCAGCTCTGCAAACTATTTCTATCACCATGAAAAGGCAAAATTACAGGCAAACCAAGATCACAGAGACAACACCAGAGAAGGAGACAGACCTAACCAGTCTTCCTGAAAAAGAATTCAAAATAAAAATCATAAACATGCTGACGGAGATGCTGAGAAATATGCAAAGCTAAGGAATGAAGTCCAGAGGGAGATCACAGATGCCAGAAAGAAGATTACAAAAGTGAAACAAACTCTGGAAGGATTTATAAGCAGAATGGATAAGATGCAAGAGGCCATTGATGGAATAGAAACCAGAGAACAGGAACACATAGAAGCTGACATAAAGAGAGATAAAAGGATCTCCAGGAATAAAACAATATTAAGAGAACTGTGAGACCAATCCAAAAGGAACAATATCCATATTATATGGGTACCAGAAGAAGAAGACAGATAAAAAGGGATAGAAAGTGTCTTTGAAGAAAACTTCCACAAACTGGGGGAGGAAATAATCGAACAGACCACAGAAATACACAGAACTCCCAACAGTAAGGACCCAAGAAGGACAACACCAAGACACATAATAATTAAAATGGCAAAGATCAAGGACAAGTAAAGAGTTTTAAAGGCAGCTAGAGAGAAAAAGGTCACCTATAAAGGAAAACCCATCAGGCTATCAACAGACTTCTCAACAGAAACCTTACAGGCCAGAGGAGAATGGCATGATATATTTAATGCAATGAAACAGAAGGGCCTTGAACCAAGGATACCGTATCCAGCACGATTATCATTAAAATATGAAGGAGGGATTAAACAATTCCCAGAGAAGCAAAAGTTGAGGGAATTTGCCTCCCACAAACCACCACTACAGGGCATCTTACAGGGACTGCTCTAGATGGGAGCACTCCTAAAAAGAGCACAGAACAAAACACCCAACATATGAAGAATGGAGGAGGAGGAATAAGAAGGGAGAGAAGAAAAGAATCTCCAGACAGTGTATATAACAGCTCAATAAGCGACCTAAGTTAGGCAGTAAGATGGCTAACCTTGAACCTTTGGTGACCACAAATTTAAAGCCTGCAATGGCAATAAGAATATCACCATAAATGTAAATGGATTTAATGCACCAATCAAAAGACACAGAGTAATACAATGGATAAAAAAGCAAGACCCATCTATATGCTGCTTACAAGAAACTCACCTCAAACCCAAAGACATGCACAGAATAAAAGTCAAGGGAGGGAAAATCATATTTCAGGCAAAAAACAGAGAGAAGAAAGCAGGGGTTGCAGTACTAGTATCAGACAAAATAGACTTCAAAACAAAGAAAGTCACAAGAGATAAAGAAGGACATTATGTAATGATAAAGGGCTCAGTCCAACAAGAGGATATAACCATTCTAAATATATATGCACCCAACACAGGAGCACCAGCATATGTGAAACAAATACTAACAGAACTAAAGGGGAAATAGACAGCAATGCATTCATTTTAGGAGACTTCAACATGCCACTCACCCCAAAGGATAGATCCACCGGGCAGAAAATAAGTAAGGACACGGAGGCACTGAACAACATAGTAGAGCAGATGGACCTAATAGACATCTATAGAACTCTACATTCAAAAGCAACAGGATATACATTCTTCTCAAGTGCACATGGAACATTCTCCAGAATAGACCACATACTAGGTCACAAAAAGAGCCTCAGTAAATTCCAAAAGATTGAAATTCTACCAACCAACTTTTTAGACCACAAAGGTATAAAACTAGAAATAAATTCTACAAAGAAAACAAAAAGACTCATAAATACATGGAGGCTTAACAACATGCTCCTAAATAATCGACGGATCAATGAACAAATTAAAATAGAGATCAAGGAATATATGGAAACAAATGACAACAACAGCACAAAGCCCCAACTTCTGTGGGACACAGTTAATGCAGTCTTAAGAGGAAAGTATATAGCGATCCAGGCACACTTGAAGAAGGAAGATCAATCCCAAATGAAGAGTCTAACATCACAATGATCGAAACTGGAAAAAGAAGAACAAATGAGGACTAAAGTCAGCAGAAGGAGGGACATAATAAAGATCAGAGAAGAAATAAACAAAATTGAGAAGAATAAAACAGTAGCAAAAATCACTGAAACCAAGAGCTGGTTCTTTGAGAAAATAAACAAAATAGATAATCCTCTGGCCAAACTTATTAAGAGAAAAAGAGACTCAACAAAAATCAACAGAATAACAAATGAGAATGGAAAAATCATGACAGACTCCACAGAAATACAAAGAATTATTAAAGACTACTATGAAAACCTATATGCCAACAAGCTGGAAAACCTAGAAGAAATGGAGAACTTCCTAGAAAAATACAACCTTCCAAGACTGACCAAGGTAGAAACACAAAAGTTAAACAAACCAATTACGAGCAAAGAAATTGAAACAGTAATAAAAAAACTACCCAGGAACAAAACCCCCAGGCCGGATGGATTTATCTCAGAATTTTATCAGACACACAGAGAAGACATAATATCCATTCTCCTTAAAGTTTTCTAAAAAATAGAAGAGGAGGGAATACTCCTAAACTCACTCTATGAAGCCAACATCACCCTAATACCAAAACCAGGCAAACACCCCACCAAAAAAGAAAATTACAGACCAATATCCCTGATGAATGTAGATGCAAAAATACTCAATAAAATGTTAGCAAACTGAATTCAAAAATATATCAAAAGGATCATACACCATGACCAAGTGGGATTCATCCCAGGGATGCAAGGATGGTACAACATTCGAAAATACATCAACATCATCCACCACATCAACAAAAAGAAAGACAGTAACCACATGATCATCTCCATAGATGATGAAAAAGCATTTGACAAAATTCAACATCCATTCATCATAAAAACTCTCAGCAAAATGGGTATACAGGGCAAGTACCTCAACATAATAAAGGCCATATATGATAAACCCACAGCCAACATTATACTGAACAGTGAGAAGCTGAAAGCTTTTCCTCTGAGATCGGGAACAAGGCAGGGATGCCCACTCTCCCCACTGTTATTTAACATAGTACTAGAGGTCCTAGCCACGGCAATCAGACAAAACAAAGAAATACAAGGAATCCAGTTTGGTAAAGAAGAAGTTAAACTGTAACTATTTGCAGATGACATGATATTGTACATAAAAAACCCTAAGGACTCCACTCCAAAACTACTAGAACTGATATCGGAATACAGCAAAGTTGCAGGATACAAAATTAACAAACAGAAACCTGTGGCTTTCCTAGGATACTAACAATGAACGAATAGAAAGAGAAATCAGGAAAACAATTCCATTCACAATTGCATCAAAAAGAATAAAATACCTAGGAATAAACCTAACCAAAGAAGTGAAAGACCTATACCCTGAAAACTACAAGTCACTCTTAAAGAAATTAAAGGGGACACTAACAAATGGAAACTCATCCCATGCTCGTGGCTAGGAAGAATTAATATCGTCAAAATGGCCATCCCGCCCAAAGCAATATACAGATTTGATGCAATCCCTATGAAATTATCAGCAACATTCTTCAATGAAATGGAACAAATAGTTCAAAAATTCATATGGAGACACCAAAGACCCTGAATAGCCAAAGCAATCCTGAGAAAGAAGAATAAAGTAGGGGGGATCTCACTCCCTAACTTCAAGCTCTACTACAAAGCCATAGTAATCAAGACAATTTGGTACTGGTACAAGAACAGACCCTCAGACCAGTCGAACTGAGTAGAGACTCCAGACATTAACCCAAACATATATGGTCAATTAATATACAATAAAGGAGCCATGGACATACAATGGCAAAATGACAGTCTCTTCAACAGGTGGTGCTGGCAAAACTGGACAGCTACGTGTAGGAGAATGAAACTGGACCATTGTCTAACCCCATATACAAAAGTAAATTCAAAATGGATCAAAGACCTGAATGTAAGTCATGAAACCATAAAACTCTTAGAAAAAAACATAGGCAAAAACCTCTTAGACATAAATATGAGTGACTTCTTCATGAACATATCTCCCCAGGCAAGGGAAACAAAAGCAAAAATGAACAAGTGGGACTATATTAAGCTGAAAAGCTTCTGTACAGCAAAAGACACCATCAATAGAACAAAGAGGTACCCTACAGTATGGGAGAATATATTTGTTAATGACAGATCTGATAAAGGCTTGACGTCCAAAATATATAAAGAGCTCAGCCACCTCAACAAACAAAAAACAAATAATCCAATTAAAAAATGGGCAGAGGAACTAAACAGACAGTTCTCCAAAAAAGAAATTCAGATGGCCAACAGACACATGAAAAGATGCTCCATATCGCTAATTATCAGAGAAATGCAAATTAAAACCACAATGAGGTATCACCTCACACCAGTAAGGATGGCTACTATCCAGAAGACAAACAACAACAAATGTTGGCGAGGTTGTGGAGAAAGGGGTACCCTCCTACACTGCTGGTGGGAATGTAAATTAGTTCAACCATTGTGGAAAGCAGTATGGAGGTTCCTCAAGAAGCTCAAAATAGACTTACCATTTGACCCAGGAATTCCACTTCTAGGAATTTACCCTAAGAACACAGTACTCAAGTTTGAAAAAGACAGATGCAGCCCTATGTTTATTGCAGCACTATTTACAATAGCCAAGAATTGGAAGCAACCTAAGTGTCCATCAGTAGATGAATGGATAAAGAAGATGTGGTACATATACACAATGGAATATTACTCAGCCATAAGAAGAAAACAAATCCTTCCATTTCCAACAACATGGATGGAGCTAGAGGGTATTATGCTCAGTGAAATAAGCCAAATGGAGAAAGACAAATACCAAATGATTTCACTCATCTGTGGAGTATAAGAACAAAGGAAAAACTGAAGGAACAAAACAGCAGCAGAATCACAGAACCCATTGGACTAACAGGTACAAAAGGGAAAGGGACTGGGGAGGATTGGTGGGTAGGGAGGGATAAGGGTGGGGAAAAAGAAAGGGGGTATTATGATTAGCATGCATAATGGGGGGGTGGGAGAAAGGGGAAGGCTGTACAACATAGAGAAGACAAGTAGTGATTCTACAACACTTTGCTATGCTGATGGACAGTGACTGTAAAGGGGTTTGTGGGGGGGACCTGGTATAGGGGAGAGCCTAGTAAACATAATATTCTTCATGTAATTGTAGATTAATGATAACGAAAAAAAAAAAGAAAGAAAGAAAAGGGGAATTACTCCCTGACAGGATAAAACTAACTGTAAATCAATGATTAATGCATGCTTTAAATATCCTTAATTGTGATCATTTAGAGGGTGTCAGATGATCAGCTATGGAAATACATTTTTCTGATAATATTCCTTTCTCTTAAAAAAAAAAAAAGCAGTTCCTGTGTGGTGATCTCCAATAAGTTCTTCACAATGGTATAAAGGGCATATCAAAGTGTGGGCAAAGGATTTTTTGTGTTTGTACAGAGGATCAAAGCCTAATTTGGTTACCCAGAAAATGAATTAAGATACGATATGAAGAAGAACTTCCAACATCAACATTCTCTGGAAGAGTCATTCCAGAAGATGATCATCAAAAAACTTCAACAAAGGTCCGGGCGCTGTTGCAGTTGTAGCTGCATTCATCCCACCGGTTCCTGGACTTGCCATTGGAATGAAGAAGGAGATATCTAAGCTGGCCTGTGCATACAGTAAAACAACAAATTTGACTGGATCTATACTGTCGGAACTCAACCAAGAATTAGAAGAAGTGCAAGTTGCAAGGCTCCAAAATCTTGCAACTACAGACTATCTACTGTTAAAAGAACATATGGGATGTGAACAGTTCCCAGGAATGTGTTGTTTTAATTTGTCAGATTTTTCTCAAACTATTCAAATTCAGTTAAACAACATCCATCATAACATTGATATGTTTTCACAAATGACTAGGGTACCTAACTGATTTTCTTGGTTTCACTGGAGATGGCTGGTAATTGTAGGTCTGCTTTGGTTATGTAGCTGTATTCCTATTATGTTAATGTATGTGCGCAATTTAATTAGTAGTTTAAAACCTATACATGTTTATGTTACTCTACAAGAAGGTATGTCAAAGAAATAATCAATCTTCCCATGTTTTCTTCCGTCTGCTACTTCTATAGCTTTTCTTCTTCCTTCCTAATTACAACCCTTAGGTAGAATTCGTGCCTCATATAGAAATTACCGAGTCTCATAATATCATAATTCTTCCAAGTAGTAAAGATACCTCAAGACAAATGCTGGGCATAGAAGCCACAGGGCATAAATCTGCAAAGAAGTAAAAAGCTAACCTTTTCAAACAATATTGCCTCTCTCTCACTTACCAACGTTACATTTCCCTGTGTGGCCCCAGAAGATGACTGGTTAGCCAGAGATGGGTAAGATTCCTCAAGGGAGGAACAACCTAAGACAGGCACAGTCGCAGGGGGGCCATCAGGTGAGAAATTGGGGATCAACAGAGGTGAGGCTTAGAACCTCACCCCCCTGTTTTGAGAGAAATCTTCTGCATCCGTGGATGTTTTGTTGACCTTGTCTAGCTTGGATTAATACTTCGTCTATAGGCACACACCTGATCATCTACATTTGTCCTCTTACAGCACTTAACTATGTTTTCTACCTTTATCTTGCATCTACCTACCACTTCAGCATTTTATTAATAATAATAATAAGGGAGAAATGTTTGGGTTCACGTATAAATCAAGTACAAAAATCAAACAAATAATCATACTTGACCTGATTGTTTATAGTTCATAATGCGTGATCAAAACCGAAAGTTTCTGTGATGACTGCCTTTGCACCGTTCACCATATAAGAACTTGTTCGTTATGCTTCAGAAGATTGGAGACTGTTGAGAATTAGGCTTGGGGTTGATTAATGATTGTGCATTGAGTCCCCTATACAGAATTTTATTGTTGTTAACAACCATTTGATCAATAAATATGAGAGATGCCCTCTCAAAAAAAAAAAAGAAAACAAAAAGGCTCGCAAATACATGGAGGCTTAGGAACATGCTCCTAAATAACGATGGATCAGTGATGAAATTAAAATAGAGATCAAGCAATATATGAAGACAAATGACAACAACAGCACAAAGCCCCAACTTCTGTGGGATGGTGCAAAGGCAGTTCTAAGGGGAAAGTATGTAGCAATCCAGGCCTATTTAAAAAAGGAAGAACAATCCCAAATGAATAGTCTAAATTCACAATTATTGAAACTGGGAAAAGAAGAACAAATGAGGCCCAAAGTCAGCAGAAGGAGGGAAATAATAAAGACCATAGAAGAAATCAATAAAATTGAGAAGGCTGAAACAATAGAAAAAATTAATGAAACCAAGAGCTGATTCTTTGTGAAAATAAACAAGATAGATAGACCCCTAGCCAGACTTATTAAGAAAAAAAGAGTCTATGCACATAAACAGAATCAGAAATGAGAAAGGAAAAATCATAAGAGACACCACAGAAATACAAAGAATTATTAGAGAATACTATGAAAATCTATATGCTCACATATATCCAGTCAGATAACCTAGAAAAATGGACAACTTTCTAGAAAAATACAACCTTCCAAGACTGACCCAGGAAAGAACAGAAAATCTAAACAGACCAATTACCAGCAATGAAATTGAATTGGTAATCAAAAAACAACCCAAGAACAAAATCTCTGGACCAGATGGATTCACCGCTGAATTTTATCAAACATTTAGAGAAGACATAATACCCATTCTCCTTAAAGTTTTCCAAAAAATAGAAAAGGAGGGAATATTTCCAAATTCTTTCTATGAAGCCAGCATGACTCTAATACCAAAACCAGGCAAAGACACCACAAAAAAGAAAACTACATACCAATATCCCTGATGAACATAGGTGCAATAATTCTCAACAAAGTATTAGCAAACCAAATTCAAAAATACATCAAGAGGATCATACACCATGATCAAGTGGGATTCATCTCAGGGATACAAGGATGGTACAACATTCGAAAGTCTGTCAACATCATCCACCACATCCACAAAAAGAAGGACAAAAACCATATGATCATCTCCATAGATTCTGAAAAAGCATTTGACAAAATTCAACATCCATTCCTGATAAAAACTCTCAACAAAATGGGTATGGAGGGCAAGTACCTCAACATAATAAAGGCCATATATGACAAACACAAAGCCCCCCTTTATCCCATTCTTGAAAGCGTTAAAAGACAGAATCCTAAACCCTTCACTGCGCCTCCTCTCTGAGGCTGCCTGCACTCCCCTCTCTTGGAGTGTGTAATTTTTAAAGATTTCTCATAGCTCAGCTTACTGTGTTTGTCTCTGCACTCTTCCAGTGGTGGCTTTGTCACCTTGCTATTTCATTCTATTTTCCAGACTTTGAGCACAGATCTTCACACTCTCTGTTCTTCTTCAGATAAGTAGGAAGAGGATACTGAGAGCTCTGATATGAGATTGCAAGTTCCCATCAAGGAGCTTCCCCTTCCTCTTTGCTTTACTCAAGTAAGCCTGCCTTTGTCTGCCTTGTCTTGCGCCCATGCCTTCCTTGGAGTGCATTCAAATAAAACTTTTGCTCCGCCTCAGTCCTGTGTCTCTGCCCTTCAACTCTTTGTTGTATCAGGGACAAGAACCAAGGAGAACAAACTCCAGCCCCAACATGAATTCACTGTTTCAAGGTGTGCAAGACATCTGCAAAACACAGCTCCTGCCACAGTTCTTGATGAAATCAATAGATAAAATCTTCATACTAATTTTCTAGGTGCCTAGAAAATGGGGTCACTATCAGGCTGGGAGTTTATAGGGAGGAACTTTAAATAAATAAGTTCAACAGGTTCCACTCTAGTGCCAACATTTATAATGCTGAACCTGCCCACCCATGTTTATTTTTTTTAATGAAGTATAGTCGATATACAATATTCTATTGGTTTCAAGTATACAACACAGTGGTTAAGCAGTTAAACACATTATTAAATCCTCACCCCCACTAGTACAGTTACTATCTGTCAACATAGGAAGATGTTATAGAATCACTGGCTATATTCTCCATTCTGTACTTCCATCCCTGTGACCAACTTATATTATCACTGAGATTTTCATGCCCCTTTATCCCCCATGATTATTTTTTTAAATAAAGAATTATTGGTACATAAATGATATAATTAGCAGGGCACTGTCAGTAAATTTGCCAACCCCTTTTGGATGGCTTTGGTTGCCATTTTCTACAGAAAATGACTATATGCATGACATTTTGATATATGGATTATCAGATAATGCCAGTTCAAACCAGCACAAAGCAACAGCTTAGGTGTTTTTCTAATAATAAAAAAAAAGGGCTAATATAATGTGAAGAAATTGTGCCCCCTGCTGATTTGTTTTGATATTAACATCATCAGCTTAAATTAAAAAAATATATATCTGCCTGCAGAGCTGCAAGATAGTGCTGCTGTAACTTCAAGGTCAGTAATTTAAATGTCCTCATGGGTGCTAAGGCTGCCTCTCCCAGCAATTAGGAACTCTTTGGCTGACACTGACCATGGGGAAAAAAGGAAGTAAAAGTAAAGGAGGAATGCTTTCTTTTGTGAGCCTTGTAAGAATACTTGTTCTAAGAACCTTCTCAGTATTCCATGTGTCAACTCAGAATAAAGTGAGCAAAACAAAAAAGCTTGGGGAGACGTGCTGGCTGATGGTGAGCACGAGTCCCTTGTGATCACTTTCGACCTTAATGGGGCTCAGAGGTCATTAGAATTCTGTTCCAACTATCAGAGAAATAAAATTGTTCTTTGAGATTGATGGAGTTTATTTAGTCTGAGAACACTGTTATTTGCCAATGAAAAGCAATCACGGTCATGCATTCCAGGTGCTCAGAACTCACTTTGTTGACTTGATATTAGCCACCTATTCAGATCCTAAATGCACCCACTGAAAGGGCTCCTTGCCTAGGAGGAATGGTTGGCTGGGAATGCAGCAACTGCGACTGGCCCCCCCTCTTCTGGGGCCTCGTTTCGTCTTGGTGCCCTGTTCCCTTCCTTGCCTGTTGTCTCTCAGCCTGGGCTTTAATCTGTCCCTTCTCTGGCCTGGTGCTGATTCCCAGCAATCTTTCACAAAGTGTTCATGACAAAGCTTCTGTGCTCCTCTGCTATGAGCTGAATGCTGTGTCCCCCTGCAAATCTGTATGCTGAAGCCCTAGCCCTAGCGTGCTGGTACTGCAGGAGGGGCCTTTGGAAGGTGATCAGGTCCGGAAGATGGTGAGAGCAGGGCCCGGTGATGCGCTAGTGCCCGTGTATGGTAGAGAGCAGTGCCCTCTCTCCTCCGAGTGAGAGTGCGCAGGAAAGCGGCCCTCTGCAAATCAGGCGCAGGGGCCTTTCCCAGGGACCCAGCCACACTGGCCTGCTGGTCGTGGACTCCCAGCCTCCCGAACTGTGAGAAATAAATGTCTGTTGTTGAAGCTCCCCAGTCTGTAGTGTTTTGTTATGACAGCCTGAGGTAAGACATTCTCTCAAAAACGTTACTTACAGCTTTAGGAGAAATTCCTGATCGTGGAAGGGATGCCCAGGGGCGGTCGGCCTTGGGAAGGTAGTGGAAGGTTATCTGTGGTGGAGGGCTGCCCGCCAGGCCCCCTCCAGCCAAGGCCACAGGCTGCATTACTGCCCTTCTGCCGGTGATGAAGAGAAAAACCTTTTCCACTCTAAAGATGCAACATTCTGCTCTAGATTCAAGTAACAGATAAGTAGTAAAAATTGTCTTTTTAACGCATATTTTAGAAGGACTTTCAGTCTTCCCAGGGTCCCCTTGGTCTCAGTGAGGGTTGTGGATTTAGCAAAGCACAGGGCAGCCAGTTAAATCTGAATTTCGGATAAACAACGAATGACTTAATATTTGTGTTTGTTTATCCGAAATTCAGATTTAACTGGGATCCTGTATTTTATCAGGTGACCCTATCTTTGACTTCACTGCTTTCACGCTTTGTTTTCCAGGGCATCCTGAGTCCACCCTGAGTGACTCTCCCGAGCCGGCTCCGCACAGCGGCGCCTCCACACCTGCGCGGCCGCGCACGTCCGCCCCTCCGGCGGCCTCGGCACGTCGCCCCTGCCGGGCACGGCCGTTCAGAAGCCACGCCCACGGCTTTCCTTCGGCGCCGAGGAGGGGCCGGCGGCGGTCAAAGCCCGCGAACCCGACTCGGCTCCCTCGGGCCTCTGCGCAGAGCGGCCCTGTTCCTAGGAGCCCAGGAGTTTCCCTTGCTCAGTGAGAAGTGCGACGGAGCCCCATGAACGGACAGTGTCTAACCCTGGGCCGCACTCCGTCACTCACGGTGGCCGATAGAGGTCGTCTCCGCGGGAGAGAAATCCAAGCACTTCACTCCCCATGGCCCCAAATGATTTGTCAAGGAGTGTTCGTTTAGATTTCAAGCTCCAGGAGTGTGGAGACACTTACCTGTCTTCTGTAATGTGTCTAGCATCCAATACATATGTTCAGGGTAGTAGAATGGAGCCGACCATTGGTTCCAGAATCCAGAGGGGACTCCCAGAGGACATCCCGTCCTTGAAAGACAGTCTCTTCAGTACAGCTGCCCTGTGATTTCTCGCTGAATAAATGAAACTCTGTCTATCGCAGCCATCTCCTCCAGAGGGGTCGCTCGTCATGGAGCACAGCCACCAACGTTAGTGGGGTCACGGTGGGGCAGGTACAGACAATGGAAGAGCCCTGGTATTAGGGGCCCCACCACTGTCGGTAGCAGTACTAAGGGGCAAGGGGGTACAAGGAGAGCCCTTAGTCTCCATCTGTCTCCCTCAAGCCGCCCAAAGAGCACAGAATCTAAGCAAAAACAATCATCTTGCTCTGTATTTTAAAGACAAATCCCCTACAACTTGCCCCTCTTAACCAGACTGTCTCTTGAAGCCCTGTTTACATAGATATGCTGGGCTCCACCTTGGTCCTCATCTGTCATCTCACAGAGGAGGGCGGTATTTGCACAGGAAATTGAGACATCGGGTACTCACCTTTTTTAGAATAACTCATAAGTAACAAAATAATTACCGAGTATGTGCCAGACACTATCTCTTATTACCTCATGTAATTAAGTGTATCGGTCAGCACAGGCTTCTGCTGTAGAGCTCTACAGCCTGGGTGGCTTAAACAACAGACATTCTGGAGACTAGAAATCCAAAATTCTTTGAAAGTTGGTAAAGAGGCTGTGTTACATCTTCACCTTGAAGTAACCTCCAAACCCCATTTTTTAAATCATATAGCCACCTGGCTAAGCTTACTATTAGAACCAAAAAACGTTGTTTCAAGTCCTTTGACTAATATTCTCTCCTTTCCCTCTTACTACCTTGTTTTTCCTAATCACCAATTCTTAAGCCACTCAATTCTATCTTTCCTTAGCTATTTGCACTGTTCATACTTTTAGATAATTAGCATTTCCTTCTCTAGTCATCACCCACAGTGAAATACTTCATTTCCTTTATCTTGTTGTAAGAAATTTATCTAAATCACTTATGCACTTCTCTTCGAAAAGGGTATCATAACATTAGTAATTTATCTCTCTTGTAATTGAGTAAGGTACCTAGAAAATTATTTTTACGTCTTTTTATTTCTTTCTTTACGAAACCTCAGTCTATATGGCTGACATGTCACCTGTTCAAGTATCTAGGAAGAAATGTACTGTCTGGGCAGGCGAGCTGGTCTGTGACTAACAGGTGGCTCTCCTTCAGGAAAGTCAGGCTTGTGTAAGTATGCCTGATTCATACCTGCTGCATCTGCAGTGGATAATCATGGAGCAACTACAAAAAGTAGAGATGACCACAGCCCAGCAGTGGTGACTGGTTCACTGACTTCATAAACCAACAGGGAAATTATGACCTAGTGAAACAAATAGCTCTCAGAATCATTCCAGGCATTCCAAGGAGTGATGTGACTTTGTTTCCACACACTTGCGGTAAAGACACTTGGTTGTTTAATTGATGCTTTCCTTCATGTGCACACCACTGTCTCTATACTTCCCATGTAAGGCTCTTCTTCACAATCATTCAATTGCATTTTTAAACCTTTTTACATGCTAGACACTATGTTAGGAGCTGGCATGCAGCTATAAGTATCATTAAATGGACACAGACACTGGCTTCTTCTGTTATATTCTCTTATTCATTTCATCAGATTCATCTATTTTTAAATATTTTGAGAATGAATCAAAGCACAAGAGCATGGGGCTAAAAAGCATAAGCTCTAGTCAGACAAACTTGAGGATGAGTCTCAAGCTTGTCACTGATAACTGTGTGTTAATGGACATGAAGGTACTCCTGAGCCCGCATTTTCCCATTTGTAAAGACCACTTCGTACCTTCTTCCCAGGGTAGGCATGAGGATTAAGTAAGATAACACTTATAAACATGCTTGCCTCAGTGCCTTGAATTTATCAGGTGCCCCCAAAGTGGAGGCTCTTATTAATTATTCATATTATTTTCCCAGGCATGTATACAAAGACACAACTGGTCCTCTGCTGGAAGATGAGGGTATTTTGAACTGTCAGCTGGACTGAGGTTAAGAAAAGATTTCAACAAGGGTTGAAAGTGATGTGTTGGCTCAATTCATAACAAGCCTGTTATTGAGCAGTCAGTCAGGGGTATGTTGAAAATTAGGATTTCCACTGGCAAGGGGAAGTAAGAGAATGAGAGCTAGT